>NC_143421.1:4527678-4843214 GCF_059467195.1 Physcomitrium patens
GTCACAATAGAGACGAGATATAAAACGGCAGATAAGAAGGTAAAGCCTGTTGCCGGACCATTACCAGAGGATTCTAAAGAACAAATGGGAGAAGCATCAAAAGAAGCAAGTTTAAGAGATCCAATGAGTATTGGACATCAGTTTACTGAAGAGACTTTTGAAGAATTGAAGATTGGTTCTGATGGTTCTTTATTGCCGGAGGAAATTACTTGCTTCAAAAAGATGTTGGCTAAACAAGGTAGATCGTTTGCCTTCGAATCTCATGAAATTGGGTGTGTGGATCCAAATATTATAACACCTATGGTTATCTTCACTGTACCGCATGTACCTTGGAATCTAAGACCGATTCCAGTACCGAGGGCACATTTACCTAAATTGGTGGAACTATTGAAAGAAAAGATAAAGATGAAAATATTAGAACCTTCATTTGCGCCGTATTCTAGTCGATGGTTTACGGTACCTAAGAAGAATGGGTCACTACGGTTTATTCAAGATATGCAGCCGGTGAATGCTTTAACTGTCAGGAATGCAGGAATTGGACCTATTGTGGATGAATTTGCTGAGGCGTTTGCTGGAAGGGCGATCTATTCAATGGGTGATTTGTATTCAAGTTATGATCAATTTCAACTTGGCGAAGGAAGTAGAGATATGACAACGATGAGAACACTGCTTGGATTGGTTAGAATGTGCACTCTTCTTCAAGGCGCGACCAACTCAGTTGCGCATATGATGAATGGGATGAATAAGGTATTGAGAGATTTTATCCCGGAAAAGACTATGCCTTTTCTGGATGATGTTCCTATAAAAGGGTGCAGAGAAGGAGACAAGGATAAAACTTTAGATACGAGGGGGTGTCGCAGATATGTTGTTGATCATATACAAGATTGTGAAAAGATTTTAACTCGGCTTGGAGAAGTTCATCTTACATTATCGGGTATGAAGTCCGTATTTGGAGTGCGAGAGGTTGTAATTGTTGGACATTTATGCGGATCTTACGGAAGAAAACCAGATCCGACTAAAGTTGATGCAATTGGAAGGATGAAAGAGGATTGTGGTTCTTTAATAGAGGTTCGCAGGTTTTTGGGTGCATGTGTATTTTATCGAATCTGGATCCCTCATTTTGCTCACATAGCGGATCCATTATATGAACTTTTATGCAAGGGTTACCGATTTGAATGGAAAGAAAGGCATATTCAGACAATGCAAAGATTGAAGAAATTATTGATGTCACCTCCAATATTGAGGAAGGTTGATTATAAGTGCAATAGACCAGTGATTCTTACTGTAGACGCTAGTCCAATTGCCGTTGGATGGGCGGTGGGTCAAGATGATTCGAATGGGAGTAGATTTGCAGTTCGATTTGGGGCTAAAGTTTTAAGTATTCGTCAGCGTGCATATTCGCAAGTCAAAAGAGAACTTTGGGGAGTCGTTTCGGCTATGAAATCTGAAAAGGACTATTTGATTGGGGCAGTAGTAGTAATTGAAACAGATTGCTTGCCATTGCTTGGAATGATTATTAACTGTTCAACGCCAGATATTGCAATGTTGAGATGGATTGCTTATATTAAGTCACTAAATCCAGAATTTAAGCATATCACTGGAAAGGACAATTTAGTAGCAGACATGCTATCTCGAGCAAGATACGAGAGGGAGGACAAAATGGTTGAAGACATTGATGATGTCGGATTGAAATTCTATTCAATATCAAATCTCAACAGAGAAGACAAGCTATTTCTTGAAGAATCTTATGAAGGAGAATAATTGGATATTGGTCATTATTTAAATACCTTGTCTAAGCAAGGAAATTGGTCTACAGAAAAATTCAAACAAATAAGAAAAAAAACATATGGATTTTTACTTTGAGATGGATTCTTATGGAAGAGACCGAAGAAAGAAATTGGGATGCCACAACGAGTGATAGGCAAAAGGGAAGAAAAACTAAAATTATTAAAGGAGTTTCATGATAGTTTATGGGCAGGACATAGAGGAATCTGGGCTACTTTTGCTAAACTCAAGGAACAATATTGGTGGAAAAATATGTATCGAGATGTGCTCTCATTTGTAGAGTCATGTGAAATCTGTCAATCGTATTCTAATATCCGACATCGAGATGGTTTTCATCCTACGTATCCTCTTGCTATTCATTTTAAATGGGTTGTTGATTTGGTTATTATGCCGGTTGGGTCATGGCAGATGAGATATTTGGTTTTAGCTCGTGAAGATTTATCAAATCAAGTAGAAGGAAGAGCATTGAGGACAAAATCTACAGAGGGGATTTGTAGGTTTTTGCTTGAAGATGTCATTTGTCGTTACGGATGCGTAGGAAAAATCACTGCAGATCGTGGAGAATTAAATGCACAAGAAGCTCGTAAGTTCTTTGAAAGATGTGGAGTTAAACTATCACTGACTACTGCTTATAATCCGGAAGGGAATGCAAAAAGTAAATGCGGTCACCCACTGATTGTGAAAGCATTAGTTAAAGCTTGTAATGGGAAAGTTAAAGAGTGGCCACGGCTTTTGTCATTTGCATTATGGGCTGATCAAACAACACATAGTTCGGTGACAGGATATATGCCAGTAGAACTTATGACAGGTCGAAAACCAATTATACCGATTGAAGAAAAGGTACTTACTTGGAGTATGCTACCATGGGAAGATGGATTGACAAGAGAAGAACTTCTGGCTATTAGGATTCGACAATTGGAGCAAAGAATGGAAGATGTCCAGATAGCATTGGAAAGGTTAAAAAGAGCAAGGTTACAAAACAAGGCGCGATTCGATAAGCAACATCGATTGAGACCAAAAGCAATCGAGGAAGGTGACTAGGTACTTGTTTATGACAATAGTCTGGATAATCAACATAGTACTTTGCGGAAATTTTCAAAACGTTGGTTTGGACCATATGTTGTAACAACTGTTCATGATAATGCGACTTACTCATTACGGGAGTTAGATGGTACAAAATTGAAAATACCAATTGCAGGGAAGCGAGTAAAAATATTTAAACGAAGACACGCGGAGATGAATATGGAAGACCTTAATGAAGGTACAGAGATTCCGCAGCAAGAAGATGAAAGTGATATGGATAATGAAGGTGACGACGACGAACTGGACAAAGACGTAGGGGATATATTCTGAATCAAACAGCAATTGGGTAAATTGGTGCATACCGGAGGATGCACAGGTTCAGAGGGGGTGGATGTCGTGTTGTAACACGATTATACAGTGAAAATAAAAAGAAAGGGGAATTTTATTAATATTCAGTTACTTCGAATATTGGGAGCATCGACCAACTCCAGTACAAATACTGAGTGGTCAGGTTCAGTCACTCCGTTACAATCAGCCGGGGCATAATGAAATGCTCCATTCGATTCCAATAACGAGAGTCAGCAGGAAGAGAAGGACCAATTCACAAGACGGGTTCGAGGAGCCAATTGGATCCAATTTCGATAATCCAATCCGGGTCCTCTTATCCAATATGAGACCTGAATTGGCCGGTCAACCCAGTGCAGTCTAATTACGGGAAATCCAGGTCTTACTACGGGTCTTAGCCAATCTGATGCGAGGACCAATTTGACCCAATTACGGGAACATCCAGGTTACTACGGGCATCTTTCCCAATATAGGACCTGAATTGGTCGGGCGACTCAATGTGGTCCCGATTACGGGGTTCGATTCTGTTTCAGGCTGTCTTGTTCTCTGTGCCATCTCAGGGAACGTTGTTTTCGGTAAATGGATTTTTTAAAGGCAAAAACGGAGGAGAAAGCTTGACGGCGAGAGCCAATTTCGGATCCAAGCTTGAGGTGGGAGCCAATTCCGGATCTAAGACGGAAGATTGAAGAAATTCAGAGGATAAGGTTAGGTGGGATATAGTTTTGGGGGTGGTTTTTTTTTGAGGGGAAATCGGGGAGGAAGGATTTATCAAGCTTCTGCAAGGTTACCAGTTCGGGTTTTTTTTATTGGAGGTTTTTGAAGATCAAGGGAATTAGAGAGAGGAGCTTCATGCTTCGGGTCGGGGAAGGAAAGACATAGAATTTGGATTTTTCTTCTTCGTAGAGTTTTGGGGAAGACTGAGGCAATCGCTGCTGAAGTCAGTGTTGTAATGGTGAATCGGGATTTTTAAATGAAGTGGGTTTGAATACTCTTGACTGTTTTGTGAAATCGAGTTACGTCTGTGATTGAAGGATTAAAAGGGTGTCTATAGGATTGAGTATGCGGAGTGAATGAAATTTATTGGGTTAATCTAACAAGACAGTCAGTGGATACAAGATCGTAAGTATAAAGCAGTATTGAAGGTTAACAGTTTGGGTTGTACGGGGTTCTCTGTAACGTCTAGAGACCTACCGGCTGGGGCAAAAAGGACTTTGACAAGCAGTCGAAGAGCACCCGTATAGATTTACGGTACATTGTTGCAGTCGTTTATATTCCAGCAGTCAAAAACTGATAGACTGCTTGACTATCGGTGAATCTCCATACTACCTTCTACAGCCAGACGCCCGGCGCGTTCTCGAGCAGGAAAGCACGTAATACGACAATGTTGCTTTGACTTTATAGGTGTCTTTAATTGAATTTTTGGATTAAAAACGTGGTCAAGAAGTTAGCCATGTGCCATACAAGTTGTTAGCTTGAAAACCAAGCTAATTATGTGGCCCATACGTAGAAAAACTTGCCTTATAAGTTAAGGCATGTGTCCTACAAAGTCAATACATATTGGAGGTTGTATAGAATATCGCCACGTAGCTCCTAGTTAGATAGTATATATAGAGACAAGAGTGAAGCCTTCTTCACTCTTGTCAACTCCTTTCTTGCTTCTAGTCTAGTTTCAAGGGTCTCTAGTTTTCTTGACTTTTGGCAATAGCCATTTCAGTTTCTTTCTTAATATACATATGAAGTTATTTCTATTTTTTTATCTTTCTTTGCGAGAAGTCTCACTTTTTTGTTTATTTTTATCATATTCTTGTCCTTGATAGATTGACAAGAGTATACTTACAATATCAGAGCTTTGTCTAATCTTGATTAAGAATGGATTACTCCTTTCTCTTGATAAGACATAAGCATATTAGAAGTTACGGATTACCCTCTTTTAAACTGATATTGTCCTTAGTATTTTTTTTCTTCTCAAGTCCTCTCTTCTATTTGACTTGAACGATATAAGACATCTTCTCTTTTCTAAGTATTATCATAGCAGAACTTGCTGAAATGAAGAGCACAATGGCACAAATGTAAGAGAAATTGAGGAAATTAATGCTTGCGATGCATCAACTCAATTTACTACTTCAAGGAGCAACAAGATTGACAAGAAGTGAAGATATAGAAATGATTGGAGCTGCTTCAATAGCTGCACCAAATCATGTTCCTTCTCCTATGGTAGAACGCTCTTCAAGTGTTAGAGAACCAAGAATTATCCTACCCAAAAAGTTTGATGGCACCAGATCAAAGTTTAGAGGATTTATCAATCAAGTACAACTTGTGATTGAACTTCAATCCTAAAGCTATCCAACTCTAAGATTGTAAGTTAAATTCATTAGTATGCTTCTTTTAAATTCAACATTATCATAGTTTTCATCTTTTCTTAAACGATGAGATCTAACATTGGATAATCTAGAGGCTTTTTTAGTGGAGTTTCGATCCATGAATGAAAAACATGATGCAATTTGTGTTGTAGCTAATAAGATCGATACTTTGCGGCAAGGCAATCGATCAATAATGTTGTATGCTTCATAATTTTGACAACTTGTAACTAATATCAAGTCGGATGATGCTGCACTTATTAGCCAATTTTTCTACGTATTACAATATGAGGTAAAAAAATTAATGCTCTACTTACCTGATCCTCAAACATTGAGTTAAATAATTGACTTTGTTGTGAAGTGTGACAATCGTCTTTTTAAATTTCGATCTGAGAATCATACAAGTGGACCTCAACGTTACTATAATTCAATGGCAACACCAACATCTCTTCAATACATATATTTGAAAATAAAGGATATGCAAATTCATGCGACACGTTTCAAACCTCTTACTGAGCAAAAAAAAACTCATCGTTGTCAAGAGGGATTGTGCTTATATTGTGGAGAACCTAAGTACACTGCTCAACATTGCCCAAAGAAGCAATGCAACCATAAAATGAAGAATACAGCGATCAAAGAAGATAGCATGTCAGAAAACGAATTTATCTAGCTACAATAGGGATCGTGCGGTTGGAACCTTATACAATGCCTAGTGAAGGTCCTATCCTCTCTTCAGAACCCTCTCCATATTTTATGATAAATGTTATTCTAGGATCTAAATATCTCAAAGCCTGTGCCTTGCTAGATTCAGGAGCCTCAACATATTTCTTAGATGAAGAATTTGTTAAAAGATATAGCATATTTTTAGTGAAGAAAAAACCTGTTCATGTACAAGTCATAGATGGTCGTCCGTTGTCTTCAAGAGATGTTACTCATGAAATCCTTCCTATAGAAATAACAATTAATGGTCATAGTAGCTTTGTAATATTTAATATCATTAGATCTCTTTCTAATCCAGTTATTTTAGATTTATCATGGCTAGAAAAATATAATCCAAAAATAGATTAGACTTCTCGTAGTCTTAACTTTTCTGGAAGTATAACTAAGAGCATAGTTAATCAAGTAAAAAGTCATAAGTCTAGTGTAATTAAACCTATATTTGTAGGTACAAGAGCTTTCTTGCATGCTGCAAAAGAAGGAGCACCTTGTGTCATTTATGCCACACCTGTTTCTACTAATGGAAAGACTTTAAGTGGTATTCTAAGCCAATATCAAGTTTTTCAAGATGTATTTGAGAAGAAAAATTTAGATACTCTTCCGAAACATCGTTCCTATGACTGCTCAATTGACCTTCAAGAAGGAGCATAATCGTCATTTGGACCAATTTATAATTTATCTCAAAATGAGTTGGCTGAATTCCAGGAATATATTGAAGAGAATTTGGCCAAGAACTTCATACGCCATTCCAAATCTCCAAAAGGAGTTCCAATTTTATTTGTGAAGAAAAAAGATGGATCATTGCGGATGTGTATCGATTATTAAGGACTCAATAAAATCACTATAAAAAATACGTACTCACTACCTTTGATATCTGGACTCCTTGATCAGTTGAATCAAGCTAAGATCTATATAAAAATAGATCTACGAAGAGCATACAATCTAGTATGCATCAAAGAAAGAGATGAATGGAAGACTGCGTTTCGAACAAGGTATGGACATTTCGAATACAACGTCATACCTTTTGGACTTATAAATGCACCAACAGCATTCCAACATTTAATTAATGATATCTTTTGAGAGTCTTTAGATGATTTTTTTGTCTGTTACCTAGATAACATCTTAATCTATTTTAAGAATATAGAAGAATATGAACTTTATATTCATCGTTTGTTACAAAAACTAAGAGATGCGAGACTCTATGCCAACATAGAAAAGTGTGTATTTTACACTACTCAAGTCGACTTCTTAGTATACATCCTTTCAAATGATGGACTTATGATAGATCCTAAGAAAGTTCAAACTATTATGGATTGGAAGATCTCAAAAACGGTAAGAGATGTCCAATGCTTTTTGGGATTTGCCAACTACTATCGGATCTTCATCAAAGACTTCTCTCAAATTGCAGCTCCACTTACACGTTTGACTTGTAAAGACAAACTTCAATAGAATCAAGAAGCAAAAGTAGCATTTGAAGCATTAAAAATAGCCTTTGTTTCTACACCATTCTTGTATCACGTTGATTTTTTTAAGCCATTTTTTATAGAAATAGATGCATCAAACTTTGCTTTAGGTGCCATATTGTCACAAATGGGAACAGATGATAAACTTCATCCAATAGCTTTTCATTCCAAAAAATTTTTAGCAACCGAGATCAACAACGAGATCCACAATAAAGAACTTCTTGTAATCATGGATTCATTTCAAGAATGGTGCCATTATTTACAAGGTGCTTCTAGCTCAGTCACTATATATATGGATGACAAGAACCTTGAATATTTTATGTCAACATGTATTTTGAATCATCGCCAAGCTCGCTGAAATATGTCTTTGTCAAGATTCGAATTCAAGATTATTTATCGACCAAAAAAATAACAAGATTTGTAAGATGCACTCTCTAGACGATCTTACCTTGCACCAAAAGAAAGAGATGTTACTTTCGATTAATAATAGATAATTCTCTTGAAGCTAGAGCATCTTCATCTTCAAGCAATGAAATCAACACTAATTATTGATTCAACTTTCATTAAGCAAGTTCAGTCAAGTATATCTTCTTATCATCTTATTCATGATATTAAGTGAAATCCTTCAAAGTCTTATGATACTTCCAAGTTTGAATTCAAGAAGAATCTACTATATTTTGAAGGACGTCTATATATTCCAGAAAGTGAAGCTCGATTATGTGTTCTTCAAGCTCGTCATGACTTTTCAGCAGTAGGATATTTTGGGTATAATAAAACTTTGAAACTAATATCCAAGGACTTTTGGTGGCTTCAAATATAGAAAACAGTCAAAGATTTTGTAAAATCTTGTGATGTTTGTTCAAGATCAAAAACTCCTCGTCATCGACCTTATGGACTTCTTCAACCATTATCCATTCCAGAACAACCATGGTCTTCTGTTTCTATAGATTTCATTATGGATCTTCCAATCTCAGATTCTTATGACTCTATATTTGTGATAGTAGATCATTTTACCAAGATGGCACATTTTGTACTATGTACAAAATCTATCACAGGTGAAGAAATAAATAAGCTCTTTCTTGATAATATCTATCACTATCATGGATTATCCAAGGATATTATATCAAATAGGGGAACTCAATTTGTATCAAGATTTTGGCGGACTCTTTTCAAGATTCTAAAAGTGGATATAAAACTATCTTTGGCATTCCATCCTCAAACTGATAGACAAACAGAGCGTGTTAATTAAGTTTTGGAGTAGTATTTAAGATGTACCATTAACTACCAACAAGATGATTAGACAACTTTTTTGCCATTGATAGAGTTTGCTTACAATAACATGATGTTGTGTTGTGGTTCGGCTACTATATGAAAATAATGTAATTTTGTACTTAATATATAATTTATTAAGTAACATGGTGAGAGCCATGTTAGTAGATTTTAGTTGGTTGAAGAATATAATTTGATTATTACCTTAAGAAGAGGTTGTTTAAAAAGATTACTATAGAATTTGTATAACTTTAATTTCTTTTGATAGTGGCTTTTAAGATTGGTTTTGGTTGATAGTAACTTCTAAATATTTAGAATCATCTTTGTTAGACATTGGTGACCTTTGAAAACTTATTTTGATTCTTTAATTTGGTGTTTAAAGTATAAATTATGTAAATCTTATAAGAAAAAGGATTGAAGAAGGATTTTGGTAGCAAAAGGAGTAATTAGGGCACCAATATAGATGAATGGAGATGGATGATGAAAATCTCCATTCTTACTGGTCAAAAATCATGACCAATGGGCTTTGAGGAGGCTGCCTGAGGCCATATTAGGGATTAGAGTTAAATTTTCGGAGCGATTTGAACTTTAAAGGCTAGAATTAGGAAGTTTAAGTTTTTGACTATGGTTTTGGTACAAGTTTTGTATGGTTTGGAGTTTATATGAAGGAGATACAAGCGCTCAAAGTTAAGGTGTTGATTTGGGAGCTACTGTCATTCTTTTTGCCATAACGCATGCGTACGGATAGCAATTGAGGATCGGCAACCACAACTGGAGAGAAAACTTTTGCGGCTATATTTTGCGCATACTGCTTGCTAGATTCCAAGTTAGAATGAAGGAATTATTGGATTTTGAAGTCAGTACATGCAATCTAAGGGTAGTAAGTGACCTGATTTACTAGTGGTTGTGTTTTGAGCTATATCTTTAGCAATTGACAAGGTTTTGGCTCAAAATTTCAAGAATTGTGTAAAGTCATGTAAGTAAACTTTGTGCATAAGTTTAATGACATTTGAGTATTGGATTGTTGAGATTTTAAGAAAGTAGTGCTCGGGTGCTTGAAAATTAAGGTTTAAAGCATTTGCTAGGGTTTCTTAGATTCCAGAAGAGCAAAAGTGAATTTGCAGTTGGTTTTTTTTGTGATAAAACTAAATGGTGATTTCTACCTATTTTATAAATTTGAGACAAACTGAACGGCTAGATCAAGAGTTATAAATTTCTAAAGTTTGGAACAAGAAAACCCTTTGCAGAAAAAATATATTTTGGAGGGATTTTGTTATATTTTGAGTTTTATCCAAAATAAAGGAGTTTTGGAAGCTAAGACAAGATTCATATAAAAGTTTAAGCTACCCTGTCTATAGCTAGATACCCAGTGTATTCTCAAATAGCAAATCACGCCATACAACAATGGTACATTCTTCTACAAAATAAACACCTTTCTTTGCCAATTATGGTTATCATCCACAACTTCATACTTTTGACTTTTCAAAAGTTGATAATCCTAATGTGAAAGATTTGGTAATTCATTTGTCAGAGCTATATGCAACGATGAAGGTGCAGTTAAAAGAAGCTCAAGAACAACAAAAGGTTAATGTGGATGTCTATCGAAAGGAACAACCACCATTCCACATGGATGATAAGTTATGGTTACTTTGTCACAAAATCAAGACCACTTGTCCTTGTGACAAGTTGGACTATCAAAGGCTTCGACCATTTTCTATTTCTACACAAATCAATCAAATTGCATATCGTTTACACCTGTTGGAGTCAATGAAAATCCATCCAATATTTCACATGTCTCTTCTTGAACCATACAAGACAGTAGACATACCAAAAAGAAGAGAAGCTCTACTTCTTCCTATAGAAGTGGACAATAATGAAAAGTTTGAAGTGGAAGAAGTTTTAGATTTAAGGTGGTGTCGAAATAAATTAAAATATCTTGTCAATTGACACGGATATGATATTAGTGAACACACATGGGAGCTAGTAAAGAATCTTGTAAATTCAACAAAGACGATGGAGGCTTTTCATTGATGACATCCATCAAAATTAAGATGAAAACTTTTTTTTTTAAAGAAACAAGATCTAAGTAAGTTAACATTCTACTTTCAATCTTTGTTTGTAGCTTCTTTATAGTTGTGCCGTTGAGGAGATGGAGAACCAATAACCAGCGGATTCGACTCAAGAACCTTTGTTTGCTGACCTACCGGACAAGACATTACGATTGTTACAACCTTCAAGTTGACGCAATCGAGATGAAGATCTTCAAGAACTACATGTTTTTCTTTGAATAGATGGCGAGATACAACGCGTTTGGAATCATGACCTTGGAAGGGACTTCTAATGTTTTGTGATTTTACTAGAAGTAAGAACAACTCCTGACGGTGTTCCAAATGTTTTATTTGAAGGAAGTTATGAAGGCCTCAACAACGATGAAATAACTAGGTGGTCTTTCCGCCTTGGTATGGGACACTACCAATGGTTGAAAGGCCCTATCAATCATCTTCAAAGAGAACAAAGATCAGAGTATGTGGCAAATAAAATTTGTCACATCATAGATTTTGTCAACATATGATGACCACTCCTTGTGGAACTCGTCCCTAGAAGGGGAGACAATGTCACGGACATATGCATATGAGCAAGTATTTACATATATAAATATGTAGAAGTAAATAAAAGTAGATAAAAATAAGTTAACTCTATAGTATTTGCTATAAAAGCTTCCTAGAAGCTTCATAGACGTTGCTTTGACTTTATAGGTGTCTTTAATTGACTTTTTGGATTAAAAATGTGATCAAGAATTTAGCCATGTGCCACACATGTTGTTAGCTTGAAAACCAAGCTAACAATGTGGCCCACAAGTAGAAAAACTTGTCTTATAACTCAAGGCATGTGTCCTACAAAGTCAACACATATTGGAGGTTGTATAGAATGTCGACATGTAGCTTCTAGTTAGATAGTATATATAGAGATAAGAGTGAAGCCTTCTTCACTCTTGTCAATTCTTTTCTTACTTCTAGTCTAGTTTCAAGGATCTCTACTTTTCTTGTCTTTTGGCAATAGCCATTTCAGTTTCTTTCTTAATATACATATGAAGTTATTTCTATTTTTTCATCTTTCTTTGAGAGAAGTCTCACTTATTTATTTATTTTTATCATGTTCTTATCCTTGGCAAATCTTCATAGACTACAATAGATATAATTGATAAGCAACATGATTGATTTATTCACAAATAGAAAAAAATCTTAGTTTATAATAAGCCAACTTATCACAAAAATAAATAATCTTGATATTGTAATGATGTAACCATACCTTATCACCTACGTTAAATTGTGGTTGTTTCTTGCAATAGGCATCTATATTGGTCTTTTGTTGTTCTTGAGCTTCCTTCAATTATCTCTTCATTGTTGCATATAGCTTTGACAAACGATTTGCTAAATCTTTTATTATAAGATTATTAACTTTTGAAAAGTCAAAAGTATCAAATCATAGATGATAACCATAATTAGCAAAGAAAGGTGTTTGTTGAGTATAAGAATATATCAAATTATTATATGTAAACTTTGCTAATGGCAAAAGAGTTATCCAATTATCTTGATGATAGTTGATGGTATACCTCAAATATTGCTCTAGAACTTAATTCATCCATTCTGTTTGCCCATTAGTTTGAGGATCAAAAGAAAAAGAGAGATTTATATCCATCTTTAGAATCTTGAAGAGGATTTTTTAGAATCTTGATATAAATTGAGTCCCCCTATCTAATATAATATCCTTTGGAAATCTATGATAGCAATAGATATTATCAATGAAAAGCTTAGTTGTTTCTTGACTTGAAATATATTTTGTACATAGTACAAAATATGCTATTTTGGTGAACTGATCTACAATTACAAATATAAAATCATATAAACTTGAACTTCGAAGATCTATGATAAAATCCATAGAAATTAAAGATCATGGCTGTTTGCATATAGGCAATGGTTGAAGAAGTCTATAGGATTGATGACAAGGAGTTTTTAATCTTGAACAAATGTCACACGATTGGATAAAGTTTTTTACCACCTTCTATATTTGTAGCCACTAAAAATATCTAGATATTAATTTTAAAGTCTTGTTGTATCTAAAATGTCATGATGTGTTTGAAGAAAATATAAACATGCTTCTTCTTTTGGAACATATAGGCATCCTTCAAAATAGAATAGATTGTTTTTAAATTCAAACTTTGAAACATCATAAGACTTAGAAGAAAGATTTTTAATATCATGAACAAGAGGATTAGAAGACAAAATTGATTGAATTTCTTTGACAAAAGTCAAATCAATAGTCAATGTTGATTTCATTGCTCGAAGATGAAAATGATTTGGCTTCAAGAAGATTATTTGTTATTGATTAACAAATACATCTCTTTCTTTTGGTACAAGATAAGAGCATCTAAAAAGAACATCTGATAAACCTTGTTGTTTTTCATATTGATATGTGATCTTGAAATAAAATCTTAATAATAACATGTTCTAACAGACTTGATAACGATTCAAAATACATGCCAACATGAAATATTTGAGGTTCTTATGATTTGTATATACTGTGATTGGACTTGAAGCACCTTCTAGATAATGATGCCATTCTTGAAATGAATCCACAATTACAAGAAGTTCTTTCTTGTGGATCTCACAGTTAATCTCAACTACTGAAATTTTTTTTGGAATGAAAAGCTACTAGATGAAGTTTGTCATTTGTTCCCATTTATGATAATATTGCACCCAAGGTAAAGTTTGATGCATCTATTTCCATAAAAAATGCCTTAGAAAAGTCAATGTGATATAAAATTGGTATAGAAGTATATTCTTTCTATAAAGCAATAAACAATTCTTTGGCTTCTTTATTCCATTTGAGTTTGTTATTACAAATCAAATATGTAAGTAGAGTTGCAACTTGAGAAAAGTCCTTGATAAAGATTTAGTAATAATTTACAAAGCCCAAAAAGTACTACATATTTTTTACTATTCTTAGAATCTATGATAGTTTGGACCTTCTATATATGCATCATAAGGCCTTCATTAGAAATGATGTATCTCAAAAAGTGTCAAGGACATAAATCTCAAAGAAAGAGAATCCATGATACATTCTTGTATCATTGAAGAAAACTAGAAAGTCACTCAAAAGATAATGTAATATTAATTAGAATAGCTATTGCCAAAAATAAGAAGACTAAAAAGTCTTGAAACAAGACTAAGGATTAGAATGGTGTCATGATGTAACACGATTAATAGGTGAAAGAGTGTAGAGATTATTAAAATTTAAGAGATCTTAGTTCAAATTATTAGAATAAATTATCTTAGAAATATAGTTAATAGTCAAAGGGGTAGAAAAATTAAAAAGTATCAATGTTGCCTTTTAGAAAGGTGACTTCTAAAAGTAAAGCACCATAAGTAAAGCAAATCAAAGTAGATTGGAAAAATAAATAATATAGGTATCTTAAGAAGAAAGTTAAGAGTAAATTCTAGAAAAAAGGTTACTTAGAAAAACTAGATATTGATACCCAGAGAGGGCCGGTTATGAACCAGGGTCGAAATTAGACCCTGGGACACAAAACCAAGTCTTGACAACGACTCCGGGATTCTTTTGGAGATCGGAGAGTGAGGTTTGAGAGCAGACTAAATAGGCTTTTTATGAGCATTGATTTTGGATGATTTGGAGTTGATATGACTTTGTAAGAGCTTTGCAAAGTCAAGGAGAGATATTGGCTCTGGAAGATTGGCATCAAGATTGGAGAAGGAGGCCGGCCAATACCCGAGCACATTTTTGAGGTTATCGTCAATTTGGTAACTCCGATCTTTATCAATTTTTTTGTGTTTGTTTTTAACTTATTTTTTTAGAAGTGTGCAAAATTTGACTTAAGATCAACGGTTTATTCATTAGTTAATGAGGTTTAAATCTGTTGTAGGAATTATTAGGGTTTGGTTTAGGGTTTGGTTAGGATTTAGTTTGGAGTTTAGGGTTTGGATTAGGGTTTGATTTAGGGTTTAAGATTTGGATTAGAATTTGGTTTACGGTTTAGGATTTAGATTAGAGTTTGGTTTAGGGTTTGGTTTAGGGTTTAGGATTTGGATGAGGATTTGGTTTAGAATTTGATTAGAATTTGGTTTAGGATTTAGGGTTTGAATTAGGATTTGGTTTAGGATTTAGGATTTGGATTAGGATTTGATTTAGGGTTTAAGATTTGATTTAGGATTTAGGATTTTATTTGGATTTAAGATTCAATTATTTTTGGCCTAAAGTTTGAATGAAGTTCAATAGGATTTTAACTAGAATTAAATTAAGATTGAATTGAGATGTATTTGAGTGATATTTGTGTTCTTTCTAATGTTTCTTTAAGAATTCTTATTGTTTGTTTGAAATTTCTTTGAGATTTTTCTGAATTTGATTAAGCTTGCTTAGTATTATTATAGTGTAATTAGAGCATTGTTAGTATTCTATTAGAATTAAGATTTTGTTATTGTAATTTCTATTCTTCCTTCCACAATCAGGTGCCCGAAGCATTCTCTAGCAAGACTTCACATATTACGACATATTTAGTGAATCCGACGTGAAATGCTTGAGATGGAAGGGATTTGGTTTATTTTGTTGGATTATTTGAATTTTGGAGAAGGAATTCAAGGGAAATGGAAGGAGAAATTTTTGATGGTGCTTCAAGTGGAGTTCGAAGTGGTGCTTCAAATGGAGTTGGAAGAGGAGCTTCGATTGGAGGACAAGGTATGCATTTTGATTCTAACTCTGTAGGCATGTTTGATACTTTGGCCTTATTTATGTAATAGCAATAGCAACAGGTTAAAGATCGCAAAGAGAGTATGATTAACAAAGCATTACAAGCAGTTGTACACAAGATTGATCAATTTGAAGGAAAAGATATTATAAAATATTTAAAATGTTATATAAAGGAAATAGAATTGAAGCATATTTCAAAAAAAGAGATGGTTCAATTATTTGAATTAGCATCTACAGGAGAGATAAGAAATCAAGTAAAGTCTCTTATACAACATTTTGGAGGTTCATGGAAGAAATTTTCTCAAGTATTGAAGAATGAGTTTTTCTTGGAAGATAGTAATAGGGTTACAAAAAGATCTTTTTTTGAATGGATTGAAAGGCCATGGAAGGACCTTCTAGCAACAGAATTATTAAGGGAGTTTAAAAAGTAATATTCTTCTTTATCAAAGAAAGAAAGATAATTATTAGATCCAAGTAAGGTGGAGCTCTTTCTTCAAGTAGTTGATGGAAAGTTGCAAGAGAACTTGGAAATCATGGTTGAAGATAAAGAAGAAGATGAAGGATTGACAACAAATTGAAAAAGAGTAGAAGAGGTTGTAAGGTCATTGACAAAAAGAAAAAGGAGAAAAGATATGAGAGGTGACCAAAGACCATTACAAGCATCTAAGGTAAAGGTATCTAGTACCCATTCGACATCTTTGATTCAACCTTCAATGGCTACATCAAAGAAAGAAGAAATGGAAATTGATGAAATCATACATGGGATGAGAGATTTACAAATAAAATTTACAAAACTTGAAGAGAAGGGTCAATCATCAAGAATATCAACAAAACAAAGACCAAGGCCAATGGAGGGTATAGAACATAGGTGCATGTAGTGTAATAGCATAGATCACTCAAGGAAAGAATGTGAAGATTTTACAGAGGCATTACGTAAAGGAGTTTTTTTTTTTTAAAAGATGGTATGATATATTTAAAAGAAAGTGGAGAAAAATTAGAAATAAATTTTGGTAAAGGAAGAATGAAGTTATTTGTTGGAGATACTTTTAAAATGCATACAATCTCAAGTAATGAAGCATCATCATATTAGGTGGAAGCAGATCCTAGTAGATGTTTAAGTATAAATCTTGAGTTTCCAGGAGAATCTAGTTCTTTGTGGACAAGTGCAATGAGTTATGCTGAAAGAAGAAATTTTACTAGAGATGATTTAAAATTTATTGGTAATAACATTCAAAAAATTACTGGGTGGGATGATACAATAGATAGATTATCTATACATGTTCATATTGTAAGGAGTCAACATGAAGCATTAATAGAAGAAAAACGAAGGAGAGATGAAAATAATGAAGGGCCCTCAAAAAAGAACTACAAGGAGAGAAAAAACACGATAACAAAAGAATCCTATTCGTGAAGAGACAATAGAGAACATTTCTACAAAGGGAAGAGAACTTGAAAAAGAAAAAGCAAAGGCTTTGGCTTATAAATTACAATTAGATATTGAAGCTGCTACAGATTTGAAGAAAGTATTGGAGGAGCGAATTTTAAGTAGAAAGGTTGAATTCACAATTGGTGAGATTCTAGGAATTACAAAGCGTGAATTTTATGAAATTATTATTAATACAATAAAGAGAAAACGAAAATCTATAGGAGACTCTATGACATCAAATGCATAAGAAACAAGAGCAATGGAAAGAAATGAAGATGAAGAAGAAGAAATACAAAATTTTGGAGATGTCTTGCGAGTAAGATTTGCAGAATAAGAAGATGTCATTCAAGCTTCTAGCCATTATTCTAAAAGTCATTGGGCAAGAGCTACGATAGAGACTTTAATAAAATTGGGAAATTTAGAAGAACCAATTGTAGCATTGATTGATCATGGTTCTGAAATCAATTTGATGTCAAAAGAATTGTATAACAAGGAAAAATGGCCTATTGATATTGAACATGGGTGGATGATAAGAGCTGCAAACAATCCAAAGGGAGATTTGTACTGAGCATGTCCAAATATCAAGGTGACAATAGGAGATGTTATTCATGAACAAAATTTTTTTGTGCAAGACATGTCTACATATCCTATTATATTGGGACAACCATATATTATTTCCACACAAATGGAAACAAAAGTAATGGATGACGTTTCAGCTTATGCAAGAATAAGAAGCCAAGATGGGATGAAAGCAGTTCAATTTTTAACTGTTTGTGCTAATCATGAGAGAAATTGTGAAAAGTTGAAAGAGAAGCCATTATCAAATGAGAAATTTGAAGACCTTGAGGATTTTTACTGCACACCATTGTAAGACGGGGTTACAATGGATTAGAAAAAAAAAAGCTCCCGCTTAATTTAGAAGAAGAAATATTATCTATTGGACTTATTGGGATGACACAAGATTGTGTATTGACTTTTAAGACTATTGACAAGATGAAAAGGAGGGACAAATGTTATATTAAAAATATTGATTGAAACTTAAAAAAAAATGGAGAATTGGTTGAAAATGAATTTATTTCAGGAGCATATGAAGTAAGTTTTGCAGATACTATGAGGGAATTAAATTATCTATTACAATGTGAGTTACAAGTAGAGAATAGAGTTATTAATGTATGTTCTAAAGAATTTTATGATGAAATTCAAGGATTTATAGAAAATTTAAGTCACAAAGTGGTATGTGTTGAAACTAAGTATAAATCAGTAGCAAGAAAGGTCAAACCAGTGGCTTGGCTAGTACCATCTGATTGTGAAGAAAAGATAAGTGGAGCATCGACAAAACCAAATTTAAGAGATCCAAGGAAGATAGGGCATAAATTTACAGATGTTACATTAGATGGATTAAATATTGGATGTGATGGATTTTTGACAAAATATGAAGAAAAATATTTTAGAAATATGCTTTCATGTCATGAAAAGGCTTTTGCATTTGAGGCACATGAAATTGGGTGTGTTGATCCAAGTATTATAGCATCCATGGTTATTTTTATTATTCCTCATGAACCATGGAATTTGTGACTAATTCAAGTACCAAGAGCACATTTATCTAAGTTAGTAGATTTACTCAATAAAAAGATTAAAATGGGAATTTTGGAACCATCTATAGTACCTTATTCTAATCGATGGTTTATAGTACCAAAGAAAAATGGAACGATGAGATTTATACAAGATATGCAATCCGTGAATAAAGTGACTATTAGAAATATGGATTCAAGTCCAATTGTCAATGAATTTGTAAAAGCATTTGCTAGAAGAGCTATCTACTCAATGGGTGATCTTTATTCAGGTTATGATCAATTTCAATTGACAATACAAAGTAGGGATTTGACAACTATGAAGACACCATTAGGATTAGTTAGAATGTGCACATTACCACAAGGGACTACAAATTCTATAGGACATATGATGAATGGAATGTATAAGGTATTAAGATATTTTATTCCAAGAATAATAATGCCTTTCTTAGATGATGTACCTATTAAAGGCTATGAAGAAGAAAGAAAAAAATGAGACTTTGGATTCAAAGGGATGTAGAAAGTTTGTGGCAGATCATATTGAAGATTGTGAGAAGATTTTGAAAAGATTAGAAGAAGTTCATTTAACCTTATCGGAGGCAAAATCAACATTTGGAATAAAAGAAATTTTGGTGGTAGGACACATGTGTGGTTCATATGGACGTAAGCCAAGTATAGAAAAGATTGATATTATTAAAAGGATGAAAGAATGTATAAATACAACAGAAGTGAGAAGATTTTTAGGAGCATGTATTTTCTATCATATATAGATACCTCACTTTGCACATATAGCAGATCCATTGTATGAGTTGTTAAGAAAGAATAAAAAATTTCAATGGAAAGAAGAACAATAGAAAGCTATGAAAAAATTGAAAGAACTTCTTTCTTCATCTCTAACTTTGAAGAAAGTAAATTATGACGGTAGAAGGCTAGTGGTATTAATAGTTGATGCAAGTCCAATTGGAATAGGTTGGGCGGTTGGACAAGATGATGAACAAAGAAATAGATATGTATAAAGATTTGGAGCAAAGGTATTGAATTCTAGGCAAAGGACATATGCACAAATCAAAAGAGAATTATGGAATATAGTAATAGCTATGAAAAATAAAAAAGAGTACTTGATTGGAACATCAGTAGTTATAGAAACAGATTGTCTACCTTTGTTAGGCATGATTACAAGTTGTTCAACTCCTGATATTGCTATGTTGAGGTAGATAGCATATATCAAATCTATGAATCTAGAATTTAAACATATTGCAGGGAAAGAAAATTCAGTTGCAGATATGTTATCAAGAACAAGGTATAATGATGAAGAAAAGATGATTAATTTAGAAGATGATGTGGGTACAAATTTTTATACCAATGCGTTATCAAAGGAGAAGGGTGTATGTTTTAATATACTATTGGAAACATTTTTAAGAGATTTATATCAAAATGAATGGAAAGATGTTGGGAAGTATTTGAGCACATTAAAGCAACAAAAAGGTTGGACGGATCAAGAATTTAAGAAAATCCATAAGAAAGTCTATGGATATTTTTTACATGATGGATATTTATGGAAGCATCCAAAAAAGAGAGGAGAAGTACTACAAAGGGTGATATGTAGTTTAGAAGCTCAATAAAGGATTATTAAAGAATTTCATAAAAATTTATGGATAGGGCATCGAGGTATTTGGGCAACATTTACTAAGCTAAGAGAAAAATATTGGTGGAAGAGAATGTACAAAGATATAGCAAAATTTGTAGAATCTTGTGAGACTTGCGAAGTATATTCAAATATTCGGCATCAAGATGGATTACATCCAACATACCCTTTGGCTTTACATTACAAGTGGGTGGTGGATTTAGTGGCAATGCCTATGGGACTTAGACGAATGAAGTATTTGGTACTTGCACGAGAAGATTTATCAAATATGGTTGAAGGACAAGTATTAAGAACAAAGGATACTAAAGGTGTGTGTCGATTTCTATTAGAAGAAGTTATTTATCGCTATAGTTGTATTAAAAAAATTACAGCAGATAGGGGTGAATTGGATGCAAAGGAAGTATGAGAATTCTTTAATAGGATAGGAATTAAACTTTCTTTAACAACAGCATATAATCCAAAAGATAATGGTAAAAGTGAGCATGGGTATTTATCTATTGTTAAGGCATTAGTAAAGGCATGCAATGGCAAAGCACATGAATGGCCTAGACTACTACCATTTGCACTATGGGTAGATCGTACAACTCATAGTTCGGTAACAGGTTATATGTCTTTTGAATTAATATATGGTCAAAAATCAGTAATGCCAATAGAAGATGTAGTACCTACATGGGGTGTATTGCCTTGAAAGAATGATCTCAATAGAGAAGAACTTTTAGCATTACAGATTCAACAATTAAAAAGAAGATCCAACGATATTGAAATAGTAATAGAAAAATTGAAAGAAACAAGGAAAAAGAATAAGAAAAGATTTGATAAAAAACATCGACTACCACCCAAGGCTATTGAAGATGGTGATTGGGTATTAGTTTATGATAGTAGCTTAGACAATCAACATAGCACTATAAAGAAGTTTGCAAAGAGATGATTTGGACCTTATATTGTCAAAAAGGCACACAACAATGGAACATATTCATTACAAGAACTTGATGGTACAGAATTGAAGGTACTCATAGCAGGCAAATGAATCAAGTTATTTAAACAAAGAGATAAAGGCATTTTTTTTGATGAAGAACAAACTCCAATACAAGATATTGAGATTGGAATAGAAGAGCATATTGAAGATCAAGAATTGTACCAAGATGAAGAACATTCTACATTAACATATTAAAGAATCGTTGGCGCATGCCGAAGCATGCACAGATTCAGGGGGGGTGGATGTCATGATGTAACATGATTAATAGGTAAAAGAGTGTAGAGATTATTAAAATTTAAGAGATCTTAGTTCAAATTATTAGAAAAAATTATCTTAGAAATATAGTTAATAATCAAAGGGGTAGAAAAATTAAAAAGTACCAATGCTGCCTTTTAGAAAGGTGACTTCTACTTACTTTGTAGCACCATAAGTAAAGCAAATCAAAGTAGATTGGAAAAATAAATAATATAGGCATCTTAAGAAGGAAGTTAAGAATAAATTCTAGAAAAAAAATTTACTTAGAAAAACTAGATATTGATACTCGGAGAGGGCCGGTTATGAACCAGGGTCGAAATCAGACCCTAGGGCACAAAACCAAGTCTCGACGACGACTCCGGGGTTCTTTTGGAGATCTGTATCATATGGCGTGATTTTCTATGTGGGAATACACTAGATATCTAGCTATAGAGAGTGTACCTTAAACCTTTATATGATTCTTTTCTTGGCTTCCAAAACTCCTTTATTTTTGTATAAAACTTCAAATATAACAAAATTCCTTCAAAACATATTTTTCCCGTGAAGGGTTTTCTTGCTTTGAACTTTAGAAAATCATAACTATTGATCTAACTATTCAGTTTGTTTCAAATTTACAAGATAGGTAGAATTTATCCTTAACTTTTACCACAAAAAAAACCAACTGCAAATTCACTCCCAATCTTTTGGCATCTAAGAAAACCTAGCAGACACTCCAAACCCTAGTTTACAAGCAACCAAAAAACTATTTTCCTTATATCTCAAAAATCCGAACTTCAAATGTCATAAAACTTATGCTTAAAGTTTACTAACATGAAATTACACGTCCCTTGAAATTTTGAGCCAAAACCTTATCAAATTGCTCAAGATATAGCTCAAGAGACAAACACTAGTAAATCGGTTTACTTACTACCATTAGATTGCATGCGCTGACTTCAAAATCCAATAACTCCTTCATTCCATCTTAGAATCCAGTAAGCAATATGTGAAAAGTATAGCTACAAAAGTGCTCTGTCCAGATGCATTTGCCGATCCTTAATTGCCATCCGTACACGTGCGTTATGCCCAAAAGAGTGACAGTAGGTCCAAACCTTAACTTTGAGCGCCTATAACTTCTTCATAAAAACCCCAAATGACACAAAACTTGCACCAAAACCTTAACCCAAAACCTAAACCTTCTGACCCTAGCCTTCAAAGTTCGAAAATCCCCTGAGAAACTAATCCTAATTCCTAATATGGCCTCGGGTAGCCTCCTCAAAGCCCATTGGTCATGATTTTTGACCAATAGGAATGGAGATTTTTATTTTTCATCTCCATTCATCTATATTGGTGCCCTAATTACTCCCTTTGCTACCAAAATCCTTCTTCAATCCTTTTTTTTATAAGATTTATATAATTTATGCTCTAAACACCAAATAAAAGAACCAAAATAAGTTTTCAAATGTCACCCATATCTAACAAAGGTGACTCTAAATATTTAGAAGTTACTATCAACCAAAACCAATTTTAAAAGCCACTATCAAAATGAAATTAAAGTTATACAAATTCTATAGTAATCTTTTTAAACAACCTCTTCTCAAAGTAATAAACAAATTATATTCTACAACCAACTAAAATCTACTAAAATGGCTTTCACTATGTTACTTAATAAATTATATATTAAGTACATAATTACATTATTTTCATATAGTAGCCAAACCACAATACAACATCGGAAAGTGAGGTTTGAGAGCAGACTGAATAGGCTTTCTATGAGCATTGATTTTGGATGATTTGGAATTGATATGACTTTGTAAGAGCTTTGCAAAGTCAAGGAGAGATATTGGCTCTGGAAGATTGGCATCAAGATTGGAGAAGGAGGCCGGCCAATACCCGAGCACATTTTTGAGGTTATCGTCAATTTGGTAACTCCGATCTTTATCAATTTTTTTAGTGTTTGTTTTTAACTTATTTTTTTAGAAGTGTGCAAAATTTGACTTAAGATCAACGGTTTATTCATTAGTTAATGAGGTTTAAATCAGTTGTAGGAATTATTAGGATTTGGTTTAGGATTTGGTTAGGATTTGGTTTGGGATTTAGGGTTTGGATTAGGATTTGATTTAGGATTTAGAATTTTATTAGGATTTGATTTAGGATTTAGGATTTAAATTAGAATTTGGTTTAGGATTTAGGATTTGGATTAGAATTTGGTTTAGGGTTTGGTTTAGGATTTAGGATTTGGATAAGGGTTTGATTTAGGATTTGGTTAGGATTTGGTTTAGGGTTTAGGATTTGAATTAGGATTTGGTTTAGGATTTAGGATTTAGATTAGGGTTTGATTTAGGGTTTAGAATTTGATTTAGGATTTGATTGGGATTTGATTTAAGGTTTGTTTAGGGTTTGATTTAGGATTTAGGATTTTATTTGGATTTAAGATTCAATTATTTTTGGTCTAAAGTTTGAATGAAGTTCAATAGGATTTTAACTAGAATTAAATTAAGATTTAATCGAGATGTATTTGAGTGATATTTGTGTTCTTTCTAATGTTTCTTTAAGAATTCTTATTGTTTGTTTGAAATTACTTTGAGATTTTTTCAGAATTTGATTAAGCTTACTTAGCATTATTATAGTGTAATTAGAGCATTGTTAGTATTCTATTAGAATTAAGATTTTGTTATTGTAATTTCTATTCTTCCTTCCACAATCAGGTGCCCAAAGCATTTTCAAGCCTGACTTCACATATTACGACAACGGCATTGATAAGATTGAAGAAGGCTTCACTCTTGCCTCTATATATACTCTTAATTAAGAGTTATGTGACAATGTCCTACAGGACCTCCAAAACATGTTGACTTTGCTAGCCACATGACTTAACTTGGAAGACAAGTTATCTATGTATGTGCCATATAATTAACTTGTTTTACAAGCTAATATGTAGAGTTAACTTGTTCCACAAGCTACCAACATGTGGTTAACTTGTTGGCCAAGTTTTCAACCTACAAACACATCTAAAGTCAAAACCGTGTCTATGAAGCTTCTAAGAAGCTTCACTAAAAGACTTTATGAAATTAATGTATACTTTTCTATTTCTACCGAATCATATAAGTAATTATTGAGATAAATGTATATGTCCATGATATTACTCTGCCTTCTAGGGACAAGTTCTATGAGGAGAGGTCTTCATATTTTGAAGAAGTCTAAGATATGGCAAATTTTATTTGCCACATACTCTGATCTTTTCTCTCTTCAAAGATGGTTAATAGGCCCTCTTAGCCATCAATAGTGTTTCATATTAGGATAAGAAGACCACCTTATTATTTGGTCATTGTTGAAGTCTTTGTAACTTCTTTCAAATAAAATATTTGAAATACCATTAGATTTGTTCCTACTTCTAATAAAATCACCAAACAGCAAGAGTCTCTCTCAAGGTCATGATACCAAACATATTGTATCTTGCCATCTAATTGAGGAACGACATGTAATTCTTGAGGAACTTCATATCAATTTCATCATCTTGAAGGTTGTAACAATCACAATGTCTCATCTAGTAAGTCTGCAAATAAAAGCTCTTGAGTTGAATCTGTTGGTTGTTGGTTTTCCAACTCTTTAACATTACAAATACATATAAGCTATAAAAAAAGATAGAAGATAGAATTCTATTTTTTTATCTTGATTCTTTTATAGCAAAGATTTGTTATTCTTCATCTTGATTTTGATAGATTTTGTTGATGAAAAGCTTCAACTTTCTTTGTTGTATTTACAAGATTCTTTGATGGCTTCCATGTGGATTCACTAATATCATATCTATACCAATAAACAAGATATTTCAATCTATTTTGATACTGCCTTGAGTTTAATACTTCTTCCACCTCAAATTCTTAATTATTATGTACTTCTACAAGAAGAAGTGGCATTTGTCTTCTTTCCAAAATATTCACTATCTTGTATGGCTCAAGAAGGGATACATGAAATACATGGTGGAACTCCATAGAATTTGGTAGATATAATTGATAAGCAATAGGATTGATTTGTTCACAAATAGAAAAAAGGTTCCAACCTACAATAATCCAACTTATCACAAGGACGAGTAATCTTGATATTGTAATGAAGTAACTATACTTTGTCACTTATATTGAATTATGGTTGCTCCTTACGATAGGCATCCACATTATTCTTTTGCCATTCTTGAGCTTCTTTTAATTATATCTTCATTGTTGCATGTAGCTTTTACAAATGATTTGCTAAATCTTCTACCATAAGATTATCAACTTTTGAAAAGTCAAAAGTATCAAGTTGTAGATGATAATCATAATTAATAAAGAAAGATATTTTTTAAATAAAAAAATATACTAAATTATTGTATGCAAACTTTGCCAATGACAAAAGAGTTGTCCAATCATCTTGATGATAGTTTATAGTACACCTCAAATACTATTCCAAAATTTGATTCACCCATTCTATTTAACCATCAGTTTGAAGATGAAAAGCCAAAAAAAGCTTTATATCCACCTTTAGAATCTTAAATAAGATTCTTTAAAATCTTGATACAAATTAAGTCCTCCTATCTAATATAATATCCTTTGACGATTCATGATAGTGATAGATATTATCGATAAAAAAACTTAGCTCTTTTTTTACCTAGAATAGATTTTGTACATAGTAAAAAATACACCATTTTGGTGAAGCAATCTATGATTATGAATATAGAATCATATGAGCTTGTGACTAGAAGATTCATGATAAAATCCATAGAAAAAAAAAATCATGATTGTTTTGGAATAGGTAATAGTTGAAGCAGTCCATAAGGTCGATGGTGAGGAGTTTTGGATCTTGAACAAGTATCGCATGATTGTACAAATTCTTTCACTACCTTCCATATTTGAGGCCACCAAAAATCTCTTAATATTAAGCTAAAGTCTTATTGTATCTAAAATTTCCGGCTCCTGAAAAATCATGACGAGCTTAAAGGACACATAATTGTACCTCACCTTCTAGAATATATAGGCGATCTTTGAAATATAATAGGTTCTTATTGAACTCAAACTTTGAAGTGTCATAGGACTTAGAGGAAGTATTCTTAATATCATGAAAAAGAAGAATAGAAAACATACTTGATTGAATTTGCTTGACAAAGGTTGAATTAATAGTCAATGTTGATTTTATTGCTCGAAGATGAAAATGCTCTAGCTTCAAGAGGATCATTCTTTGTTGATGAAAAGATGCATCTTCTTCTTTTGGTATAAGAACATCTAGAAAGGACATTTGATAGACCTTGTTGTTTTTGGGATTGATAAGTGATCTTGAAATTAAATCTAGATAAAGACATGCTTCAATGAGCTTGACGACCATTCAAAACACGTGTTGACATAAAGTACTTGAAGTTCTTATGATCTATATATATATGGTGACTAGATTTGAAGTGCCTTCTAATTAATAATGCTATTTTTGAAATGAATCCAAAATTGCAAGGAGCTCTTTGTCATGGATTTCATAATTAATTTTGGCTATTAAATATTTTTAGGACTCAAAAGCTAATAGGTGGAGTTTGTCATTTGTTTCGATTTGTAATAATACAACATCCATAGCAAAGTCTGACACATCTATTTCCAAAAAAAATATCTGAGAAAAATGGATGCAATGCAAGATTGGTGCAAAAGTAAACTCTTTCTTTAAAGCATCAAATGATGCTTTTTCTTCTTTATTCTACTTGAGTTTGTCTTTACAATTCAAACGTGTACGTAGACTTGTAACTTGAAAAAAGTTCTTCATGAAGATTTTATAGTAATTAGCAAAGCTTAAAAAATATTGCACATCTCATACTATTCTTAAAATCTTCCAACCTATGATAATTTGGACCTTCTTAAGATCCATCATAAGGCCTTTATTAGAAATGATGTACCCTAAAAAATCAACTTGAGTAGTATCAAATACACACTTTTCCAACTTGGCATATAATCTTGTATTTGTAAGTTTCTGTCACACAATGAACATGAAGTTCATATTATTTTATATTCTTAGAATAGATTAGAATATTGTCTAAATAACAAACAACAAAATCATCTACAAACTCACAAAAAATATCATTTATAAGATGTTGAAAAGCGGTCAGTGCATTCATGAATCCAAAAGGTATGACATTATATTCAAAATGTCTATACCTAGTTCGAAAAGCAATCTTCTATTTATCTCTTTCTTTGATACAAATTAAGTTGTATGCTCCTCGTAGATCTATTTTGGTATAGATCTTTGCTTGATTGAATTGGTTAAGCACTCTTGAATCCAAAGGCAAAGGATACCTATTCTTGATAGTGATCTTATTCAGTCTTCGATAATCTATACACATATATAGAGATCTATCTTTCTTCTTCACAAATAAGATAAGAGCTCCAACTAGAAATTTAGAATGGCATATGAAGTTCTTTGCCAAGTTCTCATCAATATATTCCTTTAATATAGCGAACTCATTCTGTGATAAATTATAGATTGGTCCGAATGGCGATTGAGCTCCTTCTTGCAAATCAATTGAACAATCATAAGGTCAATACTTTAGAAGAATATTTGTATTCTTCTTTTCAAAGACGTCTTAGAATTCTTGATATTGGCTAAAAATACCACTTGATATTTTTTTACCATTAGAAATAGACATAGCAAATATAGCAAAAGATGATCTTTCTTTTGTAGCATGTATGAAGGCTCTTGTACTTATCAGTAAAGGTTTGGAAGTATTAGACTTTTGTATTTCTACTTTACTAACTTGATCTTAGATTATACTATTAAAAAAATTAAGATTACAAAAAATCTAATTTATTTGAAGATTATATTTTTCTAGCCATGATAATCCTAAAATAATTAGATTGGAAGGAGATCTTATTATATTAAATACTACTACACTGTTATGATCTTTAATTGTTACATCTAAAGGAATAGTCTCATGGATAACATTTCTAGAAGACAACAAACGACCATCTATGACTTCTACATGTATAGATTTAGTTTTTTTGATTAAAGATATTTTTTTTATTTTTGACAAAATCTTCATCTATAAAATAGGCTAAGGCTAATAAATCTAATAAGGCAAAGCCTTTGTGATTTTTAGGTCCTAAAAACACATCTATTATAAAACAAGGTGAGGGATTTGAGGAGAGCATAGGACCTTTACTAGTTATTGTACATTATTCTAACCGCATGGCCCCTATTGTAGCTCAAGAAACTTATTTTTTGACACATTATTTTCTTTGGTAATTGTGATCTTTATTTTGTAATTGTATTGCTTCTTTGAACAATATTGGGTAATGTTCTTAGCTTTTCTATAATATAAATACAAACCTTTTTTGCAACGTGGAGTTTTTTTCTTACTGTGTGAGAATTTTGAAATGTATCATATCAATTAGCATTAGTTTTGGCCTTGATGAGTACATTTTAAAAAACTTAGAAGCTATCGCCATTACTTAATTTGTTCCTCTCCAGCCAAGTCTTTGTTCTTGATGTTGTTCAAATAATCAATTATTGCATGTAATGGCTTGAGTAATAAATTATTCCAAAGATTTTGCTTTTAGCATTGTTAATAACAAATCTTTGACACTATCCTTTAATCCATATCAAAATTGATTGTTGAGTGCTTCATCATTCTAGTCTACATCACAATTAAGGTTTTGGAATTCAACAGCATGTGTGGTGACTGATTGTAATCCTTATCATAAAGTTAAGAGTTTGGTCTCTGCTACTTGTTCTCAATCACTTTCTTCGAATGTGGTCGTAAATACTTCTACAAATGAATTTAAATCATAAAAGAATCACAATTCTTTTTCCATTAAAGGTGCAAACTAATAGAAAGCACTTCTTGATAGAAGTGTATTTAGGAATCCAACTTAAGTAAATCCATCAAGATATTGAAAAAGATGCAACCTTAGATACAGCTTGACTTGTTACAAAAATCTTCAAAATTTTGATCTTCTTCAATCAAACTTCTCAAGGATACTAATCCTTGTCCCCATCATACTTATAGAAGCAAAACTCCTTAGATTTGGTTGTGAGGTTGATCTACTTGATTCCTTCAATTGCACAACTTCTTACCGTAGACTTTGAACTTCTTCCATAGGTGTAGATATAGTACCTCTATGATTCGCATTAGAAATACGTGAGATTTCTACTCTAAGAGTGTTGACAAGCTCATGAAGATCTCCCATAGTTGCAAATCTATTCTCACTTCCACTTGGTGTAGCATCCATAATCTTTCCTTCTATAGGCAACTCAAAAAAATCCAAAAAGTTAAACTAGAGGAGGGTAATCCACAACCTCTAATAAAAATTTCTACAAAGAGGAATAATCCACTCTCTTTAAAAAAATACCAATGTTTAAAAATAAGATTTTTTTTGTTTAAAAGGTAGGTAGTCCGCAACCTTCAAAATACAACAATAGAAGTGAGATAATCCACTCACTTCTAAAATAAGATAAAAATAGTATGTTAGCACTCTTATCAAACTGTCAAAGATATAAATATCAAAGAAAGAGAATCCTCAATATACTCTGATGTCACTAAAGAGAACTAGAAAGCCATTCAAAAGATAATGTTATATTAACTAGAATGGCTACTGCGATAAATAAGAAGACTAGAAAGTCTTGAAACAAGACTAAGGACTAGAACGGCATTAATAAGAGTGAAGAAGACTTCACTTTTGCCTCCATATATACTCTTAATTAGGAGTTACATGGCAATGACTTATAGGACCTCCAAAACATGTTGACTTTGCTAGCCACATGTCTTAACTTGCAAGGCAAGTTATCTATGTAAGTGCCACATGATTAACTTGTTCTATAAGCTATTATATGGAGTTAATTTGTTCTACAAGCTACCAACACGTGGTTAACTTGTTGGCCAAGTTTTCAACCTATAAACACATCTAAAATCCAAACCACATCTATGAAGCTTCTAGAAAGCTATACTAAAAGATTTTATGAAATTAATCTATATTTACTTACTTCTACCTAATCATATAAGTAATTATTGACATAAATGTATATGTCTATGCCAAAAAAGTCAATTTGAGTAATATAGAATACACACTTTTCCATCTTTGCTTATAATCTTACACCTCTTAGTTTTTTTAATACACAATAAACATGAACTTCATGCTCATTTATATTCTTAGAATAGATTAAAATATTATCTAAATAATAGACAATAAATTCATGAAGAAACTCATAAAAGACATCATTTATTAGATGTTGAAAAGCAGCTGGTGTATTTGTGAATCCAAAAGGTATGACAATATATTCAAAATGTCCAGACCTAGTTTGGAAAGCAATCTTCCATTCATCTCCTTATTTGATATGGATCAAGTTATATGTTCCTTGTAGATCTTTTTTTGTATAAATCTTTCATTGATTTACTTGATCAAGAAGTCTTGAAATCAAAGGTAGAGGATATCTATTCTTAATGGTGATCTTGTTAAATTTTTAATAATTCACACATACTCATAGGAATCCATCTTTTTTCTTTACAAATAAGATAGGAGCTCTAGCTAAAGATTTAGAATAGTATATAAAGTTTTTAGCCAAGTTCTCATTAATATATTCTTTGAGTACAACCAATTCATTTTGTAATAGGCTATAGATTGGTCCAAATGGTGGTTGAATCCCTTCTTGAAGATTGATGGTACAATCATAACAACAATGCTTTGAAAGAATATTTGTATTCTTTTTTTCAAAAACATCCTAGAAATCTTAATACTGGCTAAGAATACAACTTGATATCTTCTCACCATCAATAATGGGCATGGCATATATAACAAAAGATGGCCCTTCATTTTTGGCATGCATAAAAGCTCTCGCTTTTATTAATAAAGGTTTAAATATACTAGACTTATGAATTTCTACCTTTCTAGTAAGACCTTAGGCTAAACTATGGAAAAAATCAAGATTAGAAGAAATCCAGTCTATCTCAAGATTATATCTTTTTAATCACAATAATCTTAAAATAATTAAATTAGAAGTAGATTTAATCACATTAAATATTACTAAACTATTGTGACCACTAGTTGCTACTTCTATGGGAATAGCTAATATGTAACATCTCGAGAAGACAATGAACGTCCATCTATTACTTCTACATGTACATATTTGATTTTCTTAACGAAGGATATATCTTATTTTTTGACAAATTCTTCATCTATAAAATAAGTTGAGGCTCTTAAATCCAACAAGGCTAACGCTTTGTGATTTTTTGGTCCTAAACAAACTTCTATAATAAAACAAGTTGAGGCTCCTAAATCCAACAAGACTAAGGCTTTGTGATTTTTTGGTCCTAAATAAACTTCTATTGTAAAACAAGGTGAGGAATCAAAGAAGAAAATAGGATCTTTAATAGATGTTGCACATGATTCCAGCTATATGGTGCCTATTATACTTGGAGAAATTTATTTTTCGACACATGGTCTTCTTTGGAAATTGTGATTCTCATTTTGTAATTGTGTTGTTTCTTTGGACAATATTGAGCAATATGTTTAACTTCTCTACAATATAAGCATAAGTCCTTTTGACATCGTTGACTCTTTTTTTACTCTATAAAGAATTTAAAATATATTGTATCAATTCACATTGATTCTAGCTTTCTTAAATAAGTTTTTAAAAACTTAGGAGCTTCCATTATTATTTGATTTGTTCCTCTTTAGCCATATCTTTATTCTTGACGTCTTTCAAATAATTGATTGTCACATGTAATGGCTTGAGCAATAAATTGTTCAAAAGATTCTGTCTATGGTATTATTAATAACAAGTCTTTGACATTATCCTTCAAACCATATCAAAATTGATTGATAAGGACTTTGTCATTCCAGTGTGTGTCGCAAGCAAGGTTTTAGAATTCAAAAGCATATATGGTGGCTAACCATGATCCTTGCCATAAAAATAAGAACTTGGTTTGTGCTACACTTTTTTTATTACTTTTTCTAAATGTGGCCATAAACACTTCTAAGAATGAATTCAAATTATAAAAGAGTTACAAATCTTTTTCTATTAAAGGTACAAATCAAGAAAGAACACTTTTTGATAGAAGTGCATCTATGAATCGGACTTGAATGAATCCATTATAGTATTAGAAAGAATGCAAACTTAATAAGTGCTTGACTTGTTGAAAAAATCTTCAAAATTTTTATTTTGTTCCATCAAACTTCTCAAGCATATTAATCCTTGTTCCTGTCATACTTATAGAAGTAAAACTCCTTAGATTTGGTTGTGACGTCGACCTACTTGCTTCCTTCAATTGCACAACTTCTTGTCATAGACTTTGAACTTCTTCTATAGGCGTAGATATAATACATCCATGATTTTTATTAGAAATATATGAGATTTTGACTCTTAGAGTATTGGCAAGCTCATGAAGATCTGCAATAGTTGTAAATCTATTCTCACTTTTGCTAAGAGTAGCATCCATAATCTTTTCTTTCATAGAAAAGTCAAATAAATTCAAAAAGTTAAATTAGAGGAGGGTAATGTGCAACTTTTAATAAAAATTTCCACAAAGAGGGATAATCCTCTCTCTTTAAAGAAAAGATTTGTATATTTTTTGTTTAAAGGTAGGTAGTCCGCAATCTTTAAAATATAACAATAGAAGTAGGATAATCCACTCACTTCTAAAATAAGATAAAAATAATATGTTAGTATTCTTATCAAATTATCAAGGACATGAATCTCAAAGAAATAAAATCCTTAATACAGTCATGTATTACTAAAAGGAGCTTGAAAGTCACTCAAAGATGATATAATATTTAACTAGAATGGCTATTGCCAAAAATAAGAAGACTAGAAAGACTTGGAGCAAGATTAAAGACTACAAAGGTATTGACAAGAGTGAAGAAGGCTTCATTCTTGCCTTCATATATACTCTTAATTAGGAGCTATGTGGCAATGTCCTATAGAACCTTCAAAATGTGTTGACTTTGTAAGACATGTATCTTAACTTACAAGACAAGTTTTTTATACATGCGCCACATAGTTAGCTTGTTTTGTAAGCTATTAATACATGGTTAACTTATGGATCAAGTTTCTAATCTACCAATCAACTACAAATACATGTAAAGTCAAGTAGTGTCTATGAAGCTTTTAGAAAGCTTTTCTAAAAGGTCTTATGAAATTAAACTTCTTTTATCTACTTTTATCTGTTCCTACTTAATCATATAAATATTTATTAGAATATCTATGTATGTCTATGACATCCTGTTAATTTGCATAAGTTTTGATTTTAATGAATAAGCTTCTATAAATTTAGAAGTTGTTACAATGACTTGACTTATATTTTTTCAACTAAATCTTTACTCTTGATGTCTTTTAATGAATCAATTCTTGCATATAATGGCTTGAGCAATAAATTCCTTCAAAAATTCTATTCTTTGGATTATTAATAATAAATCTAAGGTATTATCTTTTAACTTATATTGAAATTGATTAATGAAGACTTTATTATTCCAATCCATATTGCAAGCAAGGTTTTAGAATTTAATAGAATATATGATGGTTGAATGTGATCTTTGTCATAAAGATACAAGTTTGATTTATGCTATCATTTTTTGATGACTTTCTCTAAATATGGCCATGAAAGCTTTTAAGAATGAATTTAAATCATAGAATAGTTATAAATTATTTTTTCAATTAGTTATAAACTAAGAGAAAGGCCTCTTAGAGAGATGTGCACCTATAAACCTAACTTAAGTAAATCCATGAGGATATTAAAAAAGATGCAATCTTAGATAGAGTTTTACTTGTTATAAAATTTCTTGAAACTTTGATCTTGTTCCTTCAAAATTTTCTAGCATATTTATCTTTATGTCCCTCATACTTATGGTAATAAATTTTTTTAGATTTAATTGTGAACTTGATCTACTTCCTTCTCTCAATTGTACAACTTTTTGGCATAGACTTTGAACTTTATTGTTGATATCTTCCATAAACATTGGAATGCTACATCTATGATTGATATTAGAAATACATGAGATTTCTATCCTAAAAATATTGACAAGTTTGTGAAGATCTATAATAATTGTAAATCTATTCTATTTTTTGCTAAGAATATTATCTATAATTTTTTTAATAGAAAATTCAAATAAATCTATAAGTTAAATTAGATGAAGATAATTTGCAACATCTAATATTAAATAATTTTTTTTACAAAGAATGGTAGTCCATTCTTAAAATAGGAAATTTCTATAAAGAAGTTTGTAAAGAATAAATTAAGTTCAATTGTAAAATTAATTATTATTAAGGTTTAAAATCTTTTATAGAATTCATTTGAAATTATAATAGGATTTATTAAAAAATTGGTTAGAATTTTTTAGAATTTATTTAGGATTTTATGTAGATTTTATTACATTTTATTTAAAATTTGAATATGATTCAATTAGGATTTACTCAAGATTGTTTTAGCATTGAATAAGGTTTTATTAGAATTTCTTCAGATTTTTTTTATAATTTCTTTATAATTTCTTTAGATTTTATTAGAAATTTTTTAAGATTTATTTTTATATTTATATTTATTTTATTAAGATTTCTATGATTTTAAATTATAATTGTTAAATATTGTATAAAATTTATTTGGAATTGATTAAAATGTGATAAGATATATCTCAGGATTTTTCTAAAGTTGATAAGATATACTTAGCATAATTATAAGCTTATTCAGGTTGTTTAAGATTGCAAAAAGATGTTTCTAAATATCTCATGTTTTTTTTTAGATTGTAAGTACAACTTCAAGATAAAATAAAATTATTTCACAATTAAATGTCTACTACAAAACTTGTCATGTTATGTGAAAATTAGCTTATTAAATGTCTACTATAAAACTTTATATATAGAAGCTAAGATATTTATATAAGCCATATAATATAAGATTTATTTTTTATTTATACAATATCAAGTATTAATTCAAATTAAGGTTGTAATAGAATTCTAAATCAATTTAATAAATATTAAAATATATTAAAAAAAAAATGGTAACATATTGCCAAAATACTAGCCATATGACTACATAATTGACCTTTAATAAGAAGCACAACTACCTTTTGGACCAATTTACAACTTATTAAAGTATAAACTTGTTAATTTAAAAGATTATATTTAAAAAATAATTACAAAGAAACTCATTCTAAATTAAGAAATTTCTATGAATGCATAAATCTTCTCTATGAAGAAAAAAATAGATTCTTACAAATGTGTGTAGATTATTATAGAGTCAACAAATTGACCATCAAAAATTATAATTTCCTGCATTTGAAAGTTTTTTTTTTTAATTTTAATAAATCTTATTTAGATCTTAAGACCAATGTAGAAAATGGTCTTCTATTCATATATATTACTCATTATAAACTTATAATTATTAATTAGTATGCAAAAGAAGTTTAAAAAAGATTATGAGTTTTTATTAATTTATATAGAAAATAGGATTTTCATAGAAATTTACTTTTATTATTTATTTTTATTATTTATTAAGTAAAAATCTAATAAATATATTATTTTTAGTTTTATATTGTGAATTTCAAAAAAAACTTCTTTTTATTTTTTAATTTTTATTTTTTTCTTTTTATTTTATCTTTTATTTTATACCATCAATCAAAAAAAATTATCTTAAGATTTCATATCGCAACATGCAATACTAAGAGTTTTATAGTAATTATTATTATAGATATTTTTGGCAATGGTGGTTATATGTTTCAATGGCAAATGGTGGTTATAAGTCTCAATTCTTATTTATTTTACTTTTTAATCATATATCATCTTATTCTTTAGTTGTAATATTATCTTTTATAATAAAATAAATAATTAAATAATTAAATAATACTTAACTTCTTATTTTTTAACAATTCAATTCTTATTGCTCTAATAAGATAAATCTTTAATCTCTTGATTTAATACCAAGTCCACTAAGACATATATTAAAGATTCTTTATAGACAAAAAATTATGGTATTGGTCATATTCAACTTCTATCTTAGAGATAGAAGCCAATCTTTTGTAGTGATATATTACTTGCTTATCTTTCATGTTTATAAGGTAATATCAAATACTACAAGTTTAGATAATGTTGATATTTATGTAATTTTTTTAATAAGAAGTATGTCTTTGATTAACTATTGGTACCTTCTACTTATCCTATGAAGATTGATATTAATCTCTCTAAGAAAAAAATATCTTTCTTTAAGGATGTTAGATTCTACTTATAGCAAGGAAAGACTTTTCTACCATATCATCTTTTTATGACATTTTTCTAATCTTTTCAATCTATAGTTATAATTTTAAATTGTATCCTATATCAAAATTCAAGCCTCGATCCACTATTCTAAAAATGTCTATTACAATCTAAATGCACTAATTTTAGTGCTTAAAAATATGTAAAAGAGTGTTATACTTAAAATAGCTATTATATTATTATAATCACAATAACTTTATATTTGATTTCTATCAATGTGTTATTTAAAATTCTTGGAAAGAAGAGATGGTAGGTGTGTTGCTGACACATCAACTATATACTCAAATACTTTTGCAAAGTGAACTATGCAATGATTATGATCATTCATGCATCCAACTGCAATTATAACAAGGTTATTCATATTTTTGAATTAGCTAGTATTATACAGTCAAAGATTTTGTTTGACAAAATTCTTAACAAGTTTAAGACTTTTGCTCATATCATAGGTAAATACTAAACAAGGTGCAATTATAATTGTTACACACTCTCTTAATCCTTCCACTATATGAACATATCTAGCTTTAATCCTAGACTTTTCTATACTTGAACATGACTGTTTTACTACAGGAACTGCCTAATGTCAACAAGGCAAAGCCAAGGCCGCTGAGTGCATCGCGGGAGCAGCCGCCATGGTGACAGTAGGAAGAGATCGGAAAGGACCTTTCAGCGGCATGCGGATCCAGCCGTCGTCGACAGTCATCGCGAGAGTTGCATGGACTACACGGCATTATTCGAAAACCGTTCTAACCTAACTTCTACGAGAGGTCTTGCGCTGAGCAACACGTTCCCAGCCCAGACTGAAGACCATTCACAGTTTATGCAAACGACAAATCGTGGTTGCATGCTGGGTGCGAGTGCAGGAAGGCAAAGCATGTCACCTTCACTGTCGTGCGGTAGAGAATTGCAATGAAATCCTTGCATTTACACGAAAGCTATTCCATTTTCGATTTATGTTGATAAAACGGATTTCGTTGTGCAGGATTGTTTGTATGCTCTCTGTCGAACAGTTAATTATCATGGCAATATGGCAGTGGAAACTGGTTGGAGTTGACACAGTTCTATTGCTATGTTTGGGATCGCGGGAATCTACTCTTTCAGCCAAGGGGTCATGTGTTGGTCCCATTGGATTAGCTCATCGTCGTCAAACCATAGCCCTGCAGTGCCCACGCAGCTTTTTACTGAAACCATTAAACTATCATACAAGGGAATATGAGATTTTCAAAGAAATTGCTTAAAGGAACTAGCCGTGGATTGAATGAGGACATAATTATTTCACAGCGAGAATAGATTCAATGCAAGGAGTCATTCGAGTTATCGCAGTTGATATGAAACTTACCAAGTTCGCGGAGGCCATTCTCAGGACTATCACTACCGTGGACAACATTCCTCCCCACGTCGATACCCAAGTCACCACGGATGGTGCCTGGCTCAGCGTTTAATGGATTGGTTGCCCCGATCAACTTCCTTGCAGATGCTACAATCCCAGGTCCTTCCAAAGCCTGCAATTTCCTTGCAGGACATCATATGAGCTGATTCCAGGGGTACAAAGTAAAGCAAGTTTCACGATGAGAACTCTTAAGCTGCTGAGAGGGTATGCTTAGAGCCCACACTATACAATTGAACCTTTATTCACCACCCGAGTGAGCATTAAGATCAAGTGTTTGCCAATCAAAGCTCAACAAGTGGGGAAAGATATTGATTTAATGAAAGACGGGATCGTACAATGCACACGACAGGGCCTGATATGATGTAGGCAACGAGCTTTCCGTAAAATGGTTTCTCCTTTAATTCCCCGTAGTGCTCCTGCAAAGTGTTTGAGAAACTTAAGTAAGGTTTCTCCTCACTTCAACCGAAGGACATGCCTATCAATCTCCATCAAGACCAGCACGCATCCACGAAACTACCAGTTGCACCAGCGGTAATGTGATAAAACGCTCACCTCTGCAAGCTCTTTAGGGGTTTTGAACAGCTTCAATCCTATGAGCTGAAAGCCTTTCCGCTCAAACCTAGAGATTATCTCACCTACCTGCGAAAGACAATATCCAAAGCAAATCAGCAGATTCCTGGCACATTGTTAGCATTTGAGAAAGTTTCTAACGTACGCTTATCTTAACAACCATACGTGGACAATTCTCCACGTTTGGTTGCAAAGAGTATACAAAATTTCCAACATTCCTTACCAGCTTTCCCACTCCTCAGGCACTATTCGTCGTAAAGAGAAGCCAGTAACCCTACTCACAACACTAATTCCCGGGTAGTTTCATCGTGATTGACTCCAATGAAAACCCTTTCACATACAATCTAATTTATTGGATTACTTTGCAACATTATAAAACGACGACAGCGACACAGTAAGGGGAAATTACAAGGCCACGCTGAACGCCGTCTGGTTTCACCATCACGTAGCTCCTCTCGCTTTCACCCTGAATCATTGGCGAGTAACAACAACGAGCTATCTGAAAGACGCCCTTCCCACTGTATTCCAAATCCAACTCAAAACTAGAGCTGTAGCAATAGATTGTAAGACAAAAAAAGACAGAGTCTATGTAAAATGCAAGCAATGCCATAGAATTGAGGTAGATCTCACTGTGCACACCCTCCAAGGAGCAACCAGATTACGTCACATTACAAGCGTCAACAAACACCGTGGGAATCCACACCCGAAACGAACCTGCGCAGCGTAGACGCGGAGAGACGGAGCCACGGGTCGACGAAATGAAAGGGCTGCAGTGCGAGTCACGGAAAGCTGGCACCGGCCGGCGTTCAGAAAACTGGACCCCCGCAGAGATGAGACCTTGCAGCATTGCGTAAAAGAGTGAGTGGGAACAACCCCAACAGTGGACGCGGCGGCCATAGCGGTTGACATGATAGATAGATTCTCCCCCCTAACCTGCCCCTCCTCGATCACTCCCTCCTCTCAAGCTGCAAGCTGGGTTGTGGTGCCGACTGAGGATTACGAAAGAAGAACAAAAACAAGACCGCTAATGGTGATGGCGCAAGCACTGATCCGGCACCCACGTCGAGATTCCTCCTCCTCCTCCTCGCAAAGCTTCTGTGAGCACACTCTCGCTCTATTTCACAACACACACAAACTGGGCTGGCTCATCCTTCTCATTCCCGCTCCTTCCGTTGCCATGTCAGATTCTTCTCGGGTGTTCTTCAATGGGTGCGTGCCACGTGGTGTTTGATTTTGTGCATCCCTGTTCTCGGTGATTTTGTCAAAGTCGATTCACTCTTCAGAGAGTGGGATTTCAAAGTGAAGGGGAAAAAGCAAATCTTGTCGTGCTTTTACATGGCCTTTTTTATATGTTAGCACCCCAAGATTTTCTCTTTAGTGCATCTGAAAGGAGAAAACAAAAAAAACAAAAAAAAACCAGTGTTAATCTTGTAGCTACTTTTATTTGTTTCTCAATTTTGGTTTAAGAATCTTGAAGTTTTTTGTATTTGGGAATGTATTTTTTTTCTTTATTTATTTTAAGGGTATGCTATATAGATCCAGGTTTTTACTAAATTAACCTACCCATGATGAAGAATATAGTAATCATTATGAATGTGATTGGTTTTCATTGATTTTTGGATCCAATAGTGGAGAAATGATTTAGATGTTATTCTGTTTTTTTCATGTTGGTTAGGATGGGTGGGTCAATTTAGTAAAAGCTTGAGTCTATTTAACATTCCCCTATATTTTTTCTTGATTTTTTTTTTTTTTTGATTTTTTTGATTTTTTTGTTTGTTGTTGTTGTTGTTGTTGTTGTTTTTTATTTTATTTTATTTTTTTTTCCTGTTCTTGATTACAAGTGTATTAATTCGTTTTTGACAAGTTTGTATAGAATTACATATTGTATGCAATACAAAAGCAAAATTAACTATTAATTTATTTTTTCTGAATTTTAAAAAAATTATGATGATTTTATTATCTTTTTATAAAAATTTAATAGAAATACTAAAAAATCAGTCTTAATTGAGAAGTTTTTCTAATAAATGTTTTTAGCTCTTTCATTAGCAAATCTTTTAAAGAAATGTATTCAACATATTATTTAGAATCATAGCCAATAACTTTTGTAAAGAATCTTCTTCAACTAATTTAGATAGCAAGAGTTAGTCTCATCCATTTTGATAGTAGATTTAGTTTTTTCTTGTGGTTTCTTATTCTTCTTGGATATTAACAAAAACCAGTTGTGTAATATACTATTCTTAATTAAAAATAAAATTAAGAAATCTTATATATTTTGATCTTCGTTGCAAGAAGTTGTTTTTTAAAATTTAAATCTTTAATTTTTTTTCCTTTAAATTTTCAAAAATTATGACCAAAACTATAGTAAAGAGGTAAAAACAATAAAACCATAAAAAAGTGTAAAACAATAGAAGCATCATAATATAGCCAGAAGCTTTTCAAAACAAAATATAAAAATCACGTAGAAAATACTCCTCAAAGTCTTTTAAGGGAACCAAAATTTTATTTTCATTTTTATTTTTAATTACTAAAAAAAGATACTTAATATGTCATCTTTCTAAATTATCTTATATATCATCAATTTGATGTAGAAGTTTTAAATTATTAGATTTAATGTAGAAATTCTTTAAAAAAAGATTGATACAAATTTAAGACAATTTTGTTTCTTTTGTTTTGTTTCCCAAGCCATGATGAAAAATAATAACTGTATATTATCTTACAAGAAAAAAAAAACAAAACAAAAATAAGTAAAAATCAATAATCAATCATTTTAAAAATCATGTATATATATATATATATATATATACACACATATACATATGTAATACTTAGAAAAATCAACATATTCTAGATCCATCTTCCCTTTCTTCTTTGGACAACTCAAATCTTAAACCTCTTCCCTCTCTTTTTTGTCTCGATGCAAATCCCAATTCTCTCCTCCCCTTCTTCTTTGGCCGTGAATGGGTCCCAAAACTCTCCCATCTCTTCCTTATCCTAGAGTGAGTCTTGGACCTCCTTCCTCACTTGTCTTGATTCGGATCCTAGTTCTATCATTCGATGACACAAGGAAGAAGGAGAAAAGAGAATGGGAACTTACGTTGGGCCAAAAAAGAAGCGGAATTCGTAGTCAGTTCTAATAGAGGGCCTGCAGGTGGCGCATGATAACATAAGAAAGAAGAGGATGTTTTGAGGTACTGGATAACTTGCTGCATGTGGTCATAGGAATATTTCTTTTGAACATGTTTTGTAGAAAGTGATCGCACCACATTTTAACACACTTATTAAAAACTTGTTGGATTGTTAAACCAACTCTTTTCACCAAAAGCAGAGTGTATTAGTCCCTTACTTAGCAAGAAGAGGTTTTGATGTGGGGTTCTTGTACAGTTCTGTGCAGCACAAAAGAACCCCTGAGGAGCACAAAAAATAATGCTCAAAATTGACGTCAAATACGCATGAAGTTGGGTTGTAATAACTACATCACTGGAGAGAATGTAAATCACCTCTCTTAATCAGGCGAAGATGGATCACTGCCACTCAGAAATGTTAACAGCGGTCTGTGGGCATAAATCTGAAGGGAACTACCGCGCGATAAACAGATTTGATGGAGTCAAAGTGCTGGAAGATCTCTATTCTGAATAATTTCACCTGCTGGTTTAGCTTCTAGATGCCGCACAAATATGCTCGATTCAGAGAGCACCAAACAATTACATGAATTGTACCACGTATCAAGGTAATACGCTCTAGGATACTGTGCAGATCTCACTTGAAAAGTGGCCTTATTGAACACTAGCGACGCAGGTAAATCAGGTTGGTTTTTTCTGTTGAACATCATGGACATGGAAGATAGTTCGAGATTGTCTACAAAATAGCTAACCACGATGACACAGGAAACTCAGTCAGTCCTGCAACGTAACCTAGAGCACTCTCTCGCTAAAAGCTGTGGATAGATGTTGTACCCTGAACAAAGTTCGTGCCCTGCTAAAATCAAGGGCCCCGTTTTTATAGTGAGAAGTCGAATCGCAAGGTGGGTGATTTTAGCAGGGCACGAAGTTTGTTTGTTCGATTTTGGTGGATTAGATCGGCAAAGATTGCATTAAACCCTTCATAAATCTAAATTCATTCGCAACGATGATTTCAGTGAATCACAACGGGATCATGATTTGAAATTAGAAAGACGTCGTCCGACTCAATCTTAATGAGCCACGCCACGACTATAAACATATATATATATATATATATATACATTACATAGCAATCAAATTACAGTTTATTCTGAGGAATGGCGCTCCGTAACACTTGGTTGATGATTAACAAGACTTGTCAGGGAGCTAACAAGCGGTTGAAATATACAAATTCTGCTGTAAGAATCCCCCTCTAAGCTACCTCCTCAACGTCCGAATCTGGTGCATGAGGAAGAGATGGATGGTTTATTGCTCGTCACATTACATCATCGAAACGTCAAGCAGTTCCTAATTTTAAACTTGAACATGATTCGTAGTGTTGAAGTTCAATCGCTTGAACAAATGAAGAAATGTGTCGGAAAACTCCAGGTCTATATTCTACAGCATCGCAAGTACTATACAGATGAAAGTTGGAAATATGATCTCATCTTCCGGGCGCGAGCGGCGGAGTAGCAGTAGTACAAAGGCAGAATATTATGCCCAGCTCTACGGCTTCAAATGGAACATGAAATCGCCAAGCTGATGATGTACCCTCCTCTAGAATCACATTTCAGATCATTATGCATGGACGACTGTTAGCAGAAAATGAGGACTGTCTGTGACCTCCGATGAGCAGGAAGGTTTCATACCGTAGCGCAAATTGAAGTAGATTCCTGGGCTGAAAACTGAATCATTTCCTGAGGACAATGTGTCTCCTTACTTTCCAGCCACCTCAGAAAATGCTCAAAAACATCAGGATGGCATGCAATACGCAACCCGCCTTCGCAACTCAAACCATACTCTTCCTCAGACTTGGACAACAGCAATTGGAAGATGTCGTTCCTAAGGTGCGATGTTTGAATAAGAAAGCGTCTCCGCTCGAGGCCCACGTAAACGGGGAAACAGCCTTCAGGAACACCTGACGGCGGACCCCAACAGCAGCTGTCCTCGCAGTCGCAACTAGCGACAGTTTTGACCCAATTGCGAGAACGGCGGCGAGATCCAGAGGATAAGTTGGGGCAAGAAATTTCGCAACTGTCCAAAGCCTCCGAAGATGAGAAACTCGTCTGTCTGGAACTCGACAAAGATCTAGCATAGAAGCGAAAATTCGGATGAAACAATGTCCTCAAGAAATTACTGAGTTTCTTAGATATCGCCATAACCAATTCAGAAAATGAGTAGAAATATCTTCTGCCGAATTCTAATGCAAACTTCAAGGAGCCAGTCTCCAGATTGCAGTCCCGAGTGATGACCAGAGTCTCTGATCTAGTTCAAAACAGATGCACAGCCAGGTGAACACTGTAGTCATGCACAAGCAAGGTGATGCCAACACCACGGTCCAAGAAGCTTCAGTGGGAAGGTTGTGTGACATCTGACTGCAACGATGCACACAGGTTCCTTGCACAAGTCGCAAGAAGAAGAAGAAGAAGACTCAACTTAGATCACTCTCGGATCATGCATGCAATCTTCGGCAATTTCGCGGCTCAGAACATATATATATCTGCTGGAGGCCACAAGAAATACCTTCTGAGTCGGCAATGTTCAGACTCTCTTCTCGGATCCGACCGAACGACGGTCTAGTGTGACCGTAACTGTTTCCACAGTTGCCGAATGCGCAGATGACACTTGTCATTAGAATCTCCAAGAACATTTTGTTTCGCAAATTTCGGCAGTTTCACCCACCGTTCACAGAGATTTCGCCAATGTTCTGTTCAGTCAAAATTCGGTTCAACTTCTACTACTACGGTCTCAATCAATATCAATTCCCACCGCGCCAAACGGAATCTGAACTTCACAAATGTCCAGGAAATAAATCCTCAAAGCTTTCACCCAAATGGATGATGAAAACGTTAGAATTCTCTCTGCATAAATCTCTGTGGCTGCTCAACAGAAAAAAGGTCTAAAGTGCATGTTCGACCCTTTTCCGGCTGCAGATCGGCGGGTGCAGACGCTGCAGAACAACAACACCAACTTCTCATAAATCCAAGTAGATAGCAGTGACGACGACGACGACGGTGACCCCGTTAAACCAACCCCCTAAGAACCAAATCAATACAGCACTTCCAACACAGTTTGCAACTTCTCTCGAAAGGGACTTTTAGTCTTGAAAGCCGTTCATGGCCATTGTTGGCTGCATTTCGAGCTAGGAACCAGAAGAAACTGCGACACAACCACACAATCTCCTTCACTGTCCACAACCAACCGCCAGTCTGCTGCTTCGTTCAGGTCATGCTCACTAGTCTAATTGCTCGTGTAGCTCAACTGGTTTAGCGGGAGATGGGGGTGCAGCCAGGCGAGGGGCTGTAGCTCAGATGGTAGAGCGAGTTGGTGAAGCGAGAGCGGAGAGAGCAAGCTATGGCGGCGTCCTGTTTTCGAATAGGTTTAGCGACGTTGTTACAGAATGCTTAGCTTCGAGGATCTCACTTGCACCATCAGTATATGCAGTCGGTTATGGAAGCACAGTTTTTAGGACTAGTACTTGTCTAACACACAGGGTAACACATCGGGTACAGTATCTTCTGGAGCCATGACCCTCACATCGTTCTAAATATTGGCTCATATTCAGTTTCTAAGTCAAAGTTATTTGAGAATCATAGCCAATATCTCCGTCACAAAAGTTATTTGAGAATCATAGCCTCTCGCATAGGCAATGTCTTGTTAGTGGAGGAAACATTGTCCTCCGCAAGTAAGACAGCAAGATCCATGGACAAACTCCAAGTCCAAGATGCTACCAAGATCCCAGAGAAAATCAGCCTCTTTAATCCAACTCCGGATATCCCACTAGTACATAAGATCATAGTTTTTGGTCACCCAAGCCGATACTCTATATGCGAAGGTTTTGGACATGCCAACAACGAATGCAAGCAGTGGACTCAAAACCAATACACATCTCAGAGTACACTCTACAAGGGCCTGAATGCGAGACACCGGATCCGCACCAAACAGACTAGAAGCAACATCAAGGAACAATCTCGCCTACAACAGTCTCTGGGGATCTTGGGAGACAGGCCAAAACCCTCCCAATTGACGTCAACTAGAGAACACACGTAACTTGCTGCCTCCGCCTCCCCTCTTCCACTATCATGTTGTAACACAACTATATAGTGAAACATAAAAAGATGGATTGTATTATAGAAGAGCATAGTGGAAAAATATAGTAGCAAAATAAAGATAAAAGATAAAGAGGTAATAAAAACATTTAGTATTAATGCTATTTTTTTTGTAAAAAAAGTTTCTACTTACTTTGGAAGACCATAAATAAGGCAAAATAAAATAGATTAAAAACATAAATGATATAGACATCTTAAAGAAGGAGATAAGAATATTTTGTAGAAAAAATTACCTAAAGATATTACTAATTGATATCCAAGTTTTTTTTGTTGATTAAAAAGTTGAATCTTAAAAAAAAAACTTTTAAAAAGTTGTTTTAGAATTTATTTTGAGAGATTTGGATGCATATTAAGTTTTTGAGAGCTTATCAAAGTAAGAGATGTATTCAAAGGTTTTGAATTTTGAAAAATAAAATGAGGTTTATATATTTGAAATACTTGTAGGTATTGTATCAAATTTATAGATAAATATTTGTGAGATTATTATTTGTTTGTCTTTATTGTATTTTGTAAATTTGAAGTTAATTAAATAATTCCATCAAAGGATATGGGAGTTTTATTGGATTAGTATCTTGGATATTTGAATTTTAGGATCAATAATTATTTTTGTGATCTTGAAAAATATGCTAGTTCAATTGAAGCAAAATTTGTGAAAGTATTTTTGGACTTAAGTATCTATATTCTTGCCATTATATAAAGCAATTGAAAAATTCAACAAAGAAAAATTATTGCTGTCACATTATATATATTTTTTCTTGAGAATGCATCAAGCACTTAGTTATGGAAGGTAAATAAAAATGCAACAATAATTCTACCAAGTCTAATAGAGCCTTAAATAAACTTCAAGTAATCTTTAATAAATCCAATCAAACTTTAATCCATTGAAATAAATTTAAAAGAAGTCACAAAAAAAAAAAAAAAAAAAAAAAAAAAAAAAAATCCTTCAAAAATATTTAAAATAGAAATTCTAATATAACCTTAATTGAAATTCTAATTGAATATTAACCAAATTCTAAGTCAAATCCTAATTAAAGTCCTAATTAAATCTTAATCAAATCCTAGATTAAATCCTATAGAAACCTTAATGAAATTCTAAACCCTAAAAAAATCCTAGATAAGTTCTAAATAAAACCTTAAGCAAATCGTAATTCTAATTAAATCCTAATCAAATCCTAGATCTTAAACAAATTCTTAATAAATCCTATAGCAAAATAGAATTTTTAACAACTAATAATCAAATTGTTGATATCAACTCAAAATTTGTATGCTTTTTAATGTTTGAGTTAGAAACAAGTACAAGAAAGATGAAATTGATTATACTTACTAATTGAGAGAAATGCAAGATAATCCAATCAAGTGTTAGGCAACCTTCTACTCCAATCTAAATGCTGAACTTCCAATGCCAATATCTCCTTTTTGAATTATTGAATTTCTTTTAAATTTTACCCAAACATTGGGAATCAAGTCTAGTATTCATATAAAATTTTTTCACTTCAATCCAATTGAAAAATAGTTGAAGATCTTAAAAACATTGACTGGTCCTCAAATTCCAGTTTTTGAGATCTCAACCCACAAAAATCTTTATATACTTCAATCTAACTATTTTTTTGACTACAAAATTTATAAACATATTCACAACTAGCACACCAATACATTACTTAAATTTTACTCGTATACTCTTCACAAAATTCAAGATACCATCAAATTTGTAAACATATTTTTATTTGTCAAATCCTAATTCTACTAAGAACATTACTAACTTTGAAAATCTCTCAAAATCTAAATATTGATTTAAATGAAATGAAATCAATGCTTAAAAATCTCTCTTTAAGTTTTCTCTTAAACTTTATTCTTCAATCTACCAAAGCACTTAGGAGTCACAATAGGTATGTAATTTTGTGCCTTAGGATATGATTTCGACCTAAGTTGACAACTAGTCCTCTCCAAGTATCAATTCTTAGCTTCTTAAGATAAAATTTATTAAAACTTATTCTCAACTCTTTCCTATATATATCTATATCATTTAATTTCCTACTTTACTTAATTTTGCTTTATTTATGGTCCTGCAAAATAAGTAGAAGCCTATTTTATAAAAAGGAAGCATTAGCTTTTTTTTTAATTTTACTATCTTTTGACTATTATCTTTATTTTTAAGATAATTTTTTATAATATTTTAAAATAAGATCTTCTATAATATAATATTTTCTTCTCTCTTTTTCTTATTAGCTATGTTACATCATGATATCCCTAAAAGATTAATATTTAAATTAAAGAAGAAAAATGATTGACCTCTAAGAATTTTAAGAGCTTTTTTTTTTCAATTTGTAATCTTGGTTTTCTTCAAAACATTTATACTTATTAGTTGCTTAAAAGTTGATATATAAGTAATTTTTTCGTTAAAATAAATGATTTAATTAATAGCTAAAAGAATTTTTAAATAATTATAAGAATTAATCAGGATTTATTTATGAAAAAAAAACAAGAATAATCTCAAATCAAAGATTATATCAATTACACTACAAAGATATCAGCTTGACAAAGGAATTTTTGACTTACAAATTTTTATATCATGTCCCTTCTCCCTCCTTCTTTCCTTCCTTCTCTCCTATAACTATAGAAACCTAAGTCATAGCCTTCTTGAATATCAAATCTTTTGGCCAAGGCATCAAAAATATATATAAAAAAATAAAATACAAAATATATTTTATAAAAAAAATCTAAATTTGGAAGTAATTTTTATCCAAAAATACCACTATAGCTACAAAGATTGCTTCAAATATATTAGTCAATTCTAATTCAAAGACAAAAAAAAATAAAAAATAAATAAATAAATCTTTGGCATTATCATAGATGCAAGAATACAGTTTGTGAGCTTAGAGATTAATAATAACCTCATGGATATCCTCAGCATTTATACTTTGAACATCATAGATCAATAAGCTTAACTTTGGAATATCTTTCTTTAATATTCTTTCTACATGACCCTCTGAATTGCCACAAGAGACTTAAATATGATAAAAGTTTATAATAACAAAAGCTTTGGATTTAACATTCTAAGTATAAGGTATGTTGAATAAAAAATGTGGTTAAATTTCTCCCTTTAGCTTGACATCATAGAAACCTTCTATATGGATTTCTATTAACAAATTGGTTAAAAGAAGTTCACTTGGCTTTGTCAAATTTCCACATCCAACTAGTCACAAATTGATTGATTTACATTAGCAAAGTGTTCCACTACTTTGAAGAAAAACAAGTCATTTGGCCACAAGTGTTATATTTATTCAACCACTTAGCTACTTTTTTTATAATATGATTTGAAATCCTATGCTACAAGAAACAACCACAATTTGACAAAAGACTTGTATGTAATCTACAAGCCAAAGCTCAATTCAATTGTGCTTGACAAGATGTACTCTCTAATATAGCACTCAAATCTCAAGGCAAAAAAATTGTAATAGTATTCAAATAAGTCTATTAATAAAATAATTTGATTGATAAAGAATAAAAAAATAATAAAAAATTACTAGAAAGATTTTAGAAAAATCAAAGACCTCAAGAAGGCAACTTAGGTCAACTTTTTGGATCTCCAAGCTTGAACAAGATTCAACTAGGTACAACAAATTTGGAAGGAGATTTGCATTACAAAATTGGAAGCTACTAAGAATGCCATACTAGTGATAAAAATAGAAATATATTATGCAACAAAAGACTTATCAAAATATAAAGTAATGTCAAAATAGTAAGCGTCCTCAAGAGAATACAAAGTCTTTGATTGCAAGTGAGTTATAAGAAGCACTATGTTGTCTAAATGAACTCAAATATAAAAGGGTAGCTCAAACGTCCAGTATAAATTTTAGATGAATTTCTTTCTTGTGCTAAGATGCATCCAATTTCTAATTTTAATTTCAAATCTAAATTCTTTTTATTAAAATATCTATAATTTATTTTATTATTAATATAATCTATATAAATTTGAGTTCATTGAGCTTAAATTAAGCTAAAAAATTCAAATTATTAAATTCAACAACCAAAGTTTTGAAAAAATGAAAGCCAAATTAAAAAATAAAAATAAAAAATAAAAATAAAAAAAAATGGCCACCTTGTATAGTTGCTATCTTCAAAATCTCCATCTACAAATCAACTTAAATCTCTATCATTATAGTTTTTCTTTTTTCATACTAAATCTTATTGGAAAGCTAACAACAAGATGTAGTTTTATTTTAAATTTCAATACAAAAAGATGAAAATTCAATTGGTAGCATTGAAAATTCTAAATTAGTCTTGAAACTTGCTACCTCAAAATTCTAGTGATTCTCCTCCTACATACACATATCTAAGCAAAAAGAGAAAAAATTCCTATTTTTTGTCAAAACTCTTATCATAATCTTCTCTTAATATCTATCTTAAACCACTATAGAGTTGGATATCTATTCTAAAAGATAGTACCTTCAAAGCTTGAATAATCAATTCAAGTCAAGAATATCCTATTCTAAATTCTATTCTAATTTATAAACATATTATCATTATATTCCTTCCTTTCTACAAGTAAAATTAATTATCTTTCAAATATGTTTGATGCAGTTAAATTAAATGCATAACAACAACTGTGAAAGAAGATATTGTGTCAATAGAATTCTTCTCAGAAATGTAAAATACAATTGGATAAGACCTCATCAATAGTCTCAATAAGGCCTTTTAAAATGGATTTCTCTGCAATACCTTCAATTAAGCTCTTATAATCTTGATTTTCAAAAGAATCATACTAACAAAAATTCAAAACTATTATTTTATTATGATGCTTTCAATAAAATATAAATTAATAATAAAAATATTTATCAATTGATTTGAGCATGCTTTGTTGAGTTGTATCCATCCCATCCAAATAAGCTTTATCAAAGATAGATACATCATCAACAATATACTCTTAGCCCATGAATTAATACATTAGGCTAGAGAAAGCAACTAAGATTTGGTGATATTCTTCTTCGACTTTGATAAAGCATACGACAAGATTAATTGAATATTTCTATAACAAATCATATAGAAGTTAGGATTTTTTGAAGAATAGATAAAATAGACCATAATACTACATCAAAATGCATAATCTATAATTTTGATTAATAGACACAATAGTAGCAAGTTCATCGTCAAACATTTTGTAAAACATAGATGCTTTCTTATATCTACTTATTCTACTTATTCTACTTATTCTACTTATATCTATTCATCTGAAATGTTTTATCTAATATGATTCATAATTAAAGGTATGATATAGAAGACTTATAATTCTCAAATGGCACCATGGTATAAGATCAATGCTTTGCAAATAATATTGTATTATATCTCCATAGCATCTAAAGAATTTTTAGTATACCTTAGAGGTCTTAGAACCTTTTTCCTCTATCTGGAACATCCTTATCAATTAGAACAAAATAAGGGCCCTATACATCAATATCAACTGAAGACCTTGGCAATGGGCCAAAGACAAATATTTAATCTAGCTACTTATAAGCTGTTAGGGACATGAATCTCAAAGAAAGATAATCTTCAATATACTCTTGTGTCATTGAAGAGAATTAAAAATCACATGTATGGGCCACATAGTTAGCTTGCTCTACAAGCTACCAACACGTGGTTAACTTGTTGGTCAAGTTTCCAACCTACAAACACATCTAAAGTCAAAACCGCATCTATGAAGCTTCTAAGCACCTTCATTAAAAGACTTTATGAAATAATCTATATTTATTTACTTCTACCTAATCATATAAGTAAATATTGAGATAAATATATATGTTCATGACACAAGCACATTAACAAAATACTTGTATTTTATACTTAGAAATACACTTTTTCAATAAGCCAAAGATAAACCACTCATACGACAAATCAAGAAAAAACTTATTAAATAGACAAATCTTAATTTTTTTTATCTACCAATGTATTTATTTTCAACCAAGTAATCATTAAAAGTATATAATATCTAGCATCATGCATTAGCATCTAACAAAGAGTATTCTTTCAAATTAGAACCTTTATCCTCAATTTTGCATATAAAGGGAATTCAAACAAATAATCTTGTATTCAAGTAATGTAAGACATAAAAATTATCTCAAACATCAAAAGTAAATTGAATATTTTTTATCCTATAGACCAAATTTTGGTCTTATTTTTCAAGATAATTCTTTGTGCATTAGTATCATGGTTATAACCATAGAAGATCTTTATCTTACATCAAATCCACAATCTACAACTATAAGAAAATAAAGTTTAAAATAAAGATATAGGTTAGATTTTTATAACATCCAAAATCAAACTACAAGAATTTGGCTTATGGAAAGCCATATCGATGGTATGGATGGTGGTACAAGATGGCCTCATAAAAACTCTAGCTTCATTTTTAGTAAAAAAACTCTACCAATCTTTGTATTTAAAGAATAAAATTTAGAACATAGACTATCAAAGTCTTGGTATCAAAAACAATTCAAGGTACAAAAACTAGTCAATCAAAGGCATCACCAAAGTTGGTGATCTAAGAAAAAAAATGTAACATTAATTTGTCTTTTATCACAAACTTTGGCACAAGAATAAATCTAGGCCAATTGAGCCTCTATCCACTTAAATCTAATAAACCATTTAGTAGACCCTTGTTAACTACACCAACTAAATATTGGTAAATAAACTACAATAGAGATGAATATCTTAGTTTTTCAACTCTCTTAATATTCTCCTAATATAAAGACATGTATACAATATCAACCTATATAGAAATCTTACCTCATCACCGAAATAGCTCTCTATATAAACATTTTTTCATGAATATTATAGAAAGTCTAAGTGATAACAAAGTACTTAAAAAAAAACGTAGTCAAATTTAATTCTATAGAAGCCTTGTAGCATCTTAACACTATTTAGACATAAATAAAAAGAAATACCTAAATATTAAAAAATTGTCAAAAGAAATGTAATTAAAAATAATATGGTTTGATGGCACACACTATTATTTACAATTACACTACCAAAAGAGGATACCCAATCATCCAATAATATCAATGCCAACAATTGTACTTCAAAAAAATCCTACAAGCTTGAAGGTTCTTACACATCTAGCATAAACAATTCTTTGCATGTCTTTGATACCTTTGGTTCCCTCAAAAGATATCAGCCGTGATATAGCTTTTGATAGTGGAAGGCCTCTCCATGTAGATATGGAGGAAAAAAGGCAACTATACAAGACATTGCAATTTATGCCTAAGCTAGTAATTAAAAACAATAAAGTACACATTTTTCAGTTGCTTTGAAGTCATTATCACATGGAACAAATATGTAACAATGAAAAAATTGATAGAACCTGCAATGACCATATTTACCTTAAATAAGATCTTATATAAAAAAAACTTCCAATATCAAATGCTACTAAGACAATTTTATATTATAATATGCATAAAGATTATATTTAATATTCAAAAACACACCATGAGACATCTTTCACTAAGTTATTATGTAATATATATGATATCAAAATTGCAAGCATGATCTAAGAAAATGCCATTTTTACATTAAAATGGCCTTTATACAAAACATGACAAACTACCATATATGTAGACATTGAAAGGTGGAAAATTTTATAGAAATTCAAAAACTAGTAAGTACCAAAGAACCATGCTACAATAAAAAATAAAAAATAAATAAATATAATAAAAAATAAATAAATAAAATAAAAAATTATAATCTAGACATAAATAAATATATTCTACATGGGATACTCACATCTCAATTAGTAGCCTCTTCTTTATCAATGTTAGTGGAATACCCTTCTATCTAGGTTTTTTACTTGTCACATTAGATATGCACTTATAGGTTGGATATCAATCAACCTTCAGCAATCTCATTTTATATAAGAAACTTGGTCTCTTATCTCTTGTAATAATAAAATAAAGTCTCCTTTATTTGAAGTGTTAAGTTATTGTAGAATACATATTATTTTCTCTTTGATCTTCTTGTGTCACCATGGAGTCTTGTTGTGTTATGATTCTTATATTATTCAATATGCTTAATATCATATCAAAGCAAACAACACAATAGAAAGAGCATCACAACATCATTAACTTCTACAAATAGAAATAGAAACAATGGATCTTATGATAGCACAATCAAAAATGTTAGCTAGATTAAAGAATTACAAATTATAGAGGAACATAATTCAAAGTATATTAGATAGAAAAGACTTGTAGAAAGCAGTAGCTCTAATTGATACAACATCACAAGGACAAAGCACATAGAGAATTAGTTTTGACAATCAAATTTCATTAAGCACAACAAAAATTGAGTAAGAAATAGAAAAAATGGACATACTCAAAGGTATCAACAATAATACCACATGATAGGCACCTCAAGAATAAGAGCATCTCAAAAGAAGAAAAAAAAAATGATAGATTTCCTCAAGCTATCGCTAATTGACTATTAAGAACATAAATCTTACACAAATAAAAATTCAATACACTCTTATTTTACTTAAAAGAATATATATTCATTCAAAATTAATTTAATATTAAAATTATAATGACTATTGTTAAAGAAAAAAGATTAAAAAGTCTTGAAATAAGACCAAAGACTAAACAACATTGATAAGAATGAAAAAAACTTTACTCTTACTTCCATATATACTATCTAACTAAGAGCTATGTAGCAATGTTTTATAGGACCTCTAATACATGTTTAAGTTATAAGACAAGTTTTCTATTTGTATGCTATATAATTAGCTTGTCTTACAAGCTATTAACTTGTACAACATGTGACTAACTTGTTAGCGAAGTTTTTAACCTAGTAATCATCTAAAAATAGTTCTAAAGCCAAATATGTGTCTATAAAGCTTCTAAAAAGCTTTATCACAAGATAATATCAAATCTACCTACATTTATCTTCTATCTAATAATTCTTATTTATATATATATATCTGCAACATTGACATAGTAAAGCCATACATCATAATTACAACTAATCTTGTAATTGTATCAAAAATTCTTTCTAATATTTAGTCAATGTAGACCATTGTGGATGTTATGAAAATTCTTGATAAATGAAAAAACCTTAGAATGATAAATAAAATGACAATATTTATTTTTATGCAATAAGTATACATCTTCTTGAACAATTTAAGACAGATTAATGAACTTTTATTGGATGTAGTGGTAGTTCACAAAGTATTAAAAAATCTACTTACAAAGCTTTTATAAGAGTATTATGATCCGAGAATGATACATCGACATTAGCAAATTTGGCAAGCCGATTATATATAGAAGAAATAGTAATAGACTTAGGCAAAGAATAGAATGAAGAAATATTTATATTAAAATTTAAAAATAATATTGGTGAAAAGTATCAAACAATATTTGGAGATAAAACTTTGAGCATATCTAACAATACATTTTGTAAGATAGTATCATAGAATTAATCATAATACAAGCATTTTGTAGAGCAACAAGAATTACAGTTGTGCCATTGGTGTGGCAAATTGGAGCATATAGCTTGGTTTTGTAGAGCATAAGAACCAAATTAGTATCAATTTGGAATAAACAATACAAAGAAAATATCAAGTAGTAACTTTCCAATGCCTGTAGAAATCCAAAAGGCCTTACAAGTACTTTCTATAGTATCATTGCATAACAAATATTAGATTATTAATAATGGCACATCAAGGCATGTTTTGAAAATCAAAATGTCATCTCAAATTTAAAAATATTCTTTCAATATAATATAGTGACTACTATGGATGACAAATTACACAATATAAGAGGACAAATAAATGTAGATAATATTATTCAAAATAAAGAATAAATTGTCTATGAAATATCTTTACATAATGGATTTAAAATAGAATCTATTGTCAATAAGAAAATATATGCAAAACACAAACTAGTTGCTCATATTTAAAAAAGAACAATGTCTAGTACTTCTTCAATCAAATATACCAAAAGTAATGATATTAGACTACTAAGATAAGAGATTCCAATTATATAAGCTTAATATCAATAAGAATCTAGAATCAGCAACAATAAGATAAGAGATTCCAATTATATAAGCTTAATATCAACAAGAATCTAGAATCAATAACAATAAGACAAGAGATTTCAATTATATAAGCTTAATATCAACAAGAATCTAGAATTAGCAACAATGGCAAACATTATGAATCCAATGAGCATAGAAAATCCAACACCAAATCCAAAGCAGTTCAAGCATCATATCTTGTATGCATTATAGACTTCAGATCAACTCACTTACCTATGGTATTATTGCCTCGACTACATGGAACAATCAACATTAATGATAATTAATTTAAAATAAGTACTAGCATTTACAATAATATCAATTGTATCTGACTATTATCTTGAAGAAAAACAATATTCAAATATAAAGCCATTAAATCAAAAAAAATCTTAGAATTAATATATGCAAATTTATATGGCCCACTGCCAATTGCATCATTATTAAGTACAAAATATTTTCAACTCATTGTTGATGATTATTTTAAGAAAATATAGATTTACTTTTTTAAAAGTAAAAATTAGACTCTTAATAAATTAATAGAATTCAAAACCATTATTAAAAAGTAAATAGAAAAACAAACCAAGCAGATAAAGATGGATAACAAAGAAGAATTTACCTCACAAGAATTCTTGGATTATTATTTGAAATATCATATTACACAATAATATATGCAGCTATACACATCCCAACAAAATGAAGTAGTAGAAAGAAGAAATTGCACTATTGTAGAAAAGATTCAATACAAGCTATTATATGGAAAAATACCCACTTATTTATGGCTTAAAGTAGCAATCAAAAAAAATTATTAGAGGAGATTTTTTCAAGTAACAAACTTCATCTCAATCATTTGAAGGTTTTTGGCTACTTATCTCACATACATATAAGTTGTCAATTTAGAAATAAACCACAACCACAATCAATATTTGGTAGTTTTGTGGACTATGAAAAATAAATAAAGATATATAAGATGTATTTGCATCATTTACAAAAAATTTATATTATTTAAAGATGTTATTTTTGAAGAATCAAATTTTTTGAATTTTGAAAGAACCAAGTCGAGCAATGAGCTAAGATACCCTTCACTAAAGCACCTCAAATCTAAAAACCACAATAACGCAATATCAAAAATTGATATTGTATTAGACTTATCAAAAAATTCATCTTGTGATTATATCATTGTTGAACATATAGAGGACAACCAATGCATTGTCACGTCATCAACCTCTGTGTTGCGTTGATCCTGCACTACTAATGACAATAAAAACAAATTCCATAGTTTACAAGATCTAGCAAAGAAAAAGACCTCAACATCTCAAGATGAACAGTTTATTGTAGAAAATTAACTATACCTCAACCTTCAAATCTACACATTGAAATAAAAAATTCTAAAAAAATTAACTATATCTTGAGCCAAGAGATTGATGAATGGCTAATTTCTAAAATAAGCAATGATATGTCATCCTCCAAAGAATTTGAAGTGCCCAATTTTAACAAAATTTTGCTAATCCTAGCATGGATAGCACCAACTATGACAAGGATTGACCAATTAACTTGCCACTTAAGTTGTTATGCAATCATTTTACTAGATTTATGTAGATACTAAATTAAGAACCAATATCATATTACAAAGCATCAATACATCAAAGTTAGATGCAAGCAATGATAGAAGAAACGAATTCAATATATATGAATGAAACGTGGTATCTTACAAATCTTCTACTAGGTATATCTTATCTCTATTAAATGGATTTATAAAGCAAAACTAAATACAAATGAATCATTACAAAACACAAAGCCAAATTAATAGCCCAGAGCTTTGAACAAAAGGAAGGGATTGATTATAAAGAAACATTTGCACTTATAGTAAAATGAACAACAATTGGAACCATGATCTCAATTGTAGCTCAAATAAATTAGAAACTATGTCATATAGATATCATAGCTATATTTCTTTATTATGAATTAAAAGAAGTTTATATTACTCAATCTTAAGGTTTTGAAATATCAAGAAAGGAATAAATGGTTTGTATATTATAAAAGGCACTATGTGGATTAACACCAGCACATTGAGCATGATATGAAAAAATAGATCCTTATCTAAAAAAAAGTAGGCTTTTAACAAGGTATTTTATAATTATAAATAATATCTTTTTTAGTATATATATATATATATATATATATATATATTATGATTATTATTTTTTAATTCTAAAATAATTTATATCTTTTAGTTATGATTTAGTATTTTTAAGATACCAAAATAATATTTACATTAATATTTTAAAGAATATTACATGATTTTAAATCATCTAATCTATACTATTTTCCATAAATATATATAATTCTTTTATACATAACAACTTTTATAATTTTAATAAGTAAATATGACAACAAAATCTGTAATTTTTTAAAAATATGACTATGTTTTCTATTTATTTAAGCATAATAGTTTAATCATCTTTTGATGGAAAATATATTAAAAATAAATAGTAATAATAATAATAAAATAATGAAGTATAAAGTTAGTTGGAATCTTATAAAAGCCACTTCAAGGATGATAATAAATAAAATCTATCATTCTTTAAACCATATAGCTAATGCTTATATTTCTAAAAAAATTGAAAATAGTTATTACAAATAAAACTAATTTTTATACAAAATTATATATATATATATATATATATATATCATTGTGCATCAATTAGACCTCAAAACAACAAAGTTTATTATTAGAATTTATATAATTTAAGAAATTTTCTTTTCTTTTTTAAAAAAAAATTCCATCTTCCTCCCACTTTTCTTCATTACCAAGTCCAAATCTAATTTATCTATAAAAGAAAACAAGTAAAATAAATAAATAAATAAATAAATTGGCTAAGCTCCAAGTCAACCATTACAACCCCACCACACCATAGAATGAACCATCCTAGGCTTCATGCCACACAAACCCAAGAGCACACACACCCATTCCTCTCAACATCACAAATTGAACTATTCAAAAGCACAATTTCTAACAAAGACCAAAAGTCCAAAAGAGAGAGAGAGAAAAAGCAACAACAGCAACAGCAGTAACAACATTCACACCCCAATTTCTAAACCCGTACTCACAACAACAAATCCAACAAAACCAATACCTTCACACTCCCATCCCCCCCCCCCCTCCCAGAAACAAAAAACACAAAAACAATCAAACACTCCCCCACCGACAAACCCCGCCCTATTCATCTGCATGAGAAAATTGCAATCTTGGATACAAAGCCCGATCACCGAAGTAGAAGTAGAAGGGGTAATCAAGCGGGACAGTGTGTTACGGATTCACGGTAGTGGTTGCGTCGACGGGGGGGGGGGGGGGGGGGGGGGGGGGGGGGGGGTTGTTGCAGGGCTCGCGTGGCCATATCCATGCATGCGAGCTCCGGCGAGGGGAGGGAAGTGGCAGGGAAGCGTCTTCGTCTTATGGAGTGACGAACTGACTGACTGCCTGCCTGTGTGTGGACACCGTATCGGCGAACGAGTGGCAACTGAGTCCGGCAAATTCTTAGCTTAGCTAGCTACATCCTCTCTCCCGCACACACTGGGTCCCGATCTGGAATCCCCCTTCCACGCGTTGCGTCCACGCGTTCTCCATCCCTCACTTTCCCATGCTTGGCTCCTCTTTGGGTCCTTGTGCTCATGAGGAATGGCTCTCTCAGGTGTGTTGAGCTTTCCATCGTTTTGCGGTTTCGGGGATTGATGGGACCTGCATTGCTGCGTTCGTGGTGAGATTGAATGGTTTTTGAATTAGGTTTAGGACACGGGTGTGACAATTTGCAGGCTCATGGGTGTGTGTGTATATATATAATATATATATGGCTTGATGGGTGGTGTGGTAAGTAATGTTTCTTTACTGGGGAGGTTAATTGAGTTTTTAGTAACTCGTGTCGTTGTCGAAGGGGATGAAATTTAGCACGTTGGATTGTTGGCCTACGCGAAGGTCCATGCAATGGTTGAAGAGGGGGTGTTGGTTTAGTTGGTGAGTAGCAGGAAGGATTGCAGTAATGGCAGCGAGTTCTTTCAGTTTGGGCCAATGGTTTCAATAGCTGGGGTTTTCCGTCAGCATGATTGGAGTGTAGCTTTTGAAACATATCTAAGCCTGCTTTTTAACGCATGAAAAAAGTTTTAACATGTCTAGGACAAGTGAGTCCACAAACTTGAATTGATCTCACCGCCTGAGGTTGGTGATCTGTGAAAAGCGTCACGAAAATAGTATATTAACTCAAGAGTAACTCAAATTGCTGAAGTGTTTATCGTTACGATGTCGGTATTGTATTACGGTGCAATTCATGGGACCATCGATTTCGATTTCCTTCGGCGCTGTTGTTCATTGATAATAGTTTATGTTAGTTCCCAGTCTTTCCGAGAGCCTTAGTGTTGTTTGAGCAGGAGGGTTACAATAATTAGCTTGCGGAAAACTTATTTGAAGGCATTGAAGCTCTTGAAACTTCAAATCAACAGGTTTGCAGGTGGTCCGGAGTTTTGCCTTCAAAGAATCTCCTTTGTTTAGATCCACTTGCTGCCCCGCTCGCACGCATTCGTCATATTTCTGCAGTGTCCATCGTGATTCCTTCCAGATGTAATATACATGTAGCTGTAGGTTCACAAGGTTGATGATGACCATATGTCAAGTATACATTTTGGGGAGAAGATAGGAAAACTGCAGCAAGTTTCAACCACTAGGTGTAGCTGGAGAATGCACGTCGAGCCTACAAGATCTGTTTGGTTCAAATTTTAGCTGTGATACCTTTGTAAACCCCCTGTTACAGTCGACTTTTGGCACATGACCCGATGAAAAACCAGATGGGCACGACCTCATCTTTACTTCTGAATTTTGTTGGCTATATTGAGTTGCACCGCTAAAGTTATGAAACCTACTTGTTTTGAAAAGCTACTGCGGGGGTATTGATGAAGCTGATGAAGTATCGATTTTTGCAGCTACACAAGCAGAGAAAACATACAGCCGAAGCGAGCATTTTGGCTTGGAGAAACGCAATCTTGTCATTAGGGGGCCATGACAGCAAGTCATCAATCATGATGGTATCTTCTATTCTCATAGTCTGCGTCACAGGTCCCAAATTTTGATATGAACATGGCAATTGGCGATATGTTAGCTAAAGACGCAAACTAAAACATTGTGTCCGAATCAGACGCTATATGATTTTTTGTACATTGAGTAGCGACTCTCAAGGCTTAATCTTCTTTTATCGCCAATGGCACCACATCCTCTTGGTTTTGTTAAATATCTCAAGCAAGTTAGAATATTGGATTGCAATGATAATATCTCCATTCAAAATAATTTTGGAATTTTCTTTGTAAGAATTTAGCTCCAACAATCTCTGCTTTTTCTTTTTAGTATATCCTGTTTGTGTGACACTCCCCAACATTTGTCTTAGGAATGGTTCTTCTGTTATGCTAATATATGAATGCTGTAGATTTGCCATTGAAATTTTTACTTTTCTTTAGGTTTCTTTTTTCAACTTCACATCATGTGTTGGCCTATGCCTCTTGTCTTTCAGCCATTGTTCTCAAGTCATTGGATGAATTGTAATCCGGAATTTATTGACCATTGGCATTCTGTAGACTTAAACTGCTACGGTCGTTGTACTGCTTGGTTGTAAGGAGCTAGTTCCGGGCATTGAGATGTATCAGCATGACGGATGTGACGAATTAATCATATTTGAGTAATCATCTGGACATGGGATTTAGTGTAGTCTTCATCATGTGCTTAGATACTGCCTTGGGTAATTCTTGCTGAATCACGTGCTGTCGCTGACCAGCAGTGTTCCCATTTCTACTCTTTCTTAAAATATGAAAATTTGATATGCTTTAGGCAAGCATGCTTACTAATTGGCTCTAGATATGTGGAGGTGACGTCGGAGTGGTCCATATCATGTTTCTGTCGTTTCATTCAAACAGTGATTGGTTTTATTCTAATTTGTTCGTCCATGACCAGGTGATGGGCGAGCTTTGGCCATGTTGACATGATAAGGTACCATGCGATTAGGTTACCACCTTTGGTGCAAGTCTTGCTCAAGCTTGTAAAGAGATAGTTTTTACTCGGACTATCTACTTCTGGGAGAGTGAGGACTCTCATGGTGTAACATAGATTTTGTATACGGGTTTGTTGATGGAACGTGGCTGGCTGTAGCGTTTTACATCTGTATACCTCGCTTCAGTTGTGATTTTTAGCCAAAATGCTGCACTCACTGCAAAATAGACCGGCAGTGCAAAAGATCACTTACGATCGGGTAAAAGTTCAGTCTCCGGATGGGGGAAACCTAATTATTCCTAATCCTATGGTGAAGAGTAGGAAGGTGGGTATCAGAACATGGATGAGATTTGATGCAACTGGAAATTCTGAGATTTTCGAATGTGACAAGAACGATCTTTTAAAACGTGTTACCGTGCCTGCGAGGGATCTTCGCATTATGGGACCAATATTCTCACAATCCTCCCATATTCTAGGTAAATATTCATCTATTTCAGGTGCTTTCACACGTGAATTCCATCCGTCTATGAGTTCAGATGCAAGTGCTTTGGATAGAGGTGGCACAATACTGATTACTTCCAGCAGTCTGCATCCTGATAGCAGCCATTGGTCCTTTTTTCTCATGAGCTTCGTCGTTTCTTTTTGCCATTATGTCCGATAATGTGGCATGCCTCAAAAGCATGATGAAAAGTATCTAGACTCTCTTTTGTTGTTGAAGGTGTTCTTGATGCTTAAACCCTCGACATCTTACTATCAAGAAAGATCTACAAGTCATTGTTAGGTTTAGAGCCAGAATAGTTTAAGTTCACAAATCTCTCATTCTGGATCTTAGGCATTGCTACAGAGAAGCTCTATTGCTCGGTATTTCTAGTGTGTTTTTTGTGAACTGCGGGCTCCTTGATGTTCATGCTTAATCTTTTGTGGCAGCAAGGGAGAACGCGATGGTGGTAAATTTGGAATTCGTGAAAGCTATAATTACAGCGGAAGAGGTTTATATTCTCGACCCCTCCAACCGGGACGTTAAACCATTTATAGAGCAGCTTAGTATGAAACTTCTTCCTCAGAACGCGTTACTGATCGATTCAGGGGTCTTAAACACGTACTCTACAGAACAGTTGTGTACAACAGAGGATGAACTACCTGAACAGCTTCCTTTTGAATTTCAAGTTTTGGAAATTGCCCTTGATGTGGTTTGCAACCATCTTGAAGCAAACGTGCATGACTTGGAAAGGACGGCGCGTCCAGCTTTAGACATGTTAACCAGAGGGATTAGTACGAGGAGTCTTGAGCTCGTCCGAATGGTCAAGACTCGGCTCACTCATTTAAGTGCTCGAGTTCAGAAGGTGTGTGCTCTATTTCTGCGATGAATACTTACATTTGTGCAATGTATTGTTATAAAGGTGCGAAAACATTCGACCACTATTAGACATTGTGGACCTCCCAGACTCCCTCCACATCTTCGAACACATTGTTGGCTGAGTTGGGATTTTTCTTCCAGAAGAAATTCGGGAAGTGTTCTTAATTTCCATTGTTGTAATTGTCCAAGACAGGTCAGGGACGAACTTATGCAACTCTTGGACGATGATGAGGATATGTCAGACCTGTATCTGACTCGGAAGCTACTACAAGCACAACATCCAGATTCTCCGCTCTTAACCATCAATTCAGACGCCATGGTCACGATGAGCTCAACAGCACCACGCACATTAGCTCGACTGAGTTCGATGAGGAGTCACGGTCATACTAGCCGCCTTAGCTCGACTTTACATAGCTCGGGCAGAGTCTATGAAGTTGAGGAGCTGGAGATGTTACTAGAGGCCTACTTCATGCAGGTTGATGCTGGCCTTAACAAGCTCTCGCTGGTGAGTTTCTAAAATCCGAGCAATCAGATAACTTGTATTCAAACAGTCTGGATGTCCAGAGTTCAAGTCATCGATTCTATCTGATTCCCATTGAGAAACCTTTAGCACTGAAAATCTTTTGTGGATAAAGAATGAACTTTACTACAGAAAATCACGGACACGAAAAATGCACGAACAACGGTCCAAAATTCTCTGCTTATTTGTTCATCATAAGTCAACAAGATTCGTGACATGTTGGCAGTTGTCAATTTCAGGTACGAGAGTACATTGATGATACGGAGGACTACGTCAACGTTCGGCTTGACCACCAAAGGAACCAGCTTTTTCAGTTTCAGATCACTTTGGGTGCAACGGCCTTGTCTGTCGCAGCTGCCATGAGCATAGTTGGAGTCTTCGGCATGAATATCCACAACACAGATCCATTTCATAACCCTGACTGGTTGGCGCCAACCTTATGCAGCAGTATGTTCACTGCATTCTCTATTTTTGTGAGCATAGTGGGTTATGTGCACTGGAAGGGACTCTTCGAGAAGTAACCAACAACTAGTATCTATCCAGTTGAGCAGGCCAAGATGTGATATATTTGTAAGTAGATTGACGTGACTGTGGTGACCGAGGATCATTGTGCAGTAGCTTCGCAGATAATATTAATCTTTCAGTTTTGCCACTGATTAAAAGCGCTACAATATGTTACTGTTACAACTTTTTGGAGGTTTGTTTTCAAAGAAAAATAGACCGGAGGCTTCATGTTGGGCTTCGTGGATTTAAATTAATTGAACTTTTAAATGTTAAATATTTATTGCCTATTTATAACTTTTGATTCATTAGTTTTAGCACTGAAAATCCATCAAAATTCTCTTTCTTTTTTATGTTTTAAAGAATCCAAATGTACAATTTTCGGAAACCTTATTTAGATCTTTATTTATTTATTTACTTACTTACATTGGCTATCATTGTTTGATTGTTTCATCTGAGTATGGATAAATTCTATTTAGATGTTAGCTTCAGCCTTTTTTACCCTCTCATGGAATACATCAACGTTTGGCATGACCTCTAAGGGACTTAGGTACAATTGATCCACCATACACACATATACCTACTTGGTGTAAAAATTTGACGTATGTCATTGAAATTCCCTCAATGGTCGAGTTTCAATTGATAAAAGAGTGACTATTTGCTTCAATCAATTCCCGAATTGACTGAATTCCAACTGACATTTGATAGGTTGAATTTCTTGAAATACTTCTATTCAAGAATTTTTGAAATATTTGCAAAGCGATCCAATATTTTATTTTTTAAATTTGTTCGGAATTTTTGGCAACAATCGTAAACAAGAATATTTCAAAAAAATTAGTCAATCGCACATCAATTTTTTTACATCTGTGATGAAATTGAGATATTTTCGTCTATTTATGATAAAGATTTCTACTGCCTAATTTAACTCTTTTAGAACTCAAGCTAAATTGGTCTCCTTTCTAGTATATATGTACACACGTCTGTGAGTGTCTGTGTGAGAGAATATTACATGAAAAAACATTTGAAAGCATAATAGAAAAATAATAGCAAACATTTCATGAGAAATTGTAGGACCCGAGTCTACTCTTTTACACTATTATTCTCAGAAAATGGTTTCATTCCTTGGAATGTACATTCAGCAAGAGTATTGGAAATTCTCACCTGCAAAATAAAAATCTGATCTTCGGAGCCGTAAGCTTTTGCTTTAACAGCTTGTTTTTAAAATGATCAATCTCATAGTTGTGTTCTCTTCTGCAGCAGCCATCTTGAAACTTCTCCATACGTCTGGATTCATAAGTGGAATATACTCGTCATAGTGTGATCCTCAAAAGAACATAGCCAGAAAAACAACCCTCCTGCGTACCAAAGTGAAGTCCAACGGCACGCAAAACTCTTCATCGATTTGAGAAAAAACGAAGATATAAAAGAATACAGACGTATTTTCACATAATATTTGAAGCCGGTTTTTCACTCTCCACGTGACATCTCCCTGTCATAAATGACAATGCAGGCTCTTTAAAGTCCCCCTTCAAGTGTGACGGGCATCCATATTTCAGATGCAAAAATCAAACTACAAATGAGACTCACAATGCTAAAGGAAAGCCTTGTATTCTGCTTAAGGTGTTCTCATTTGAAAACTTCATTTGAATCAAATCAACCAACACTTTCAACATTACGTACACTTGTATCTTGGAGATTTACAAACGAACTCTTGTAGAGAATATGAAACAGAGATAACTATCCGACATATAGTCCTACATCGGCCAATGCTCTGAAACTACTGGCAACATAAACTGTGCCAAGGGGAGTAATGGTACTGTGCAGAGCCACTGCTTGTTGACTGTGCCAGATGCTAAGAAAATGGAAACCACTCATCCATGCATCAAAATAAATAAGTTGAACCTGAGCTCTTAGTATCACCAAAAATATCATCAGATAGACAGACCGAACAATGCACTACAGAAAGATTACACAGAAAGACAGAGGGGTAATGATTCCTGAAGACAAATTGGCCGTTATATATCTCGAATTGAAGAGCTATCAAATACATGCATCACTTCTTGAAATCTAAGATCTGTCTGAAAATCCTAACCGGACACGAAGAGGCTAATGAATTTTTACTGTAACGTCTCAAAATGTGAAGCCGTCTAAAAACAATTCGTCTTGCAGAAGGGGATCATCATTCCCTTCTGGTTCTCTAGGGTTAAGCACTCTGTAAAAGTATTGCACAAAGACAAACCGTAATCTCAAGTACAATCAATCATTCTTTCTTCTCGCGTGCAACGCGGGCTTTGTGCTTAAGCTCAGCTCGCTTCCATTTTATCAACATCCGCGTCAGCGTCACCATGCTGTTCACGAGTATCAAAGTAGAAATTAGCAGCATCGGCCCAGACCACACAGTCGACATAAAGACGCCATGAGAGTCAAAATAAGGCTGCCCCGCAAAACTCTTCCAGTGCCGGCGCAGGAGCGTGTTCAGCCGTTCGGCGAAGAACACGGACAAGAGCATTGCCATAAACAACACTGCTTGTACGTTACTACGCTTCCTAGTTGCAACCACCACAGCAACAAGTATCAAATGGAACACCATCAAGCCAACCAGCCAAGGCTCTGTCCAGTCCACCGCATGCACGAAGCGTAGAATAGGATCCCAAAACCCTCCTTGTTGTTTGAACTCGCCCCATTGTTTTCGTAACGACTCGCTTACGCCTTCCACAATGGACGCCATCTGATCCATGTGTGCCGAAGCCGCTGAACCTAGATCCATGCTGACGATCAAAAACCACTCCAATCCTCAGCAGAAAAGGTAAGACTCGAACCCTAACCACGTCCTCGCGACCTAAGCCATTAAATCCAACACAAGTCAAGGAATCTCAGTGATTGATTCAGCTCAGTTTACTGCTCACTACATCAGCGTGACGGCATAATCGCAGCTCTGCTCGCCACACAGCCCCGATCTCTCAAAACCTAAACCGTAGCAATACCAAAGTGATCGAAACCACGTCAAAAACAAATCTGGACGCGGGGCCGAGTATGGAAGAAATCTTCGAGGACACACTAACAAACAGAAAAATCAAGGCAGTCAATTCTTCTTCGCAATCTCGCAGCGAGTCTGATCCTTCCTCACCGTATGATCCTGGCTCCGAACGATCCAGAATGTAACACAATAACAACACAAACAACAACAACAAAAACAACAAAAGGAGAAGCAGAACCCGAAATCACCGAAGAGCTTCGGAATCCGACGTGGTCTACGTGGATGGTCCTTCAATCTGACGTGGCACGCTTTACGTGGTTGAGAACCCTGATTGGTCATAAAAACGAAAGACTGACGTGGATTGCGCCACGTCATTTTAGGTTAAGAGCTGAATGAGATTTTCATGTGTACGTGATTTCTAGTTGGATTTTATACATTTGGAGTTTGGATAATTATTTTTATTGGATTTAAGCATCAATGAAACACATGAAAACGCTCAATGTGTTTTGATTTCGATGTTTCAACAAGTAAAATTGTTTCCGCATTCAATAAGAAAAAATTTCGATAGGAAAGATTTATATATATTTTTTAAATTTTTTTCTAAGTAAATAAGTTAATAATTTATTTATGAATGCAAGGATCCAAAGCTTTTAAAATGTAGTAGAGCTAGAACCTACAATTATTTTATTTTTTCAATCACGTTTTTATTGGATTTTTTTTTATTATCATGTTTGTTTTGTTAATTGGTATACAATTCTCACATATATTTTTGTATGGATGTATATACATATATATATATATAAGTATTGGAGCCCCTGGTATTCCTGCAAGAGTAACAATTGGATAGTTTATTGAGGTGTAATAAAAAGAAAAACAATTTGGATTGACATATGAATGAATGTTTGGTTGGATGAACACACAGAGACACACACCGATTTACAAAATGCTACAAATGAAACCCTGTAGTTCTATTTTTTTGTGCATAGAACGTGATGAGGATAACAATACAAGGGTGCGAAACGAGGGTGGATATTAAGAAAAATGAATGATCAAATAGATGCATGAATAGATGTCTAGCTCTTGGGTTATATATATGGTTGTGAACAGGTTTCATTGTTCTCTGCTGTACTTTATTTTATTTTAAACTTTTACATATCTTTATTTTTGAAACAAAATCTGACCTATGAGTAAGTTGTTGGTTCACAGCATGAAATAAAGTTCTTAAATAGTACACGTTTTTTTTTTTTTTTTTTCGTAATAATGATAAGAATTATAATCATAATAACTAACACACTAGCATGTAAAACAAATGCATTCATGTTTCAAATTTGTAAGCACATGAACCCACAACCCCACTCAACATCCACCCATCCCAACTTTAAAGTTTCCAATTATAATGATCTCTCTCTCCTGGACGCTTCTCTTTAACTTTTGAGTTTCTCTTCAACATTCACTTTTTTGTTGCCCCGTTGGAGAAGTCCCGTGGAAGCCTATCCATATCGTTGCTTTGTCTTCTGGACGTAACCCTAGTTTTTTTAGAGTCTTGGTCGGTGCAGCGTTGAGAGGTTGGACGGAGGGAGGTCACGGGGTATGGGGCCGGTGCTTGTCTAGGAAGGTTACTCTTGGAGTTATTGACGGAGTTAGGGTTTGTGTCTGCGTTGCTTGGATGGTTGTGTGAGCGACTTTTTTATAATACTAAGCGTCGCGTTTGTCGGAGTTGCGTTATTTGGATTTCGCAGACATGGCGTCTGGGATGTTGCTGAATCGGTTGCCGGCGCCCAAGAACGCACCGGCGCCCTCTTACGATGCAGAGTCCGATCCGTGGTTTAAGACGCATTTGGAAGTGGAGAAGCCGCAGGCCGTGGCGCATTTCACACCACCGCCGTATGGCCGGAGAGGGGGTTTCATGCCGCGAAGGAAAGAACATTTTGGAGATGGAGGAGCGTTTCCTGAGATTCATGTGGCGCAGTATCCGTTGGATATGGGTAAGGAAACTGAGAAAGCTGATAGTAAGATCATTCCCGTTAGTGTTGATGCTGAGGGGAGTATTGCCTTCGATGCCGTCGTCAAGCAGGCCGAAAATGCAAGGAAGACTGTGTTTTCGCAGCATCGCGACCTTGTACCAAAGGTACCCACCGAGGTGGACACAGAGAAGCCTTCAGAAGAGGAAGCTGAGGCAACCACAGAGAGGACGAAGGCAGCCTTAGAGAAGATCATTGAAGGAAGATTGAGTGCTGCGCAGCCAAAGAGTGTGCCATCTCAGTCTTCAGCCCCTTCGTTTATAAAGTACACTCCCTCTCAGCAATCTGCGGCGTACAATTCCGGTGCCAATCAGCGCGTGATCCGAATGGTGGAGATGCCCAAGGACCCTCTGGAACCCCCGAAGTTTAAGCACAAGAGAGTTCCAAAGGCATCTGGTTCGCCTCCTGTTCCTGTCATGCATTCACCCCCTCGACCAGTCACTGTCAAGGATCAACAAGATTGGAAAATTCCTCCCTGCATATCAAATTGGAAGAACCCTAAGGGTTACACCATTCCTTTAGACAAACGGCTGGCTGCCGATGGAAGAGGACTTCAGGAGGTGCAAATTAATGACAACTTTGCCAAGCTTTCAGAGGCGTTGTATGTTGCAGAGCAGAAGGCTCGAGAGGCTGTGGAAGCACGATCCAAAATTCAACGAGAGATTATGATGAAAGAAAAAGAGAAGAAGGAGAATGAGCTTCGTATTTTGGCGCAGAGGGCTAGGATGGAAAGGGCTGGAGTTGGTGCACCTCCTGCGGCTACTGGTGCTAACGCTACTGCTGTAGCAGATAGAGGAGGTGCAGCAGCATACGAAAGGAGGGCTGATGATGCAGGTGTAAGCAGGGAAGAAATGGTAAAGGAGACTAAAGAAGAGAGACAAGAGCGGTTGGAACGTGAAGCGCTTCGTGGGGATCGTCGCAGGGAAAGAGAGAGAGAAAGAAGACTGGAAGCCAAAGAAGGGCCTGTTGGTAAGAAGAGCAAGATTACAAGAGACAGGGACAGAGACATTAGTGAGAAGATGGCTTTGGGAATGGCCAACACAGGTGCCGGTGGTGGAGAACTCACTTACGACCAGCGTCTGTTCAACCAGGAGAAAGGCATGGAATCAGGGTTTGCAGCTGATGATACCTACAATGTGTACGACAAAGGATTGTTCACCTCCCAATCTGGGCTTAGTGGGCTCTATCGTCCTCGGAAAGATACTGATGCCGAAGTTTATGGAGGTGATGCCAATGAGCAGTTGGACAAGGTTCTTAGCACGGATAGATTTAGACCTGGCAAGGGCTTTGCTGGTGCAACTGAGCGATCTAGACCCCAGGATCGTCCTGTAGAATTTGAGAAAGATGAAGTTGGAGAAGATCCATTTGGGCTTGACATGTTTCTTACAGAGGTTAAGAAAGGAAAGAAAGCTATGGACAGGGTGGGAGAAGGGGGAACCATGCGTGCAAGTGCAGGATCTGGTACTAAGGATAGCTATGCTGGTGGCTCTAGGAACCGAGTGGATTTTGAACGTGAAGGTGGTGGTCGTCGATGATTGTATCTATCAGAGTCATACTTCTCTATACCTTTGACGGTGGACGTGACTATTTCCATCTTAGCACTCTGCTGCGTTGAGGTTACAGTTAGGTTACAGTTCACGAAACATAGAATATTTTTAAGTGATTGAAGGGTGCATAGAAAAAGGAGTGTAGTGGATGAAGAGGAGGATGGGTGTACAATTTTTTGTTTAGAGCCACGGCAGAGTTTGTAGATCCTGTGACTCTGACCTAGGTTTTGTTATGTTCTGTGACTCTGGCCTATGTTTTGTTATGAATCTTTTTCAAACTTATTTGCATTTTTATTGCAACTGTTGCGTTTTATTTTATTTTGTTTTAAAGAGACAATTCTTTTGGTCCCATGTATGTTAAATCCAATTCAGGCATATAGAATGAAAAGATAAATTCAACACGTATTCTTAGCTTTACATTTTTTAAAATAATACATGAGTATGTATACATTGCTCAATATAACATTCTCTGATATGTGAATATGTAAATCCTCTGGAAGTAAGACGGATGTGGTAATTGCAGGTGAACACAATTCATGTTTCAAAATGTTTGATGAATTTAGGTAGATGTAGGTACTTCACAAGTACATCCCAAGTTAACCAGTCAAATAATATACACGCCAAAAAAACAGAGATCAAACTTTGATAGTTCGTCAAAAACTATATTTCAGTCACTTTTATGAATTTAATATATTCGAAAGTACGTTTAAAAAGCATATACTAATAAAAAATTATAATTTCTAGAATTATAAATATTTACATGTATAGAATAACAACTGAAGTGAATTTTATCATGAATGAAACAAAAAAAATATCAATTATACATATATAGATATATATATATATATATATATGTATAATTGATATGTATATATATATGTATATATATATGTATAATTGATATGTATATATATATCTATATATATGTTTAGATATATATATATCTATATATATATCTATAGATTTCTTTTTATATCAGTCTTTGTATAGCTGAATCTTATGTTCGAAAGGAACACTTTCGGGGTGGGATGGATGGATGTATAGATGTATGGATGAGTGTATACATGAATGGGTAGATGGATGAGTATAAGGATGAATGGATGGATGGGCGAGTACATGGAATGGATGTATGGATGGATGTATGAGTGTATGGATGAATGGGTCGATGTATGAGAGAACGAGAATGAGATGTTTGGATGAGAGTATCGGATGAATGATGGATGGGTGGATGAATGAGAGTCGGAGCATTATATATATATATATATATATATCTGGCAAGGGCGGTGTGAGTGGGAACGCATATTTAGCAGGCTTTCGAAGAAGCGTGCCAGAGATCTATATATCTATCTATCTATCTATCTATCTAGCCATCCATAATATAGCCAGGACCCTGTGAATAAAGTGAACACACACTTGGCCGCCCCCTAACTTTAGTGCTTTAATGCAACTGGATTGCTGGATCTCAGAAAGATAGAGAGATCGAGACAGAGAGCTTATCCGCCTCCTCCTTTGCGCTCAGGACTCGGAGTGTCAGTGTCAGAAAGAACCAAGCTGACAGCCATGTCATCTTCCTCAGCGGGTAACGGCGGGTATGGAGGGGCGGTGCAGGCCAGAAGAAGAAACTATGTAGACGACGATGACGACGACTGGTTTTGGATTTCGAGTTCCGTCAGGGAACAAGTCGCTTTTCCATTATTTTTTTATTATTTTGGATTTAATTCGGTGGAGTGTTTTTGTTTTTTTGTTTGTTTCGTTTGGGATCGAGTTTTGTTGAGTGCGCGGTGGAAGAGGGTGTGGGCACAGTGTGGTGTGGAGAACATGTGGAGCGAGCGGACAAGTTGGTTGCTGAAGTGGCCACGATCATGAAAGACGTCGCCGAAAATTTGGCAGAATGTCTCGTGCTGACTCTGCGTGGAAGGCTTTGAAAACTAGCTTCGCGAAGAGGAAGCATTGATGAGCTAGTGAGTGAGCGAGTGTGAATTTGAGTGAGTGTGTTTCTTTGCGTGTCGAGTCTTGTGGTGTGGAGCATGAGAGGAATATGTTCTGAATTGCCAGAATCTGGTGGAGGATTCGTCCTGCGCGCCCTGAGTTGAAGGCTGTTGATGGCGCGCGCGCATGGCCTGGTGATAGAGTGCTTCTGGGAGTGGCGTTGGCTACGGGTTCGTAGGTAAGTCGTCAGACGATTTCAGTTTGAGTTTGGTGAGGGAAATTGCATTGCTGTTGTGGATGTTTTTGAGATGATAGTTTCCTGAGTGTTAAGAACGTTGCAGGTTGGTTCCAGGAGAAATTTACAGAGTGTTCGTGGATTCTGATAGTTACGATGGTGAATGACTTGTCTCCTTTCCCGTTTGGTCGATTTCCCACAGTCTTCCATCATTCTGTGAGAGTATGTGCTCATTTTCATAGATCCAGGGACTAGTGCTAATAATTAATGTCACATGACGACATCTTTAGTGTCATGTCTATTAGCACCCTGTCCCTCAGTTAGTTGATATACACCAATAGATGCAGAAAAGGATGCAAGACCTTGAAATCTAGGTCAATGTCCATAAGAGTAGGATATCAGTTTAGCTTTCTTGGACCAAAGATGCACAATCTATCAACCGTAAACTCTCAAGAATAGATGTCACTCATAGCGGTGATTCTTCTGTTTACCTCACTACCGATTCCATGTGTTTATACCTCCAGATCTCTCTCAAGTACATAAACTAGATACTTTTATCCTCACGTAGCAATAGAACTCCGTAATATCTTGAATTCCTTTCATCTTTGATACTAAATCTGCATAGTTTTGCCAATGATGATGATGATGATGATTTCTTTTTTTTTTTCGGAAGAATCTGATACATTTAATACGACTCAGTTGTACAAGCTCTAAGCACATGCTTCCAGTGGATGGAACAGTGCGTCTAAAAATGTTGAAATGAACATGTATTTCTAGGTCTGCGGGCTTTCTTTTATATCAAAATTAATAATATTCTGTTTCTACATGCAGGAGTTTAGCAGGAGTTATTCACGGAGGCATTATCTCTTCTGCTTGACGAGGTATGCAATTATTTTGAATATTTTTGCGTATAATACTTGAAATTTTATATGCACATCATCTGAGAATATATGTGACCATTAGCTGATAATGATCTGGGACAACCAATTTTAGTGGATTTGCAGAGTTTTCGCTGCGAATTGACAATCCACAATTACTCAGTCAATTACCGATCACGATCGTCCGAAAGGTTAACGCCCTTCGCATAATGTCTTATAGTTTACTACTCATTTGTAGCTGTATCTGCTGAAGTTTCAAGCTGGCTTTTCTTTTCAGTTTGTAAAGAACTTTTTCTTTCGCTTTTGGATTTATTCTTCTTTCGTTACATATCCTTCTCATTTCGATGAAGAGCTCTTTGGCTCTGCCATTTTCTTCCAATCAAGTTATAGATTGCGTAATAATTGAATCTGCCCGTTTGCTTTTCATATTCTACTATGTTTTTATGTTAATTTATTTTACTTCAATTTTGTTACTTTTTTCCATGAACGTGGACTCACATCATTGAAGTGGCCTGTGTGCAGATACAGGGTTTCAGAGTTCGATGGCTACTTCTGCAGTAACTTCCGTACAACCGGTGTTTAAGGAACCACGGCCTGTAAATCCGAACTCTCTACCTTTCTTCAACCGGATCGTTGATGACATTATTGTCAACATCTTTGGACGGCTTGAGGATGATCCTAGAGATTTCGCACGTCTTGCATGTGTGGGCCGACGGTTCCATAATGTGATAAAAACCTCATGCTACAAGCGGCAGTGCATGCGTGTAGTACCTAGCATGGTTTCCGAGCTGATGCAATCGAGCAGTCGGCAAGGTGTATTAGTAGAGCCTCCAGGTGGGTGGGAAGTTCTTCAGAAGCTCCTTGTGTGCTGTCCAGGACTTCGTCACGCTGGGGTGCTGTTAAATTGCTGGGACTACGGATTAGAGAGAGAAATTGGTCGCTCTGACGACTTTGAATTAGTGCTCAGAAAGGATTTACCAAAACTGGGGGTACAAGCAGAACTGGAAGTCGAGAAAGGCACTGTAAATACTTCAAATGTAACAGAGAAACAGGAGGTAATTGGCAACGATCACATGGATATCGAGAGAAGATCGTGCGGAATGGAGAATAGTGACGAAAATGATGTAGCGGGGTCAGTGGTAGAACACAAAGGCGAGCATTCTGAGTATGGGACAAGTGAACAAAGGGGTAAAGGTACTGCTTGTGCGAACGAGGCATTTGGTGAGGTTGATGCTGGAAGGTGTACGTCTGGGAAGATGAAGAATAAGGAAGTGTTGAATGGTGACGGTCCTATAAAGCAAATGAAGAAAGTTGATTCACACTATCATGGTAAGGTTATGAAAGAGCTAAAGTTTTATGGGAGTTACAGAAGGCTAGATGGGGAGGAAGAGCATGGAGTCTCCCGGTCCCGATCCCGGTCCCGATCCCGGTCCCCACGAAATTCGAGTGGCGGGTGGAATAATGAGGCGGAGCGTTGCATCAATCACGAGGAAGAACTCCACCTTGCAAAGGGCAACTGGACTTTAACTAGGGAACAAGGAAACAAACTCCTCGCTAGCAGGTTATTGATCCAAGCACTGTCAGAAATTTTAATGAGTTCTTATCGGATGTGTCCTGTTTAGGATCTTCCATCACGAAGTGGTGGAGTTTGTTGGCTTCATTAGGTGTGATTTGACAGCGTATAATGACAGTAGCATGCTATGGAATTTCCAGATTCAGGTCGGACAGCCTCTACTTATGCGATTGGCCAGGTTGCATGCACCAAGGTGAGAGGCGCGTGTATAAGCTTTTTCGAGGGATTTTTAAGAACTTTAAACACTCTCACGTACATCGGAACTTGAAGGATTTGAAGGCCAAGCGGACGGAAATACGATGTGCTTTCTGCTCCGAAGATACTTATGATATGGTGACTAGTTTTTGCCTCCGTCGCTCATTCGAATATCACGAAGATGGAGAGCCTGTCATTCGCGCCTACGTCTGCGAAAGTGGTCACGTCGCTGGAGCTTGGACAGACAGGCCTTTGTATAACCTTTGAAGGTAAGGGTTGGTAAGCGCTGGCAGCGTGAAAAACTCTTAGTCGCTGGTGAAAGAAATCATCTGGCGAATGACAGAAATCTCCTAGAGGTTTCTCATCAATTAAGGATGGCTGTAAAAGCAGGCCAGATTTTCTTCGTCCTTGTCCGTGATACCAGTTAATTGGTTGGACTTGTTGCCTTATTTTTGTAGTGAACGCAGGTAGGCATCGCGAGAATTATGTACAGGGTTACAGAGTTTTGTTACTAGGGATTGGTTCTATAGTGCTTTGAGCTTATTTCCATTAAGTTGGGCGTTCATCTTCCAGTTTCAGACGAATTTTGTAACGGTTGCCATGAGACGTTCGTCTAAAGCAGTGTAGCTTTTCAGAAGTGTGAAATCTCTACCTTGAAACTGAGCAGTATGGTTGCAAATTATTTTCCCCCTTCAAGTACATTTTGCTAACAATGTTTCTCAGTACAAGTATTATTTTTTTATTACTCGTATGCTACGAATTTGGTACTTACCCGCATGTTTTAAGGGTTGTAAATTGGCCTGATTGTTTTTATGATTGGCGCTTTGGAGAGAGGATGCACAAGCATACGCTAAAGCAGAACAAGCCAGCAACGCCACAGCCCCGAGGCTGCACATCTAATTATATGTTTGAATCTCCAATACCATATGTGGTATCTTGGTTTGCGATTACCATTTAACAGACATGCACCACTACATCGATGTGCAGCAGTTTGGAATAGCTTTAAATCTCGGTGCTTCATTCTTTAAACCACAACTTTCGAAACTCCTCCGCGAAAATAGCAAAAAATAGTAATGAATTATCTGATTATTCTAGAACGTCTTGTGACTTTCTTCTTCGGAATTTACAGTGCATAACTTAGCAATGTGAATGCTCGGTACTGTGCAGTAATGTTTGAAATTGACAGCGAGGGCTTACGCGCATGTGACCGTTTCTCTAACAGTTGGAGATTGCAAACTTCGACTTTCAGTGGCAACATGAGATGTGCGGCACCACTCTCCTAACAAGTTTTGCATAGTTTGATGTGCCGTTTTATCAAATGGATGGACAGTGGATAGTCCCTGGCGGTTTCGATTCTCTCAGAATCAATCTACCTATATCATCTCGCGAAAGCTCCAAAGGACATGCCAACAATGCAGCAAGTGTGACTGAATCCACTGTTCCCACTTTTTCGCACTTCGTTATTCATTACATTAATCTATATGACTGAGATTACTGGATTCTCCCTTCTTTAGAGGGTTAATGTAATTAGAACATATGCCTCCTTGATTTCTGAACGAGGTGCCATAACCAGAGGATTGTGAAAAGAAATTATTCAAATTATTCTTTGGACAAAATTCATTAGAAAGGTGTATTGCTTATCCTTTTGGAGGTAAGGTAGCCATTATTCTCAGAGGAATTGGGGTAATGGCTTATTGGTGCTAGGTGTCAAATTTTTTGCCCATGTATTGTTACATATTACTTTTTTTTGGATTTGTTTTTTTTATTGCAATGTAGTTGAAGATTAAATTGAGTGTAATGATAGTTGGAAAATATCAGATTTATATTAGGAATTTGGATGCAAGTGAGAGATTTAGAAAATTAACACCAACACTTTTTACTTTGTTTTTACTGTTTCAACCATTTATTAAATAATGGAACAAATAAAGTAATGTGAGAAATACGATATTGAGATACTTGAATAATATAAAGTCTTGTAGTTATTTTTTTTGGTAAGGTTTGATATTAAATAATGTGATATATTTTTATGACATTTACAGAAAATACTATAGTGATTTTTTTATCATAAATAGTATTTTATATTGCATTATAATATTACATTAAATTTTCTACTCTTATAAAATTTTATGAGTATGATTTGAAGGAGCTATAATTACTAATATTGTCTTCTAAAAATTATATGTACATGGTAATTAATTATTTTCATTGAAATCAATATTGATCATTTATTACCATCTAATTGTTAAAATTTACCAGTTTGTTTTTTTTTAGTTATTATCTATTAAAATTAACATTGACTGGATTACCACTGATATTTATGTAGTTTGGATATTCTCTTTATTATAATTTTATTTTAAATCAATGTATTTTTAGCATGTGTTATTTGGTAATAGAATTAAAAAATCTAAAAATTATATTTTATTTTTTTAATCATGTATAGGAATAAAATTATAATTTTTTTCTTCTCTTTAATGCATTTTTAAATTTTATTTTTTTATTTTCTATACATTAAATGACTAATACATCATCTATAAAAAGTAAAAATCACAAATTTCTATTTGTAAATATTTTTAATCTCATTTACATAATATCTTTATGGTATACATCAATGACAAACATAAATAGATTATACTTATTGATTTTATAAAGAAATTTATAAAGTATTAGATAAATATAAGGATATATTGGTTAATATAAGGATTTTTTAAATATAAAATAGGAAAAAAGAAAAGAAAAAAGTCTACTTTTTGATGTTTTTAGTTGAAAACATTATTTAAGAAGTCTCAAAAAATGTAACATTTGCAATTTATGTGACACTATTTGATTGTTCATCTATGAAGAATAACAAATAACACCTATTTTATATAATGACTTTAAAGATTTATTACTTTACAGTGTATAACATAGACAACTTTTCCTACTGAATACATCTTAAACAATTTACACAACCTTCATCAAAGCTTTCATGCAATCAAAAATACTTTTTGCAAGCATGTTTGTGAAATTAGAGTGATACAAATTACTTCTCAATTGTTCTAAACGGTCTAATTTCACTCTGTTGTTCATAAAATCCATCTTGATTCTTATAAAATTCCTCTCTCAAACTCATTTCAACGACCACAAGTAATACAAAACCTTTCCCTCTTTTTGTACAGATTCCACGTCTATCAACAATTCACAAACATCATAATCATTTTCGTTTATTTATTTATTTATTTTTTAACACAATGGAGAATCAATCAATAGAATTTGTAAAGAAACACTTCAGCTCATATTGCCTCCTCGGGTTAGAAGTAGAGATTCAACCAGGTTTCGACGCTTCCGAGAAGCATAAAACTCCGACCGGCTATCGACATACTGAGCGACACTTAAGCCTAATCAGTTCGAGTTATAGAGTTCGACAATTTGTTGATATGTTTAGTTTCGTATGGCTGTGTTTATTTGTTTACTTGTAGTATATCATAAGTCTCATGAAGACCGACCGACAGGAGATGGACCCGATCTCACACGCACTGAAGTGCCACGAGAAACTGCACATATTAACATAGAAAATGTCAAGCGAAGGTTGTGAAGCAATTGTTCGGTGACTTGGGACACGGAAAGTTTCGTAGGACTTCGCCGGGATGGTGGAGGTGTAGATCTAGATGGAGATGAATGATCCACGCCATCGATGCTGTTGCTTGCCGAAAGGAGCACATGAAGCACGGGTACTGTGTTTGCTTGCAATCCAGTAGGTGGGTCCCCATTTGCTTGACATTGACAGAATCATAACTGCTGTCCTGACTCCCCCCGCTTTCCAGCCTCTCTGTCGCTGCGCGCTGCCCTCTCACGCTACTCCAGAGAAGCTCTGTAACTTCCCTTCTGCTTCGGTTTCATGTAATCGGGTTTCGGGAACTTTAGGAAAGATGCACAGAAACTTCAGAAAAACGGTTGGGAAAATTGGAGGAGAAGTCACAGCACGCCACAAGTGACTTCGACAAGCTTGCTTCAAGCCCTTTTTGTTTTTATTTTATTTTTATTGTTGGTCGGAGCCGTCTTGCTTTACTTTTCAAAACGACGTGCAGTTTGTTTAGTGTCTTCAGGAGTTGAAGTGGGAGGGGTATAAGGATTTCGACTTCTCAGCTTTGGTGGTGATTTGATTGAGATGATTTGTATTGTTTAGGAAGGAGTACAAATTTTTCAGTTTACGGAGTTTTGTTATATGTGAAATTTGATGGGTAGAATGGCTTTGTCGAAAGCGAATCGGCCTGAAATTGAGGAGATTGGTAGTGGGAGGAGACCACAGACTAGTGAGAGCAGTCTGCCGCCTCAGCTTGTGAAAGATTTAGAGGAGGCATTCAAGTTGTTCGATCTGAATGGTGATGGGAAGATTTCGAAAGCCGAGTTGGGCACAGTACTTCGTTCTATTGGAGATGAAATGAGCGATGCAGATTTGGAGCAGATGATAAGGGATGCGGACACTGATGGTGATGGTGAAGTCGACCTTCAGGAGTTCATCAATCTGAACTCCGATTCCGTTCATATCGGGAAAATCACATTAGGTGTGGATTTGGGAGGAGAACTCCCCACTTCTTCATCCTTGACAGAGGCTCTTCAGTCGGCGTTCAACGTGTTCGATTCTGACAAAGATGGTTTCATTTCAGCTGGTGAGCTTCAGAGGGTGTTGTCAAGTCTGGGCGACGACAAAATTTCTCATGATGATTGTCTTTATATGATCAGCTGCGTGGACATAGATGGCGACGGGCTGGTCAATTTTAAAGAGTTTGAAGTTTTAATGACGGGTCATCTCGCTCAATGATAATTGTAATCAATAAAAGACTCCATGCCTCTGGTTTTGGGGTGTTCATTAAACGCACGAGATGAATTTTAAGATCAAACTGCCTTGTGGTGCTCCACTCGCGAACTTGTATAATTACCATGTCTTAGAAAAATGGTCAAGAAACTAGTTGGTTTTATTTTCGAGTCACTAGTGCGTCTGTAGCCACCAACAGCAACTTACTTCAATCCCACAACGATGGCAAATGGGCTCAGATTGTTATTCACGACATTGAGAAGCGTTTTCCGAAGCGGCAGACATCTGAATAAGAGAATTATCACATTTGAGTTATTCAAGAGTTGCTCTTAAGCTGCAGAGAGGCGATTCCGGATGCAGTTTGGCGTAGACAGTGAGTCGAGGAACACGAGCAGCGTTCAAGGAGCACACACTCTCATACCATCTCGTCGAAATTAAATTTAGTAAGACGTTGGCACAAGTTTAAGTTCAATTTCATACTTCGAGTGACGTGGGGACTGTTCCTACGGATTACCTGGCAACGACTAGACCAAGTCTGCGCTTGTGCGGTTGCTAATAGATCGTTTGTGGGGTGATAGCTGTATTAGGAAGAATACGAGGCCCCTCGAACCTTACATTTGGAGGGTAAGTCGAAATTTGACCTCTATAATCAGGTTAGTTACAGTTTCTTCTTAACTTGATTAAAATCAGGAAACCCCGGCAGCCTGGGTACAAGCAATCAACATGATGGAGCTGTAAATTGGCAACTAGTTCATTTCCTTCTCTATTATAGAGTGTGGCGACTGGAACGTCCTGAATGCTGTAGCGGCAGGTGCTTTATTGAAGGGATATACTAATCTCTGACAAGTCAGTTCCTCCACAGATTCCTCGATGCTTTCGGTTACCTGAAGAACCTGTGTAAAACTGGGGTTGCGGGCATCTTGTTCAAGAACACTTTTTTGCTCGACGCTTTGCAACGTGATTTTTATCGAAGTAACTGTCACTGACGCGTTGTTTCTGTTGCCTCCGTTCATGTGGGGAGTCTCTTTTGAAGGACTTTTGAAACAAAACTTAGACATATTGAAGGGACTTTCCCGAGCCCGGAACCGCCTGCTTTTACTTATGTGTACCCCATATATTCAGATAAGACGATGTGTAGACAGTTGACCAATGTTGATTTAGCTGTTTGGTAGTAGATTAGTTTAACTGCTGTCAGTCCGTATGATGTTGAGATCTGGACCCGCAATGGGTGCTTCAGAAGGATTTTCAGCAACAGTACTGTACGTTTGCACAGTGCAAGACGAGACCCCTGAGTTTGAAATTCATTGTCAGTGAGATGAGACAAGGTGGTGATGTGGCTGTGAGTGAAAGATATGAGAGGAAGCGATACCAAATTCCAGGAGCAATAATTATCCCTGGTGACCGCCTGATTTTGCTACATTGATACTAATCTACCTATGTGTACATTGCACGAGTCTTTGAATCATATTTCTACATTGCCTTGAAGAAGTTACTTCGGCATTTTGGAATGTACAGTCGTATCGATACTACCTTGCAGTATCGCCGATTGAAAGAGAAGTGATGTGAATCTTCAGGAATCTTCACCAAATGTGACGTGCTCCAACTCAATGACGGCCCTCCCCTTGCTCTTCATATCTAGATTTGACCTATTTCGTATACATGCTTTACAATTCTTCCAGGGAAAACCTTACAAAGAGGATAGAACCTGGGCAGTTTGAGACATAAGCTAAGGCATCAATAAACCCTAAAATCCAGCGAATTTCCTTCGCTTTGATTTTAAAGGCAGCGCCGAAGCGCCTGACATAAAGCATCGGAACTCACTGAAATCTACCATCTGGTTGCCGTCTTTGTCCACGCAACTAATCATATGTCGGCATTCGTCCAGTGAGGCATGCTTTCCCCCTAGAGTTTGCGTAACTCTTTGCAATTCTTTGGCGGAAATGAAGCCGACCTTGTCGACGTCAGAAACATCGAAAGCAGATTTCAACACTTCCAAGTCAGGATCACAGCTTTCGTCCGCGTCACTTACCGACGAGCTCGACGTGCTGTAGGTGCTTTCCTCATTGAAGCTGATGAATTGTTGAAGGGTGATGCAACCATTACTTCCGCCTATCCTCTCGTTCACTTCATCAACCTTGAAGTCTTTTGGGTCAGTTCCCAGGGAACGAAGGACAGCTCCAATCTCAGATCTGGATATCATCCCATTCCCATCCGCATCGATAGCACTAAACATGGCTGTGAGCTCCTTCAGAAGGAAAGAAGGATCGTCCATCCGCTGAAAACAACCACGTTGAGAACTGCTCCGAGAAATTCGACTTCCCAGTTTGAGCTTCATCTAGAAACGAAACGCAACGACTTTGTTTATGAAACTAGACCGAGTCCCGAAATTCAAGAAACGTAAGAAGCCGATCTGCTCCTTAGAAGCGGAAAACCGAAACTGCTTGCACGGAAAAAGGTTCCACACTGTCATCACCAACGAGCTTTCACGAAGTCTCACAAATTCACATGTAAACCACAAGACTAAAAGGCCAACAGATACTCCAACTTCAAAACAACCTCACGAGAATTGCTTCACAGAGTAGTGTCGACTTTACTTTCTTAAGGAAGAAGGAACTCTCGGTGGATTGATTGCCGAATGGACAAGTAAGCTTCAGACTTTTCTTAACAAATCGGTCAACAGTCTCTCGAGGAGTCCTGGGTCGGCGCAAAACGTCTCACCGACCATTTCCTGGAAGAGTCGCATGCGTTACGAAGACAGACGGTTTCGATCTGCCGACACTACCGACAATTGTATTGGCCGTAAATTGGTGCTCCTCTGTAGAACGAGCGGTGCACCTTCGTCCGGTTGACTTAGCCGCTAGGGAACTTGACGTCCCCGTCGTGGGAACGGCACGGATGGATGTGTGACGCTTCGATGTAATCGTCTACTAGCTTTTCATTCATTTCACCTGACGTGTTTTGGAAAAAAATAGTTTTAGAGATTTTTGAGGTTTTAGGGGTTTCATAATTGTGGGAATTAAAATATGAGACTATATTCAAAATAGTGGAACGTGGATTTTCATGAAACAAATAAATAAAGTTTGTAAAGAAGAATGTTTAGTTGATGGATTACAATATAAAAATTAAAAAATCTTTGTACTATTGGTTGGATTAGAATGCAAGTTTTGTAACTTAACTTTTGGATTATGTGAGGCTCTAAGATTATTTTTTTATTATTTTATTATTTTTTTATTTTTTTTAAAAAAATATTTGTAGAATTTTTATTTTATTTTGGTTTTTATTTTTATACTTTTGGAATTTTGAAACTTTAGACTCATTTAGATTGCATTTTTTTTTAATATCAAATAAGATAAGAGCATGTATATATGTATGTATGTATGTATGTATATAGAAAATAATTTGTCCATAAAAATATTCAAGTTTAGAAATAAAATGGTCAATTCTTGTCATAGTCAACCTCATAGTACTGAAGAAATTATTGATTATATAATATAGCACACTATATAATGTTGATTATGCAGTGTAGTGTAATTTAGTCAAAATGGGTTGGCTATAATTCAAAATTAACTTTAATGAGATTGGCTAAAATGAGGGCTGATTGTATTATCAAATTTATGAGATAATTTTTTTGTAGACGTGGTTGATAGTATTGAATTGCTTAGTATTAATAAAATTTTAATATGTAAAATGTAATTTCAACATACAATGTAACATTTGATCTTCTAAATTCTAATTATATTTTTAATCAAAAAATAATATGATATGGCCTTGATATTAATAACAGTAGATTGTTCTTAAAACTTTCAAGTGGAGATTTGATTTAAAATCAGAGTGCAAAAGTTTGAAGATTTTATTGAAAATCATCTTAAATTGTCTTATGATTATCAACTACTTTAACTTTTTATTTAGTAAATTTTACAATTAATCAGTTGATTGGATTTTTAATATTAATGGTACCTTATCTATACTATTGGCCAATTGGAATGCTAACCATCTAATTCCTCTTTTCACCTACTTCAAATAATATTTTGTTGGATAATATTTGAATGAACACTTTAAATAGAATAAAATTATAAATTATATTATAACTTACTCTTCTTAATTGATTTGTATGTACATAGAAACAACTAAAATAGGACGAGCAATAGCTAGTCTAATCTTTATAAGAAGGAATGTGTATAAATTTTGTATAGGTTGTAGCACCTTGGATATAGGTAGAAGGATAAAACTAAGGTTCAAGGCCTTTTTAGGAATTTATATATACTAATTGTGAACCTTAGTGATGCTCAAATTCTTAATTTCTAAAACAAATTATCTTTGAAATAAAATTTATTTATTTAATTTATTATTATTTATATTTTATATTTAAAATATCATAATTGAATTAGAATAACTTACATTTAAATGTATTTTATATTATTGAAAAGATAAAAATTTATTTGTCTAAAAATATTTTTTTATTTTTTATATTTTTATTTTTTATTTGATTGAAAATATAATGAACAAATAGTGGTTAGTTTTGTGATGTGCAAATGCTTGATTGCACTCATATTACTTGTTTTGTGTTGTTCTTCTTTTGTTCTTGTTTATTTCTTCTTCAAATTCATACCATCAATTACAAGCAACTCTTAATTGAGGCCAACTTGTAATTTGGAATAAAGGACAAATTTTACCCTCACATCATATGCTTCTAGATTCACCTCTTGAAATACATGTCACTACTATATTCTTACTTGATATTTTAAAAGAGCTATATTTTTTTTATTAATTTAATATAATTCATATATATATATATATATATATATATATATTTACTATGACTATATAAATATAAAAAAAATGTGGTTGTATTCAAATTGCACCAATTTTTTGAGTATAGAATTTAATATATAAGGATTTTGTTGCATTATATTATTATGAGGGTATTGCTAATACTACCACAATTTTTTTTAGTGCCACCACAATCTTCTATATAACACATGCTACCTTTCTTTAATATCTTCAAACCATTTGATTGGACACAATTTTTACATTAGCAATACCTTATTTAAATAGGACATGTTCATCTTCTTACTTATACTCTAAAGAGATGTGATATTAAGAATATAATAATATCAAAACATTATATCTCTCTATTAAGAACTAGAAATGTTAAGCATAAAAATATTATGTATATTTAAGAATAAAATACTATACATTCTATTCTAGTTTGATGCTTTATTAAAATGTTTTGAATCTAAAATTTTAGATTTTATGAAATAAATAAGATATAAATATACTTATTTATTATAATATTAGACATAAAATTACTTAGATTAGAATAATAACTAAGCAGATAAAATAAGTATATTAAAAATTAAGCAATGAAAATAATCATGAAAATCTTATTAGATTTAGTGATAGAAATGAAACAAAATAGTAATAATGCTAAATTTGTTTATGTAAGAAATTCTTAGTATTTTATTCATTTTTAATATTGTAATTTTTGCTTAGAATTTGAATGATTTTTTAATCTATTCACTATTTTTGAAAATATATATATATATATATATATATATATATATAAAACTCGATAAAATATATAATTAAAAAAATTAGAAATTAAAATATTGAATAAAATCATATATTATTCTGTCATAATAAAATATTTTATAACATAAATTATTATTTAATAAAATATGTTATAAATTTTATGATTCTGTGAATTTTATTTTAAATTAAGCATCAAAATATAAATTGTGAAGATTTTATATATATATATATATATATTTGTGTTTTTTTATAAATACATTATTTAAAGATAAAATAATACCTTATTTCTTATAGATTTTAAAAATTGCATCAATAATTATTGTAGAAGTTATTAAAGCTTAGAACTTATATGTAATCTACTAATACTAAAACTTTAATCACAATATTATGGTTGAATTAAGCACCAAAGTTTTATTAATTACAATAAACATGTTTTAGTTTTTATTAATTATATTAATCGATTTATAAAATTATTTAATAGTAAATATAAATCAACATGAAATTTATTTTAATTATCCGTAGATAATCTCTTATATTATTAGTTTTAAAACTAATTACTTTTTAACCTAATATGTTATGAATAATCTAATAATAATAATAAAATATTTTATAATTTCTTTGCAAAAAAAAATTTTAGTGTCTAATTTTTTTAATGGCATAATATATAAATACAAAATATTATTAAAATAAATATTTGAAAATTAAATTACACTAATCATTCCAAAAAAAAAAATCAATATAATTTTAAGAAATGAATGTTGCACTTTAAATGATATGTGATATTTTAAGTTTTAACAATACATGAAGGTATTTAGAATTAAAAAAAATCAAGAAAAATTATATATTTAATGGTATCTATTAGTATGTTGAAGGTTGCTTAGAACTATACTATAATGAATATATGTATCTATAATATGTTTTGGTTTTGCCAGAACACTCTAATATCAATAAAAAGAAAAATTTGTTCTTTTCATGCTTTCTTGATTTTAGTTGTAGTTTTGTACATATGTTTAAGAATAAAATTGTATTAAACTCAATTAACTATAAAACATTTTATGAACATTTTAAATTTATATATATATATGTATATATATATATATATATATATATATATATATATATATATATTTCTATTAATTTCTGATGTTTTATTTTATATCAATAAATTTTATGCATTTTTTATTAATTTGATAGATAAAAATTCGTAGATTTTTTTGCTTCATTCAAAAAAAAGATTGTAAAACTATAAGAGCAATGTGCAAGGAAGATACTTGAGAAGTTGTAAGAATAATTTTAACTCTGTATTATTTTAGAGGCATGACCAGTATGAATTCGACTATGAATATAAATATTGTGTGCAGAATTAAAATATTTATTCTTTTAATAATTTTTAAAAAGTAATTGTTTATATTTTAAAAATAAATTCATTAAAAAAATATATATTTTTACTAAAAATATTAACACAATTTTATGCTTAGAAGTTTTAAATAAAAATTAATAGTTTTTTACACATCTGAAATAAAATTTATTATTTTATTGAATTACTAAATTTAATAAATACAATAATTATTATAATAAGATGAATTCTCTTTATCATATTGTTATGTTCTTCTAAAAAAAGTTTAGTTGATATTTGCATCATTATGCTAATTAGTGTCCATCTAACAATGTTATAAAACAAACTTAATAATAAATAAGTAATTAATTAATAATTTAAATGATTCATTAATTATATTTTGTAGTTTATTATATTTAAAATAGTGTTAAAATACATCTAAACCATAGAAATATTAGATTCTATGATTTAAAAAAATTAAACATTACACTTGTGTAGATTTAATAATATCATTTTATTATTAATAAGTTGATATGTTTAATCTAATAATTATGTAATTAAAATTTAATAAATTGAGTGTCTATAACAACATGGACTTTATTTTTTTGAATTTTATACTTGTTGCTGTATATAATTTTGATTAAAAAGAATATATAATTTTTTTTGATTTTTCATAACCACCTTGATATAAACTTGTAGAAAAGGAAACATAAGATCTTAATTAATATTATCTAAATTGGACAAATATCCCAAATTAACAACTCAATTTGACTAACTTGATAGCTAATGGCAACTTTAATAATATCAAAATCAGACAAAGCTTCCAATTCAACAAGGCAATTCTACTAATATGATAATAGTTGATATCAACACTGAAAGCGCTATTCAAACTGCTATGTTAGGCACCATTTATAGTTTTCGTGCATGCTTAATATCAATACAACACAATTAAAATGTATTATAATTTTACCAATAAACCTGTCTACAAATCTTTGACGATTCCAAACATTGTAACGCCTTTCAATGCGATAATTTGTTGTGTGTAGGTTGCCAGAGTCTTCGTTCCTTCTCCTTTCGATGTTAAGAATCGTAAAGATCTCTGTATGTTGACTAGGCTTCCGCAGGATCGTCCAGTCAAAACATCAAATCGACTATTTGCTGCTTGACATCCGTGCACAATGTGGAAGCAAGAACATAATGTTGGTCTGTTACCTTGCAAGGTGATGCTTCAGCAGCAGGTAAAATTGAAACCACACAAGTTCAGACTACCATTTCAAGTCACATTTCTGTTTCCAATTGCATTCCAGCCATAACCTCGCTGTTTGTATTGAACCGAAGGCTGTTGAAGCGAAGAACAGGGCATGTGGAAATAGGAGGTGATTCTCCCATCACTGCAAATTTAGATGCTTGGTGCGCATGCAAAGAGTGAAACGCACTTCTATCAAGGGACTTGGTTTTCTGATCGTGGTGGTAAAAGTCGGATTTCAGTTGTTGAAATAAGGAAGTGCGTACAAGTCCAACCGCTTTGACTCAGTTGCTGCTTGATCGATACCACTTGATAAAAAGGTTTGTCAAACGCTTGCAAGTGAAAGGTTTGGAGACGTTTTGAAGAGTAGTTTGATTCAACTGTCGCCAAGGGTTCGTTGTGATTGCTTCATTGAGCAACTTGTAAGGCTTGACAGCGTTCGCACAATGGCTACGGCGGGCACCATCATGATGCAGGCTGTGGGTATGGCCTCGATGTTCACATTCCAGAATGTAGTGCAAGGATTGATCGTAGCAATGGTTGTGTGGATCTTTGTTATCAAGCTGAAGTCTCCCAAATATAAGCTGCCCCCAGGTCCTGTCGCAACTGGCTCGAGGTCCGATTCTTCTTCTCATGTTCATATGTTAATGTTGAATGAAACCGAATTCTTCGTCTAGTTGGATAAACAAGTCATTCTCGTCACGAATCTGACCTCGGATTGCTGGGTTATGTTCAGGTTGGAGACGATCTGAACCACAGATACTTGGCCGAGTTGACAAAGAAATACGGAGATATATTCTTGCTGAAAATGGGACAACGAAATGTGGTGGTGATCTCGTCCCCTGAGATTGCCAAGGATGCTCTACAGACACAAGGGATTGCCTTCGGATCGCGACCCCGGAACGTGGTCTTCGATATTTTCTCCGGAAAGGGGCAGGACATGGTGTTCACCCCCTACGGAGAGCACTGGCGCCTCATGCGTCGTATCACCACCGCCCCACTCTTCACCAACAAGGTGGTCCAGCAGTCACGGTATGCGTGGGAGGAGGAAATTGACTAAGTTAGCAAAGATTTGAAAACTCTCCCTGAATTTGAAAACATCCGGCGTAATAATTCGTACGAGGCTGCAGCTCATGATGTACAACATCATATACAGGATGATGTTCACCTCCAGGTTTAAAGACGAGAAAGATCCTCTGTACTTGAAGCTGAAGGTATTGAACGGGGAGCGAAGCCGATTGGGACAAAGCTTCGATTACAACTACGGCGATTTTATCCCAATCCTTCGACCATTTCTGAGAGGCTACCTAAAGGTGTGTCAGGACGTTAAAGACCGGCGAATCGCACTCTTCAAGGAGTACTTCGTCGATGAGCGCAGGTATGCACTTCCTGAAAACCCCATGTGACGAATTTTCAAGAATTGAAAGCCATTTGCAATGCTTGTCTTTCTTATTTTGGAGCATGAACGTCCTCCAAAGTTAACTCACATTTTCGCTTTTTCTGACCTGCAGAAAGTTGACGAGTGTAAATCCCCCCAAGTCCGAAGAGCAAAAGTGTGCCATTGACTACATCTTTGAGGCAGAGAAGTTGGGAGAGATCAACGAAGACAACGTTCTGTACATTGTGGAGAACATCAACGTTGCAGCAATTGATACAACTCTGTGGTCGATTGAGTAGGGGATTGCGGAGCTTGTGAACAATCCGGAGCTAGACGGAATCCGAGAGGAGCTAGACGCCGTTCTTGGAAAGGGCAATATGGTGATCGAGCCCGACACATACAACAACAAGCTGCCCCTCCTAACAGCGTTTGTGAAGGAGGTGATGCGCCTCCATATGTCAATCCCCCATGTCGTTCACATGAACCTCAAACACGAGAAGCTTGCGGGTTACGACATCCCCGCCGAGAGCAAGATCCTAGTGAACGTATGGTGGATTGGCAACAACCCCAAGTACTAGGACCAGCCCGAGAAGTTCATGCCCGAGCGCTTCCTGGATGGCAACATCGAAACCTCAGGAAACGACTTCCGGTACTTACCCTTCGGCGTCGGGCGGCGAAGGTGCCCCGGAATTTTCATCGCCATGCCTTTGTTGTCCATCGTGCTTGGACGCCTCATACAATCATTCGAGCTTCTTCCTCCTCCTGGCGTGAAGGAGGTCGACGTTACTGAGTTTTGCGGTCAGTTCAGCCTTCGCATCGCGAATCATTCGACTGTGGTTGTCAGACCTCTTCTGTAAGCTCTTCAACCTCGCAGCAAAACTCTTGTGTCAGCTCTAGATTCTTCTCAGATGCACACTGAAATCCGAATTCAGTTACATGATTTCTCATAGCAATCCCTGGGCAATAGCGACTTGCGGCTACTTTCCTGTGGAGACTTGAATTTGGGCACACGCTGCACGGCATCCGAGTCTCATGCATGGCATGGGAACAATACACGGCTCCTATCAACTCACATACCAGTTTTAGGGTGTAGGATTTTCGTTGCATTATATTAGTTTAGGAGGACATGTTCATTTTCTTACTTATACTCCTCCAATGAAAGGCAATGAATAGGTGTGACTTTAGGTACATTACATGCCAATACATTATTGTGCTATAGATTGTACATAATGTATAGGAAGAATATCATATATACCCCTGAAATATTTTGAAATATCAAGAATATTCCTACATTCTTGATAATAGCCAACATACCTCTGAAAGTTTTGATAATGGAAAATGTATCCTTAAGTATGATAAGGTATCTCCGATTTGACAAAAGTGCAACCATTCTTAGGGATTTTATTATATATATTTTTTCATTTCATACAAGGCACAAAGTTCATATCTTTATGATGTCTTTAAGATTTTGTTTGTTTTTCATTCTTAAGCAATTGAAGCTCTCTTAATCATAGCTCCTTATCACCCATCTTCCATCTCTACAATGCTTGCACCCTCACCAATTTCATGCCAATGAAATGTTTACTAGAATTATATTACAAAAGTGCCAAGTAGCAAGCCAAATCCCCACATTAGTGACAACTCTATGTGAATGTAATGTAAGCAAGGTGAAGCAAAGTTTTAAGGCTTCATTTTGGTTGAGGCACATCCAACCTCCATCATTTGTTTCATCATGGCAATGCTTTATTTTTTTATTAGACAGAGAAGAAAAAAAAGATGTTGGCATAAAAGAGAGAGTCTATGAATCTATATGATGGATTACAAATATGTTTTTTTTTTTTTTTTTTTTTGTATCTGTGTATAAATGAGTGAGTGAGTATGTAAATAATAGACATTAGGTTTTTCTAGTGTGGCCTTAGTATCAGATTTGGTAGTGACCAAGCACCTACAATGACTATTATATATACAAAAAGCTTCACTTTTATGATGAGTAAGAATAAAGATTGATATATAAAGTTTCTAAGTTTTTAAACTTTCATTGGAAATGATCTTCTTTAATATATATTGAAGGAATTCTGGTTGTTGTACACTCACCACCTTGAAATTTGATTTTTTTACTAGTTTTTGGCAAATTTTGTTTATGAATGTGGTATTGAGGTGGCTGTATAGTAAGACAAAATGAAACTTAGGTCATACATGTAGTGTGCAACTTTATAAGTTATTGTTCAATACTAGTGATGGTGTAGGCATTCCAAGGATGAATAATAAGAGAGTTGCAAGGATAGATGACAAGAGAGCTAAAAGAACTGCAAGGATAAGGAATGGATAATGAAGAGATTGTAGGTAAGATAACCTCAATTACTTAAGAGTGCAAAACAAACAAAATATTAAAGGCACATTATAAAGGCATAAGCTTTGTGCTCTATATAAAATAAAATAAAATTATAGAATTCCTAAGAATAATTGCACTTTTATCAAATTTAAAATATCTTTTTATATTCAAGGATATATTTACTATTATCAAAATATTTAAGAATATATTTACTATTATTAAGAATATAGAGGTATTCTTAATATTTCAACATATTTCAAAGATATATTTGATATTTTTTTTAATATACATAGAAAGTTGTTAAAGCTAAATTCTAATGTTATTAAAGCCATACTCTTTTTTATCATCTCATAATTGATTATGTCCATCTTCATCTCCATTCTTTATTTTCTATTCCTTGTTCTCAGTTCCTTTGTCTTTCATTTCTTATTTTTCAAGGATACCAATCTCGAAGAAAGAAAAACTTCAATACACTCTTGTGTCAGTGAAAAGAACTAGAAAGTCACTCAAAGATGATATAATATTGAATTAGAATAGCTATTTCCAAAAACAAAAAGACTAGAAAGTCTTGAAATAAGATTAAGGACTAGAAAGGCATTAAGAAGACTAAAGAAGGCTTTGCTCTTGCCTCCATATATACTCTTATTTAGGAGTTATGTGATGATGTCCTATAGAACCTCTAAAACGTGTTGACTTTGCAAGACACATATCTTAATTTGTAAGGCAAGTTTTCTACCTGAATGCTACATAGTTAGCTTATTTTGCAAGCTATCAATATATGGTTAATTTATTGATTAAGTTTCTAACCTACTAATTAATTACAAACACATATAAAGTCAAAGTATCATCTATGAAGCTTCTCGCAAGCTTCTCTAGAAGGTATTATGAAATTAATCTACTTTTATTTATTTTTATCTACTTCTACCTAATTATATAGATATTTACTAGAATACCTATATATATTTGTGATATTATCCTCTCTTCTAGGGATGAGTTCCATGAAGAGCGATCTTCATATATTAAAGAAATCTAAGATGTGATGAATTATATTTGCTACATATTTTGATCTTTGTTCTCTTTGAAGATGGTTAATAGGTCCTCTTAGCTATTGATAATATTTCATACTAGGGCAAGAAGACCACCTTGTTATTTCATCATTATTGAGGTCTTTGTAGCTTCCTTCAAAAAAAATATTTGGAACACTGTCAGGAATTGTTTCTACCTCTATTAAAATTATCAAATATCTAGAGTCTCTTTGAAGGTTGTGATACCAAAAAAATTATATTTTTCCATCTATTTGAGGAAGGACATGTCGTTCTTGAGGATCTTCATCTTGATTTCATTGTCTTGAAGGTTGTAACAATTAGAATGTCTCGTCTAATAAGTCAGCAAATGAAAGCTCTTGAGTTGAATCTACTGATTGTTGGTTTTCTATTTTTCTAGTATTATAAATATATAAAAGCTATAAAGACAAATAGAAGATAGAGTGTTATCTTATTTTAATCTTATTTCTTTTATAACAAAGATTTGTTATTCTTTATCTTGATTTTGAAGGATGTCGTCGATGAAAAGCTTCAATTCTTTTTATTGTATTTACAAGATTCTTTGTTGGCTTTCATGTCGATTTACTAATATCATATCCATGCTAATGAATACGATATTCTAACCTATTTTTGTCTTACCTTAAATCTAAGACTTCATCCACCTCATATTCTTGATTATTATCCACTTCTATAGAAGGAGGTGGCATTTGTCTTCTTCTTGAGATATTCATTGTCTTATATGGCTTAAGAAGGGATATATGAAATATGGAGTAGATCTTTATAAACTTAGGTGCCATACTATAGTTGCTTATAGTTTGTAAAAATTAATTAAAACATATATTATGTTTGTAAATCTTAATGTGGATTAGAGTGGTTAGCAAGTAAATTTAAAGAGAGTTGATACAAGAAAATTTATTTAGAGGTTTATTTATTTTGATTATGGTATTTATATTATGTAGGATTTAGATATTTTGTATAAAGCTTAAGAAAAGATTGGAGTCTAAAGATGACAGTCTAAACTATTAAGAGGCTTATTTGAAAGGACAAAAGTAAGGTATGGTTGGATGAAGGCAAGATGTGAAGATCTTCATCCCTATTGGTCAAATGCCATACCCAATGGGCTTCAAGGAGGCTGTCCGAGGCCTTATTAGGGATTAGGATTTCTCTTCTAAGGTCATTTAAACTTTAGAGGCTAATATTAGTAAATTTATATTTTTAGATATGGTTTAGGTACAAATTTTGTGTGATTTGTAGTTTTTATGAAGGAGTTATTGACACTCAAAGTTAAGGTGTCAATTTCATATTTACTATCACTCTTTGGGGCATAACATATGCTCACAAAGAAAAACAAAGGATTGGTAATTAGGGTTGAAGAAAGTACTTTTTTGGCTATAATTTTTATATATTATTTGATGAATTTTAAATTTGGATGAAAGAATTATATAGCATTGAAGACAATACATGTAATTCAAAGACAATAAGTGAGTCATTTTGTTGATAGTAATGGTTGGAGCCATATCTTAAGTTTCTAAATGAAAATTTGGCTAAACATTTCTACAAATTTGTATTATTAGGATAAAAAGCTATATATCAATTTTTCATGGTATTTGAATACTTAATTTGTGAAATATGAAGAAAATTACTTGTGGATGTATGTAAGTAAGAGTTTGAAGCTATTGTTAAGATTTTCGTGATATCTCAAGATTCATAATGAATTTTTAGTTGAAATTTTTTTGGTAGTTATTGAAAGTAGATTATTACTTCATGTAAAATTTTAGTTTGTTTGGATAGTCCAATCATGAGATATGAATTATTTAAGTTTAGAAAAAAAATTCTGTAAGGATATATAAGGTTTTAAGATATTTTATCATATATTTGGATGTCTTTTTTTTTATACTTAGGTTTATTTATTGATGTAATTTTTCTAAAAGAAAAAATATTATATATATAAACTTAAAACTTTAATATCTTAAACTTGATTAAGCATTTAGTCGCAATCAAAAGTCGAATGCTTTCTTGAGGCAAACTCTCTCTATCTCAACATTGGTAGATATAATCGATAAGCAACAAGATTGATTTGTTCAATAATAAAAGAAGGTCCAAGCCTACAATAGTCCAACTTGTTACAAAGACAAGTAGTCTTAATATTATAAAAAATTAATCATATTTTATCACCTATGTTGAATTAAGGTTGTTCCTTACAATAGGTATTTGTATTAATTTTTTTATTATTCTTGAGCTTCTTTTAAGTGCACCTTCAATGTTGCATGAAGCTTTTACAAATAATTTGGCAAATCTTCTGCCGTAGGATTATTAACTTTTGAAAAGTCAAAAATATCAAGTTATAGATGATAACTATAGCTGGCAAAGAAAGGTGCATGTTAAGTTGAAGAATGTACCAAATTATTATATGCAAACTTCTTATTGGAAATTCATGACGAGTTTGAAGGGTACATAATCATGTTCTACTTTTTGAAATGTATAATCATCCCTCAAAATAGAGTAGGTTGTTCTTAAACTCAAATTTAGAAGTATCATAAGACTTAGAAGAAATATTCTTAATATCATGAACAAGAGAATGAGAGGACATACTTGATTGAATTTGCTTGATAAACAATGAATCAATGGTTAATGCTGATCTTTTTGCTCAAAGGTGAAAATATTTTGGCTTCAAGAAAATTGTTCTTTGTTGCTCAAAAGATGAATCTCCTTCTTTTGGTGCAAGATAAGAACATCTAGAAAAGATGTTTAACAAAACTTATTATTTTCAAGATTGATACATGATCTTGAAATTAAATCTTAATAAGAACATATCCTAACAAGCATGGCTATAATTTAAAATACGTACTAAAATGAAATATTTGAGGTTCTTGTGATTTGTACATATGGTGATTAGACTTAAGGCACCTTCTAAATAATGATGCCATTCTTAAAATGAATCCATAATTACAAAGAGCTCTTTGTTGTGGATCTTATAATTAATTTCAGCTGCTAAAATATTTTTGGAATAGAAAGCTATTAGATGGAATTTGTCATTTTTTCCTATTTGTGATAATACTACACCTAAGGCAAAGACTAATGCATCTGTTTCCATAAGAAATGCCTTCAAAAAGTCAATACAATATAAGATTGGTGCAAAATTAAGCTCCTTTTTTAAAACATCAAATCATGCTTTGGCCTATTTACTCTAGTCAAGTTTGTCTTTACAAGTCAAATGTATAAGTGGAACTACAACTTGAAAAAAATTCTTGATGAAGATCCAATAATAATTGGCAAAGCTTAAAAAGAATTACACATTTCTTACTATTTTTAGAATCTTCTAATTTATACTGTTTTAGACTTTTTTTTGATCCATCATTAATCCTTCATTGGAAATGATGTATCTTAAGAAGTCAACTTGACTAGTATAGAATACACACTTTTTTAACTTGACATATAATCCTGTATCTCTAAGTTTTTATAATATATGATGAATATGAACTTTATGTTCTTCTATATTCTTGGAATTGATTAAGATGTCGTCCAAATAAAAGATGACAAAATCATCAAGAAACTCACAAAAGACATCATTTATTAGATTTTGAATAATAACTAATACATTTGTTAGTCCAAAAGACATGACATTATATTCAAATTGTCCATATCTAATGTCACAGATATACAATTGAAGAAGGTTTGAGAAGATTCTAAGATGTTTTAGAAGGTTCTAAGAAGATTCTTATAGATCTTAGAAGATTTCAGAAGGTTCTAAAAAATTCTAGTAGGTTCTAAAAAGATTCTATAAGATTCTAGTATATTCTAAGAAAGTTCTAGAAGATCATAAGAGATCCTAGAAGGTTATAGGAGGCTTTAGATGATTTAGGAAGTTGCAGAAGAAGGATCTTAAGCTTGCTTTGTTTTCAAGCCTCATGGAAACTTCTTAAGAAGCTTCTTAGGACCTAGTATATATTAGAATTGAGATTGAAGAGATCCTCACTCTCGACAATTCACTTCTTATAGTTTAGTCAAGACCTTCTTACCTTGTATCTAATTATTTTTCTAATATCAATCTTATTCCATTTCTTGGTCTTGAATCTTTATCTTATATACGATCCATAATAGTTTCTTGAGACTGTTCTAAAATAATATTAAAAGCTTGGTTTTTTTTTTTTTGACAAAGAATAGAATAACTCTATTTTTAAAAGCACCATAGCATTTTATAGGTTACAAATTACCCTCTTCTAGACTAATATTGTTCTTTTTTTTAATATTCTTTTGGTTTTTTTTTTTATACTATAGACTAAGTTTTTTTCTTTTGAATGCATGTATTTCTTTGATTTTCTATAGTAGAAGGTGGAAAAGTCAATATAATAGATTTTAAAGAGATCAAATTAGATTCTATTATTATTGCTCTTGAAGTATTGAAGATCAAGACAGAGACTTTGTTGAAGCAGAATGGAGAACTATATATGACCATATATAATGGTCAAGGAGCCGGAGTGCCTCAACCACCACATCAAATGGCAATAGAGGTTTGAAATTCTCAAATGACTATATCTGCTTCAACAAACATGGAAGGTGCATCCACTTAAGGCAATGATCTGACAACAATAAGAACAAAAGAAGCAAGAATCAACCTTTCAAATAAGTTCAATATTACTCGCTTAAAATTTTGTGGCTTTATAAAACAAGTATGACTAATTACCTTCCTTCAATCTTAATGATATTTCATTGAAGCATCTTGTATTGATTTGGTTAGAATCTTGATTTCAAGTCAAGCTTTATCTTGATTTACTCCATTATTTGAAAATAATTCCTCTATATTCCATAATTTTGAAGCATTTTTGGTAGCATGTATAGAAGTATTTGGTAAACATGATAAGATTCGTTCTTCAACTACTAAAATTCAAAGCCTTTGACGAGGGACACATTCTGCATCAACGTATGCCTCTGATTTTTGACAATTAATATGTGACATAAATTAGAGAGAAGATGCGTTGATGAGCTAATTTTATTAGAGATTAAAAAAAAATATTAAAGACTTATTGTTCTCTATGCCAGATCTTCAACCACTTAATGAAGCCATTAATGAAGTTGTGAAGTTAACTGTTTATTTTAACAACAACAAGATAAAAGTTCTTCAATTATGCCACATATATATACTAATTATTCTGCAACTTCTTCACCATCCAATTCTAATCAATATTTGAAAATAAAAGATGTATAGATTGATGTAATTTACTTCAAATTTCTTTTTAAGTAAAAAAAATAAATAAAAAATAAATAAAAAAATATCAAAGAAAACTTGGCCTATGCTTACATTGTAGAAAACCTGACCACAAGGTTGATAATTGTTCAGAGAAATACTTGTGTACATATGAAATGAGGAGTGTAGCTATATCATCAAAAGCTTTGCAGGAAAACAAGGGCATACAACCACAATAGGAACAATGCAGCTGAATTCTTCACTATTACAAACCAAAAAGTTCTTGTACTCTCTACCACTCTTTCCCGTTGTTTTACTATACCTGTACAATTAGGAGTCTTAAAACTAAAGTATCATACATTACTTGAATTGGAAGCCTCTGTATGACTTATTGACAATGAATTTTTTAGATCATAAAAAATTTGTATAATCAAAAAATCAAAAGCCGTACATATAGAAGTAATAGATGGTCGACCTTTATTCTCTAGAGATGTCACTCATGAGATGATTTCATTAGAAATAACCTTTAACAACCATAGTAGCCAAGTAGTATTCAACATCATTAGATCACCATCAAGTTTAGTTATTTTAAGACTTTCATGGCTTGAAAAATACAATCCACAAATAAATTGGATATCCCAAAAGTTAAAATTTCTTCTAGTAGATCATAGAACCTCTAGATCTATGAAGAAGCTTGTAATACTAGATAAGCCAAAACTTAAATAATATTTATTTATTGCAGCCAGAGCATTTCTGAGGGCGGTCAAACAAGACACTACATTTGCTATCTATACAAATCTACTATCAGAACTTGTGGTTGCTACAATAACAATTTTAGAGGCATATAAGAATTTTATAGATATATTTGAAAAAAAAAAATGCAAACATCATGTTAAAGCATCACCCTTACGATTGTGCGATTAACCTTCAAGAAAGTGTTCAACCACTATTTGGATCCATCTATAATTTATTCCAAAACGAGCTTACAACTTTAAAAGAATATATTGATGAAAATCTAACTAAGAATTTTATTCAACATTCCAAGTCACCAACTAGTGCTCCAATATTATTTATAAAGAAGAAAGATGGATCTTTATGGATGTATATTGATTATTGCAATCTTAATAAAATCATGATAAAGAATCAATATTCATTGCTGTTGAAATGTAGATTTTTTGATTAATTTAGCTAAGCAAAGATCTTTATGAAGATTGATCTATAAGGCACGTATAACTTGGTACACATTAAAGAGGGAGATGAATGGAAGACAATATTTCACACCAAGTATGGACATATTGAATATAAATTCATATTTTTTGGACTTACCAATATACCAGTCATATTCCAATAATTAATGAATGACATATTTTGTGAGCATCTCAATGAATTTATTGTGATCTATTTACATGATATTCTAATCTTTTCTAAGAATCCAGAAGATGACCAAAAACATGTCTGCCTTATGTTGAAAAAACTATGAAGTGCTAGGCTATATGCAAAACTAGAAAAGTGTATTTCATACACCTCAAGTCAAATTTGTTAGATATATTATTTCCAACAAAGGCCTTTTCATGGATCCAAGGAAAGTACAAGCAATCATCAATTAGGCAAAGCCAAAAAATATATGTGATGTATAATGCTTTCTTGGATTTGCAAACTTTTGTAAGGTTTTTATCAAAAATTATTCCAAAATCTCTACTCTACTTACGCAGTTGACATGTAAGGAAAAACTGAACTGGGGCTCTAAAGCAGAGAAAACATTTTAAATCTTAAAAGATGTTTTCATAATAGTTCCAATTTTGATACATTTAGATTTTAACAAGCCTTATTTTATAGAGATCCATGCCTCAGACTTTGTATTGGAAGCAATCTTATCCTAATATAGAGAAGATGGCAAATTTCATCCAATTATATTTTATTCTACAAAATTCTCAGTGACAGAAATCAACTACAAAATCCACAATAAAGAAGTGCTTGCGATTGTAGATTCTTTTTAAGAATGGTGCTACTTTCTTAAAGGTGCCTCTTATTAGGTGACTGTATATATAAATCACAAGAATCTTAAATATTTCATATCGGCCCTGATCTTGAACCGTTGCCAAGCAAGTTAAAGTATATCTTTATCACAATTTGACTTTTGTATCACGTATCAACATGAGAGCCAACAAAGTTTATCAGATGCATTATCAAGACATTCCTACCTTAAACTAAAAGAAGGTGAGGCAACATATGATCAATAATAGGCAATCTTATTAAAGCTTGAGTAATTTCATCTTTGAATAATCAATGTATCAATGCCTCTAGATTTATCATTTCTCAATCAAGTTTGTAAAGTCTAAATTACAAATCTTCTTATTTTTAATATCAAGTATTTTGCTAATAACCTTTTTGAAGAGTCTTCTAAATTCAAGATTGGAGACAACCTCTTATTCTTTGAAGAACGTTTGTTCATTCCTAAAAGGCCAACTCACTTGCATGTTCTTGAAACATGCCATGACTTCCATGCTACCGGACATATTGGATTCAACAAGACCTTGGAACTTCTATCTAAAGACTTTTGGTGGCTTAAAATGTGAAAAGACATTAAAAAATTCATACTATTATGTGATACTTGTTTAAGTTCAAAAAACCTTCAACATTGGCTGTACGGACTTCTTTAATCCTTTCTTATTTCGAGACAACCATGGTCACCTATCTGCAAAGCTTTCATTACAGATCCTCTAGCATCAAGCTTATTTGATACTATCTTCATAATTATTGATTGATTGACCAAGATGGTATATTTTATACCTTACAAGAAGTTAATTACTGATGAAGAGACATCAAGACTCTTTATTGACAATGTCTAATGTTACCACAGGTTGTCAAAAGACATTGTGTCTGATCATTGGCTACAATTTATATCAAGGTTTTGGAAGGCACTCTTTAAGATTTTTAAGGTTGACATCAACCTTTCATCTACCTTCTACCCTCAAATTGATAGCCAAACAAAGTAGGTCAATTAAATTCTCGAGCAATATTTGAGGTGCACCATCAGTTATCAACAAGACGACTAGACTTCCTACTTGTCATTGGTGGAGTTTATATATAACAACACAATCTATGCATCTATGAAACAAATGCCATTCTACTCAAACTACGATCATCATTCAAACTTAAATATGATAGAGCTTTCAAAGTTGACAAATCCAGCAGCAAAGGAGTTTGCTACAAAGATGGCTAAACTTCAAGAAACCATAAAGACTCAACTAAAAAAGACTCAAGAATGTTATAAGCGAGTGGCAGATGAATTGAGAAAGGAACATTTTCTATTCCAAGTTAGTGATAAAATTTGGTTTTTTTGGTGCAATATAAAAACCAACAAGCTATGTAATAAGTTAAACTATTAAAGGTTAGAACCATTTGTGATTCAAAAACAAATCAATATCATAACATATCGCTTAGAATTACCTTCATCTATGAAGATTCATCTAGTCTTTCATGTTTCACTTTTAGAAAGGTATAAAGAATCGAATATATTAAGTATTACGGACATACATATTTATTGTGATAATTATCTATATAATAAGAATAGATAGAAGTAAGTCAAAGTAGATAAATATGATAATATCTTATAGAAAGCTTTCTAAAAGCTTCATAGATGCTACTTTGCCTTTATACATGTCTATAAGTAATTGATATGTTGAAAGCTTGGCCAACAAAGAGGCCACATGCTGACATGTTGACCACTTGTAGTACAAGTTGGACATATAGTTTACATCTAGGAAACTTGCCTTCTAAATTAGACATGTGTTTTGTAAGTTGGACATATATTAGAGGTTCTATAGCATGACACCACATAGTTCTTAGTTAAGTAGTATATATAGAGGCAAAAATGAGGTCTTCTTCACTCTTATCAACTCCTTTCTTGTTTTTAGTCTAATTTCAAGAGTCTTATGTTTTCTAGTCTTTGGCAATAGTCATTCCAATTCTTCCTTGAATATACATACTTTCTTCTATTTTGTCACTTTTCTTTTAACACAAATTCTACAAATTTATATATTTTCTTCTAGTTATGTCCTTAACAGATTGATAAGAGTACACATACAATATCAGAGCTTTGTGCTTTCTTGATTAAGTGTGGATTATCTCTTTGTCTTGATAAGACATAAGCATATTAGTAGTTGCAGATTATCCTCTTTTAAATTGATATTGTTTCTAAAAATTTATTTTTCTTGATTTTTGAATATTATATTTTGTGAAAATAGACACCTTTCTTTTTATTATGCTAGTATGGTAGAGCTTGCTGAAATGAAGAGTGCAATGGCTCAAATGTAAGAATAAATGAAAGAATTAATACTTGCAATGCATCAACTCAATCTACCACCACAAAGAGCAATAAGATTATTAAGCAATGAAGATATAGAGATGATTGGAGTTGCTTCAATATCTACACCAAGCCATATTACTGCTCCTAAAATGGAACATTGTTCAAGTTTTAAAGAACCAAAAATTGGATTGCTTGAAAAGTTTGATGGCAAAAGATCTAAGTTTCAAGAATTCATCAATTAGGTACAATTGGTGATTGAACTACAACCTCAAAGTTATCCAACTCAAAGGTTTCACAAGTTAGGTTTATTAGAACAGTACTTTCAAGTTTTGCTTTATTATGGTTTTCATCATTTCTTGAAAAACGTTGTTGTAATACATGAAGTCTTGCTTAAAAATGCTCCGAGCACATAGTTGTGGAAGATAGAATAGAAATTGCAACAACAAAATCCTAATTCTAATAGAACACTAACAATGCTAAACAAGCTTTAATCAAATTCAGAGAAACCTCAAAGGAATTCCAAAGAAACAATAAGAAATCTTAAAGAAATATTAGAATGATTACAAACATATCTCAAATACATCTCAATTCAATCTTAATTTAATCCTAGTTGAAATCTTACTTCTTTCAAACTTTAAGCCAAAAACTAACTAAATCTTAAATCTTAAACAAATTCAAATAAAATCCTAAATACTAAATCAAATCATGATCAAACCCTAACCAAACTCTAAATCCTAAATCAAATCCTAATCCTAAATCAAATTCTAACCAAATATTGATCCTAAATCAAACCCTAATCAAATTCTAAATCCTAAATCAAACTCTAATTTTAAATCAAATCCTAATCCTAAATCAAATCCTAACAAAATCCTAATCCTAATCTTAAATCCTAAACCAAATCCTAATCCTATATCAAAACCTAACCAAACCTTAATCCTGTATCAAAATCTAACCAAACCTTAATCATAAATTAAATCCTAACTAAATCCTAAATCCTAAACCAAACCCTAATTCTAAATCAAATCCTAACCAAATCCTAAATCTTAAACCAAATCCTAATTCTAAATCAAATCCTAACCAAATCCTAAATCCTAATCCTAAATCAAATCCTAACCAAATCCTAATTCTAATCTTAAATCCTAAACCAAATCCTAATTCTAATCTTAAATCTTAAACCAAACCCTAACCAAACCCTAATCCTAAATCAAACCTTAACCAAATCTTAATCAAATCTTAACCAAACTTTAACCCTAAATCAAATCCTAATGAAATCCTAAACTCTAAACCAAACCCTAACCCTAAATCAAATCCTAACCAAATCCTAATCCTAAAACAAATCCTAATTAAATCCTAATAATTTCTATAATAGAATTAAATCTCAATAACTAATGAATGAACTATTGATTTTAACTCAAATTTTGCATATTTTTTAAAAACTAAGTTGAAAACAAGTTCTATTGTTTTGAAAAGGATCAGAATTACCAAATAGACGATAACCTCAAAAACATGCTTGGGTATTGGGTGGCATCCTTCTCTAACATTAATGCCAATCTCCCAAAGTCAATATCTCTCTTTTTCACCATTCGATTGATCTCAAAATTCTCATACACATAGAAAAATAAGTCTAATATCCTCTCACATAAGTTTCTTTCCAATCCATTTAGTAGATTGCAAGAAATCTTAAAAACCCTCCTTAGACTTAAATTCTACTTTCTAAAACCTTGACTCACTTAAACCTCAATAATCCTCAATTCAACCATTAGATTGAGCTAAGATTCATAAAACATATTAAGCACAACTATAACCATTAATCTAAAAAATTTCAAATATAGATCTGTTACAAAACTCTTGAAATCACTAGAAATATCAACCCTATTTTATTTCACAAATCCCAAGTCATCCAAAAACAAACTTGACTTTGTAAACCTCTTACAAAGTCATAAAAACTCCAAATTATCCAAATCTAATATTCATAGAAATCTTACCCAATCTGCTACCAAACTTCATTCTTCAATTTGGAAAAGAATCCTAGAGCCATTGTCGAGACTCAGTTTTGTGCCTCAGGGTGTGATTTCGACCCTGATTCATAACTAGTCCTCTTTGGATATCAATATCTAGTTTTTCTAAATAAATTTTACTAGAATTTACTCTTAACTTCTTCTTAAAGATGCTTATATCATTTATTTTTCCAATCTACTTTGTTTTGCCTTATTTATGGTCCTAAAAAGTAAGTAGAAGTTACCTTTCTAAAAGGTAGCATTGATACCTTTTAGTTTTACTACTCTTTTGACTATTAACTATATTTCTAAGATAATTTGCTTTAATATTTTGAAGTAAGATCTCGTACACTATAATAATTTCCACATTCTTTTACATATTAGTCATGTTACATTATAATAACATGATCCAATATTGGATAATTTGGAAGCATTGTTAGCGAAGTTTTGATCTATATATGGAGAACATGATGCAATCCATGTTGCAACTAACAAAATTCATATCAATCAATTAGTGATATTATATGCTTCACAATTTTGATAATTAGTAATAGATATCAAATGGAAAGATGAAGCACTCATCAACCAATTTCTCTATGGATTACAATATAAAGTAAAGAAATTCATGCTCAATTTATTTGATCCTCAAACATTGAGTCAAACAATTGGCTTTGCTATGAAATATGATAATTGATTTTTTGAATTTTGATCTGAGAATCGCACAAAAAAACCTCAACGTTATTACGATTCAATGACAACACCAACGCCTTCTTAATCTAAACATTTGTAAGTAAAAGATATGTAAATTCATGCAATATATTTTAAACCTCATACCAAACAAAAAAAGACTTATCATTGTCAAGAAGGACTACGTTTATACTAAGGAGAAGCTAAGTACACTACTCGATATTATCCAAAAAAATGACACAACTACAAAATGAAGGATATTGTTGTTAAAGATGCAAACATGTCAAAAGATAAATTTGTCTAGCTACAATAGGAACCGTTGTCATGTTGTAACACGAATATATGGTAAAAATATAAATGAAAAAGATATTATTAATATTTAGTCATCTTGGATGTTAGAAACACTGGCCAATTCCAACGCTAATATTCAAGGTCAGTTAATGTCACTCCACCGACGTCATCGAACCAAGTACCCTCCGTACCAATAGAACAACCAGGATCATTTTTCAACCCTACATGGAACAAGTCTAGTAGGTATATACCAATGGAGACACCCAATATGCATGATGGGAGTGCAGGAAGACCACTTCGTCATTTTTGTTGCAAACAGGTTAGTCATTATGCCAGTGAATGTTCCAATCCCAAAGCCAGTGATGATTATCTGCCAATATGAAGGAATTGCAAGCAGTCGAGGCATACTTATCAACAATGTAATGCTCCATCCAATTTCAATAAACGAAATCAGCAGATCTAAAGCCAAGGAAAAATTAAGGAGATAAATCAAGGTCTTCAAGATTTTTTAGTAAATCGGATGGAATGAGTTCGAGCTGTTCTTACCAAGAGTCAGAAAAAAGAGAAAGGACCAATTCAATATTCGGATGAGTCTGATGTGAAAGGCCAATTTGACCCAATTATGGGGACATCCAATCCAGGTCTTAGTATGGGCCTCTTACCCAATATGAGACTTGACTTGATTGGGCAATCCAATGAGGTCCCAAATATGGAGGCTTCACTTCTATTTTAAGTTGTTTTATTCTCTATGCCATTTCAAGGGAAACATCCTTTCCATGGAAAGATCCTCTTAGAAACAAGAATTCCAGGGAGGCACTGTCGGATGTTCCAATTTGGAGTCTAGGGCGGGAGAAAAGGAGACCACACGGAGTTAAAAGGGAGGAGAGGATAAGGAAAGGGTCATTCAAAGATCAGGATTTTGGGATCAGAGAGCTAGCTTCAAGCTTCTTCGAAATGTATAGAATTGGGTTTCATACGATTTGGGAGGACTTTTGCAATCGTTGCTGAAAGTCAGTGTTTGTATTGGTGATTTGGATTTTTTTTTGTAATAAAGTTAAGGCTGATACTCTTGATTGTTTTGTGAAATTGGAAAAACTTCTGCGGTTGAAATTTAGAGGTGTCTAGAGGGTTGAGTATACCGAGTGCATGCAAAAAGTTGTATTAATCTGACGAAACAGATAGATGATATTTAACAATTAGTGTAAAGAGGTATCGAAAGTTAGCAAATTGGAGTTGTTTAGGATTTCTATAATATCTAGAGATCTATCAACTGGAATAAGGTGACTTTTGGCATGGTAAGTCGAGGACTTCTAGGCGGCAGTCAAGATACATCAGTGTGGATTAACAGCGTTTCCTTGCAATCTATAAGTTAGATTGGATTGAAACTTCTTAAGCATTTAGAAGGCTTGCAAAGACACTAGTGGTAGAAGTATACAACAATCGGACAGTCAGATTGAGAATTACAGCTTGCCGGAGCTTGCTCTCTAGGATTAGGATTAAAAATAAAATAAAATAAAATAAAAATAAATAAATAAATAAATAAATAAATAAATAAATAAATAAAATAATAAAATAAATAAAAACTAACAAATAACAAAAGATTTTATGCTTATAATATCTTGAAATTATTAAAAATAATGTTTCTAAGCATTTTGTATTAGAATTAAGCTTTTACATTGAAATCCGAACTAGTTTGTATTTAGATAGTTGAAACCTACTAGTCTACCCAGATACTTGCAAAATATTATTTTATCTTCCATAGTCAGATGCCTGATGCATTCTCAAGTAAGATAGCACGTAATATGACAAACTTGATGAGAAAGCTTGAAGTGGAAGGTATTAGATTTTGTTTATTTTTATTTTATTTTATGGAGAATGAGAATAAAAATTTTGAAGGATCTTTGGGAGGAGCTTCAAGTGGAGCATCTGGTGGAGTTTCTTCTAAAGGCCTGGGTATGTATATGGATCCATCTATTGCTAGTATGTTTCAAGCCTTATCATTATCTATGCAGCAACAGCAAAGCAATGATCGCAAGGAAGCTTTAGCAACCAAAGCTTTGCAAGCAGTGGTCAATAAAATTGACCAGTTTGATGGAAGGGATATTTCAAAGTATTTAAGATGTTATGTTTTAGAAATGAAATTAAATTTGATTTCTGAGAAGAAGATGGTTGAATTATTTGGACTAGCCACAATACCGGAGATAAGAGAGTATATTACCTCAATTATAGAGCATTATGGAATTCATGGGAGATTTTTTCACATGCATTAAAAGACAAATATTTCTTAAAGGATACTAACCGTGTTACTAAAAAACTATTTCTAGAATGGATTGAGCGGCCTAATAAGAATTTGCAAGCAACAAAGCTACTAAGGAAATTTGAGAGGCAGTATTTTCAATTATTGAAGGTAGAAAAATTGACATTAGAGCCAAACAAGGTTGAATTATTTTTTCAAGCTACTGATGGAGAATTATAAAGAAAATTGGAGTTGCTTCTTGAAGACAAAGAAGAAGATGAAGGATTGACAACAAAGTGGAAAAATGTTGAAAATGCGGTCAGTTTGCTTGCAAAAAGAGAAAAGAAGAAGGATAGGAGTAATATTCCAAAAGCAGTACAAGCACCTAAAATTCTAGTACATACAATACGACCGACAATGCCTACTATTCAACCTTTGACATCTTTATCGAAGAAAGGAGACATGGAGATTGAAGAAATTATATGTGGAATGCGAAATCTTCAAATCAAATTGACAAGACTCGAAGAAAATACTTCTACAAACAAATTGAAGAATGTTTCAAAACAAGGATATGTACAAAGATGTATTTGGTGTGCTGATGCTTCATATACTAGGAAGGATTGCAATGAATTTAATAATATAGTATAGCAAAGAATTATTTACTGAAAAGATGGAAAGATTGCATTAAAAGATATAAAAGATCTCCTTCAAATCAATTTTGGCAAGGGAGGTATGAGAGCATTGATTCAAGCTTATTTAAAAGAATATGGAATAGCAACATGAGAGAGTGCAAGTTATGGTGCTTGAGTAGATGATGACTTTGGTGGAAGTATAGAAACTAGTGAATTTTGGGCTTCTGCCATTTCCACAATGCAAAAGGAAAAAATGCCTCGGGAAGCGTTATTAAGGACTCCAGCTACAATACGAGGTGCAACAGATTGGGAAGATCCTGTTGAGTCTCTTTCAGTTCATGCATATATTGCTAAGAGCCAATATAAAGCTTTGATGGAAGAAAAGAGATGAGGAAATTTTGATGATATAAGAGAAGGAAATTCTTCTAAGAAGCAGACTTGAGGAAACGAGGCTCATGAGGCAGTTTCACAAGAATTGCCTATAAAGAATACTTCAACATTGTTCAAAGAAAAAACAAAGGAACCAAAAAATAAGAGTAAATCAATTGCTTATAAGCTACTTTTTGGTATTGAAGCGGCAACCAATTTTAAAAGGGTGCTGGAAGAACGTATATTAAATGCTAAGGTGGAATTCACATTGAAAGAGATTTTGAAAATTGCAAAGAAGGAGTTTTATGATGTTATCATTGACAACATTAAGCGAAAGAGGTAATTAATGGATAAAGCTAGAATAAGTCATGCTATTGATGTAGGATTATATAAAGATGAAAAAGAGGTTGATAATGGTTACAAACAATCAACAAATGAAAAGAATGGATATAATCAACGAGTACGTTTCGAAGATTATAGTGATATGGAAATGGAAGCTTCAAGCCATTATACTCGAAAACATTGGACAAGAGCAACTACTAGAGTATTAGTGAAAGTAGGAGATATAGAAGAATTAATTGTTGGTTTAGTTGACTATGGTTCTAAAATAAATCTTATGTCTAAGGATCTTCATAAGAAGCAAAAATGGCCAATTGATATAGAACATGGATGGACAATACGAGCAGCTAATAATATGAGGCAAATTATATGGAGTTTTTCTAGATGTCAAAATTCAGATTAGAGATGTTGTGACAGAACAATATTTTTTTGTTCAAGATACAACGTCTTATCCATTGATTTTAGGACAACCTTATATCACGGCAATACGGATGGAAACAAAAGTACTTGACAATGATTTTGCTTATGCAAGAGTACATAGTGAAGATAGAAGAAAAATTGTACAATTTTTGACAGTACCTCATAATCATGAACGGAATCGAGATAGGTTGAGGGAGAAACCATTGCCAAGGATTGTTGAAGGATTGAAGGATTTTGGAGAAGTACCACTATAAAGTGAGATTATGGAGGTACAAAAGAAGAGGTACTCTTGCGAGATGAAGGTGCCTTTGATGTGAGTTTTATTAATATTTTTGAGAATGGAAATATTATTTGTAAGAAAGTTGATGATTTTAAAAGAAAATAAAAAAAAATTATATTATATTGAAAAGGAATTATACAAGTTAGGGACATTAGAAGATGATGAGAAGATTTTAGGTGTTTATGAAGAAAATGGATTGGAGGATTCTTTAGAATTAATTGCATCTATTGGATTAGGAAATAATGGTAAGATTGTGAAAATTCATTCAAAGAAGGTTTATTCTATACTTGAATCTTTTCAAGCACAAGAAGTTATTGTAGAAAAAAAAATATAAAATAGTAGATAAAAAGATAAAATCTATTGTCGGACCTTTATCAAAAGATTCTAAGGAATAAATGGAAGAAGCATCAAAAGAAGAGAGTTTAGAGATCCAAAGAAGATTGGACATCAGTTTACAAAGGAGACTTTTGAAGAATTGAAGATTGGATGTGATGGTTCCTTATTTCCAAGAGAAATTGAATATTTAAAAAAAATGCTTGTAAAACAAGGTAAATTATTTGCCTTTGGATCTTGTGAAATAGGATGATAGATCCTAATGTTATTGCTCCTATGGTTATCTTTACAGTATCTCATGTGCCTTAGAACTTAAGGCCAATTTCCATGCCAAGGACACATTTACCTAAATTGCTGGAATTATTGAAAGAAAAGATGCGAATGAAAATTTTGGAGCCTTCTTTTGCTCCATATTCTAGTCGTTGGTTTACGGTGCCTAAGAAAAATAGATCATTATGTTTTATTCAAGATATGTAGCCAATAAATACAGTAATTATAAGAAATGCAGGTATAGGACCTTTAGTAGACGAGTTTGTTGAAGCGTTTGCGGGAAGGACAATTTATTCAATGGGTGATTTATATTCGGGTTATGATCAATTTCAACTTATGCATGGGAGTAGAGATCTAACAACAATGAGAATGCCACTTGGATTACTTAAAATGTGTACACTCCCTTAGGGTGCTACTAACTCAATTGCACATATGATGAATGGGATGAACAAGGTATTAAGAGACTTCATTTCTGAAAAACTATGCCCTTTTTAGATGATGTTCCTATCAAAGGATGTAAAAAAAGAGGAAAAGATGAAACTTTAGATGAGAGGAGGTGTCGCAAATATATTGTTGATCATATACAAGATTGTGAAAAGATTTTAACTCGACTTGATGTCACGGACATACTCATGTACGCTAGTAATTACATATACAAATAGATAGAAGTAAATAAAAGTAGATAAAAATAAATTAATTCTATAGTATTTAATATGGAAGCTTCCTAGAAGCTTTATAGATGCTATTTTGACTTCATAAGTGTCTTTAATTGACTTTTTGGATTAGAAACATGGTCAACAAATTGACCAGGTGCCACACATGTTGTTAGCTTGAAGATCAAGCTAACTATGTGGCCCACACATAGAAAAACTTGCCTTGTAAGTCAAGGCATGTGTCCTACAAAGTCAACACATATTGGAGGTCTTATAGAACGTCACCACATAGCCCCTAGTTAGATAGTATATATAGAGACAAGAGTGAAGCCTTCTTCACTCTTGTCAACTCCTTTCTTGCTTTCAATCTAGTTTCAGGGGTCTTTAGTTTCTTTGTCTTTTGGCAATAGCCATTCCAGTTTCTCTTTCAATATACATACTTATTTATTTATATTTTATTACCTTTCTTTGAGTGAAGGCTCACTTATCTAAATTGCTTTTTCGTCGAGTTCTTGTCCTTGACAGATTGACAAGAGTACACCTACAATATTAGAGCTTTGTCTTATCTTGATTAAGAGTGGATTATCTCTTTTTTTTGATAAGATATAAGCATATTAGAAGTTGCGGATTTCCCTCTTCTAAACTGATATTGTCCTTAGTATTTTCTTTGTTCTCAAGTCCTCTCTTCTATTTGTCTTGAGCGATATTAGACAACTTTTCTTTGCTAAGTGTTATCATGGCAGAACTTGTTGAAATGAAGAATGCAATGGCACAAATGCAAGAACAATTGAGGAAGTTAATGCTGGCGATGCATCAACTCAATTTACCACCACAAGGAACAACAAGATTGGCAAGAAGTGAAGATATAGAAATAATTGGAGCTGCTTCAACATCTGCACCAAACCATGTCCTTTTTCTTATAGTGGAATGCCCTTCCAGTGTTAGAGAACCAAAAATTACCCTACTCGAGAAGTTTGATGGTACCAGATCCAAGTTTCGAGGATTTATCAATCAAGTACAACTTGTGATCGAACTTCAACCCCAAAGCTATCCAACTTCAGAATCGTAAGTTAGATTCATTGGTATGCTTCTTTCAGGCTCAGCACTATCGTGGTTTTCATCTTTTCTTGAATGACGAGATCCAATATTGGATAATCTAGAGGCTTTTATGGCGGAGTTTCGATCCATGTATGGAGAGCATGATGCAATTCGTGTTGCAACCAATAAGATCTATATTTTATGACAAGACAATCGATCAGTAACATTGTATGCTTCACAATTTCGACAACTTGCAACTGATATCAAGTAGGATGATGCTGCACTTATTAGCCAATTTCTCTACGGATTACAATATGAGGTAAAAAAAATAATGCTCTACTTACTTGATCTTCAAACATTGAGTCAAGCAATTGACTTTGCTATGAAGTGTGACAATCGCGTTTTTGAATTCCGATCTGAGAACCGTACAAGTGGACCTCAACGTTACTATAATTCAATGGCAAGACAACACCTCTTCAACACATACATTCAGAAGTAGAGGATATACAAATTGATGCAGTACGTTTCAAACCTCTTACTGAGCAAAAAAAGACTTGTCGTCGTCAAGAAGGATTATGTTTATATTATGGAGAACCAAAGCACACTGCTCAACATTGTCCAAAGAAACGACGCTATCACAAAATGAAGAGTATGGCTATGAAAGAAGATAATATGTCGGAAAATGAGTTTGTCTAGCTACAATAGGGACCGTGCAGCTGGAACCTTGCACAACATCTAATAAAGGTCCTATTCTCTCTTCAGAGCCCTCTTCTTATTTTACATTAAATATTATTTTAGGACCTAAACATTATAAAGTCTCTGCCTTGTTAAATTCGGGAGCCTCAGAGTATTTTTTAGATGAAGAATTTACTAAAAGACATAACATATCTTTAGTAAAGAAAACTAAACCTGTTCATACAGAGGTCATAGATGGTCATCCATTGTCTTCTAGAGATACTACTCATGAAACCCTTCCTATAGAAGTAATAATCAATGGTCATAATAGTTTTGTAATATTTAATATCATTAGATCTCCCTCTAATCCAATCATTTTAGGTTTATCGTGGTTAGAAAAATACAACCCTCAAATAGATTGGATTTCCCAAATCCTTACTTTCTCTAAAAGTATAACTAACAATATAGTTAATCGAGTAGAGAGTCATAAGTCCAGTTCAATTAAATCCGTATTTATAGGTACAAAAGCTTTCTTGCATGCTGCTATGAAAGAATCACCATATATTATTTATGCCACACCTGTTCTTACTGGTGAAAAGACTTCAAGTGGCATTCCAAGTCAATATCAAGAATTTTAAGATGTAGTCGAAAAAAAAAATACGGATACATTCCCGGAACATCGTCCCTATGATTGCTCAATTGACCTTCAAGAAGGAGCACAACCTCCATTCGGACCAATCTACAGTTTATCACAAATGAGGAGACTGAACTCAAGGAGTATATTGAAGAAAATCTAGCCAAGAATTTCATATGCCATTCTAAATCTCCGGCAGGAGCTCCAATTCTATTTGTGAAGAAAAAAGATGGATCATTGCGGATGTGTGTTGATTATTGAGGACTCAACAAGTTTACCATGAAGAACAGGTATCCACTACCTTTAATATCTGGACTTCTTGATCAGCTGAATTAAGCTAAGATCTATACAAAAATAGATCTTCGAGGAGCATACAATCTAGTACGCATCAAAGAAGGAGATGAATGGAAGACTACGTTTCAAACTAGGTATGGACATTTTGAATACAACATTGTCAGGGTAGAGAGGTTTTGCCTCAAGAAAGCGCTGTGCTTCTGGTTGTCACTAATTGCTCAATCAAGCTTAAAATAAGGAAACCCTAATTTTATATATATAATTTCTCCTTTTGGGACAATTACACCAAATACTTAAGTCTTAAATAACCAACAACACCCAAAATATGGTAGAAGTACTCTAAAACCTTGTATATCCTTATGTGGAAATTTGCCCGAACCTCAACACCTCATAACTCTTGATCCAACTGTCCAAACAAGATCAAAATTTACATGAAGTACTGATATGTTGTTATTAATTTGTATAACAAATTTCAACTCCAAATTCGTTGCGGATCTTGAGATATCTTCAAAACCCTAACAATCGCTTCAAACCCTAATCTTTATATACCCGCGCACAATTTTCTTTATAACTCACAAACCATAAGTCCAAATGCCACGAAACTTATATAAATAGCTTTTTAACACAAAGTGTTACATTCTCCCAAAGTTTGAACCAAAATTTCGTTCGAAAACTCAAGTTATGGCTCCTAACACTATTTTGAACAAAACCGCTCACTTACTGCCTTTGATTTGAATGTGCTGTCTTTAACTCTCTATAACTCCTTCATATAAATTCCAAATGCAAAAGTTCCTTCGCAAAAGATGTATGTCTTGAAGTTGCCCTTCCAGCCGCACCTTCCGATCTCCAAAAGCTTCCGTAAGACTCCTCTTAAACTCAAAAGAGTAAGAGTAGGTCTCAAATTAACACCTTAACTTCAAACGGCTACAACTTATTCATCCTAACTCCAAACCCTATAAAATTTGCACAAAAATTTTAGTCAAAACCCTTAAATTTACAATCCTTATCTTTGATTTCCTAATGGTCTCTTTGAAGTCGCCGAAACCCTTATCAAGGTCGCGGGCAGCCTCCTAAAAGCCCATTGGGCATGGTTTTCGACCAATGGGGATGAAGATCCTTATTTCTACCTTCATCCAACCATGCCTTGGTTTCATCCCTCCCAATTAACCTCCTATTAGTTTAAATCTTCATCTTTAGGCCCCTATCTCCTCTCAAGGCTTCATACTTAACATTAAAGTTCTATAGCTTTTATATACTATAATCAAACTAAGTAAGGAAAATAAAATAAAGTTTTTTCATACCAACTCTTTTTAATTTAATCTATTATCCATTATAACATACATTTAGATTTATTAACATTTAATGTATTCTAACTAATTTTTACATACTATAAGAATTTACACTATGACATCCACCCCCTCTTAACCTGCACATCCTCCGATATGTGCCATGTCTTACTCCTCTCCTTCTTCTTGAAAGTGCTCCAAATCATTCATAGGTTCTCCTCCTTTACATTCTTGATCCAAATATTGAGGTAGGAATTCTTCAAGGTCTTCTATTTTGAACCGCCCATCTCTTCTTTTAAAAGCCTTTATCATCTTTCCAGCTACTGGAATTCTAATGATAGCTCCATCTAACTCCCGTAAGGTGTATGTGGCATTATCATGGACTGTAACTACCACATATGGTCCAAACCACTTTTTTGCAAATTTTTTTATGGTGCTATGTTGATGTTCAAGGCTACTATTATAAACTAGAACCCAATCTCCAACTTCTGTAGGCCTAGGCCTTAATCTATGAGTCCTGTCAAATCTTTCTTTGTTTTTTAACCTTTCTTCTTTTAACCTCTCTATTGCAATCTGTAAGTCTTCAAGTAACCTTCTCAATTGTTGGATTCGAAGTTCTAACAATCTTTTCCTATGAATGTTATCTTTCTAAGATAGAAACATCCATGTAGGATATGTTCTTTCAACTAACATCATAGGTTTTTGTCCTAACATTGATTCCATGGGCATATAACCAGTGACAGTACTATGAGTAGTCCTATCAGCCCATAAAGCAAATGGAAGTAATTTAGGCCATTGAATTGACTTACCCTTACATGCCTTGACCAATGCATAAATAATAGGAGGGTGACCTCTTTCACTCTTGCCATTGGCTTCAAGATTATAAGAAGTAGTCAATTTCAAATGAACTCCATACCTGTTGAAGAATTCTCTTGCTTCAACAGTATCCAACTCCCTCCTGTCAACTCTCATCCTTCCAATGCTTCTATATCTGCTGAAAATATCTTCCAGTATAAACCTACATACCGCTTTTGTGGTCTTGGTTCTCAAAGCCCTCCCTTCAACATAATTTGATAGCTCCTCTCTTGCCAAAACCAAGTATTTCATACCCCAAAGTCCTAATGGCATAGCTACCAAATCAATCACCCATTAAAAATGTATAGAAGGTGGATAAGTAGGATGTAATCCATCTCTATATTTAACCTTCGATTGTAGTTGACACTCTATACATGAACTTATAAAATCTTCTACATCTTTGTATAGACCCTTCCACCAATACCTTTCCTTGATCTTGGTATATGTAGTCCAAATTCTCCTGTGTCCTACCCAAAGTGTATCATGATATTCTTTCAAAACTTGAATTTTAGTCTCAAGATCTCCTATTATCTTTGATAGAAATTTATCACCTCTTTTTAGCCTCTTCCATAAGAATCCATCTTTAAATAGATAACCATAGGATTGATATCTAATATCTTTGAAGGTCTTATCCATCCATCCTTCTTGCTTCTTCATTGTGCTCAAGTAAGTTCCAATATCCCTCAATTTGCCTTCATACAAATCCTTATGGAAAATTTCAGCCTCATCATTAAAATCCATTCCACCTGTAGAAAATAAATTTCCGTAGCTCTTGTCTTCTTGATCTTCACTCCTTTCATGAGACACCATTTCTTCTTCAAAGGTATATCTGGCTCTAGACAACATGTCTGCCACTAAGTTTTCTTTACCAGTAATATGTACTAAAACAGGATTCAATGTTCTTATATATGCTATCTATCTTAGCATAGCAATATTTGGAGTAGTGCAGTTAATTATCATTCCAAGTAAAGGTAAACAATCTGTTTCTAAAACCACACTTGTTCCAATCAAATAATTCTTTTCAACCTTTAGAGTAATGAGTGCTCCCCAAAGCTCTCTTTTAACTTGTGGATAAGCCCTTTGCCTCTTTGTAAGAATCCTAGCTCCAAATCTTATAACAAATCTTCTCCCTTCCATATCATCTTATCCAATTGCCTATCCAATTGCTATAGGACTTGTATCCACTGTTACAATCACTGGTCTTCCACATTGATAATCCACTTGTCTAAGCACAGGTGGTGAATTCAACATCTTCTTTAGATTTTCCATAGCTATTTCTTGTTCTTCTCCCCAAACAACTCTCTTATCTTTCCTCAATAACTTGTATAGTGGTTCTGAGATATGAGCAAAGTGAGGCACCTAAATGTGATAGAATACACACACCCCTAAAAACCTTCTAACTTTTGTAACACTTTTATAAGCCTTCATTCTAGATATAGCATCAACCTTATCAGGATTTGGTTTTCTACCATACTTGCTGTACATGTGTCCCATGACTAGAATTTCATCAACTCCAAAGCTTGATTTCTCCAAAGATAATGTCAAGTTAACTGATTCCAATCTCTCCAATATCTTAGCCACATCTTCAATATGTCTCTTGACAAACTTTCTACAACCTTCGACCTCCATGGTCTCATCCTTATCTTCTTCTCTATCTCCTTTAATAGGTATATCATCCAAAAATGGGATGGTCTTCTCAGGTACAAAGTCTTTTAATATTTGGTTCATAGCATTTTGCATATGAGCTACTGAGTTGGTTGCACCTTGAGGTAAAGTACACATCCTCATTAAATCCAAAGGAGTCTTCATGGTGGTTAAATCTCTACTCTCTTTAGCTAATTGAAATTGGTCATACCCAGAATACAAGTCTCCAATAGAATAGATGGCATGACCTGCAAATTGCTCAGCCACTTCATCTACTATAGGTCCTGATCTCATGTTTCGGATAGTCACTTTGTTTGCAGGTTGCATATCCTGAATGAACCTCAATGTCCCTGACTTCTTAGGTACTATAAACCATCTATTAGAGTAAGGAACAATTGAAGGTTCTAAAATTCCCATCTTCACTTTTTCCTTCAATAATTCTATCAATTTTGGAAGCAAAGCTCTAGGCACAAGTATAGGCTTTAAATCCCATGGAATGTGTGGTACCGTAAAGTTTACCATAGATATTGTAATATTAAGATCCACACATCCAATCTCATCAGGATTTAAGGCAAATGCCTTACCATGTTCAATAAGCATTTCTTGAAAAAGATTTCTCTCTGTTGATGTCAAGAAATCACCCCCTCCAATCTTCAGCTTAAATAATGATTCTTGAGTAAATTGATGTCCAATTTTGCACCTTTTCTTTAAACTTGGCTCCATAATTGCTTGTTTGATATGCTCCATAGTATCCACTGATAACTGGATAGCTACAGGTTTAATCTTTTTAGCTATAGTTTTATATTTAGTTTGTACTTTAGCCTCTTGTTTCAACCCATAGCTTGTAGCAAGTCCACCATTTGCTACTATCTTTTCTAATTTCTTATAAGTTTTCCTTGAGTGTAACTCTACAATAGCATCTCTATCCATGCTTACAGCCAAATCTTCCAAAATCTCTATCAAATCCTCTTTAAAAACCACTTCTTCTATCATTCCAAGTATGGCTTCATCACTTGAAATTAAATCCACTCTTTTTAAGTTTTTCTCTTGTTTCTTCACCCTTCTTTTATTTACAAAATCCAAATCTTTGATCTTTTGAACACTCACAAATCCATTACTAGTCAAGTTTAAAAATCCAAAACTCATATTATCTACACTGGAATTTATAGATGATTCATTTGCACCCATGTATCCCCATCCTACAGAGGTGCTCTCTAAAAATCCACAAAATTGTTTCCTGGCTCCAAAGGCATCCCTCTTAATTGCTCCCTGTGCCTCTCATGAATAGGTTTCATAGTAATAAATTAAACAATTTTTTTTCCATTCCAACTATGAATCCTAGCATAATGTGAACCATCATCCAAGACTCTAGTCTCCATTCTAGCAGCAATAATATAGGGCTGACCAAGTATTATCGGATATGTAGCAGAATTTTGTACGAAGAAATTTTGCTCCACCTCCACATTTCCAATCTTGGTCTTTATAGCTGGACAAGCTCCATATAAATCACCTTCTTGATTATTTACTGCTCTAATTATCCAACCATGGTTGATGTCAATTGGCCATTTATTCTTCTCATATATCTACCTTGACATAATATTGATTTCAGATCCATGATCAACTAAGGCCAAAGTTGGATCTTGAGAATCTCCCAGCTTCACATATGCCTCTGTAGTAGCTCTAGCCCAATAAGGAACTGAATAGCTACTATTTCCCATTCCATCATTATCACATTTAGAACAAGTGTTTATACATGCTTCTTGTACAATCTCTTTTTTCATAGTAGATTCCTCAGATGTGTATTTTACTTGATGCTCTTTTATAACCCCAACTTCTTTAAGTGAATCCTTGTCTTCCATATCAATCTTACTTCCAACTTTTGGCATTATAAATTGTACAAATACCTGCCCTATCTCTTCTTCTTCATTCACAATTATCCGAGTGTCCAATGCTTCCACCATAATAGCTTCAGTTGTCATCTGCGTCTTTCTCTTTATCACATTGATAATCAGCTCATGGAAATCCCTCTTGGCAATACCAAGAGCCTCTCTTAGAGTGAATTCAATCTTTGCATCCAAGCTCTTCTCCTCTAAAATACTCTTCATATCTGTTGATGACTCTATATCAGATTGAAGCTTATAGGTAGGAATTTTACATTTAGCTTTATTAGAATCATCCTTCTCCTTCATTTTGTCTTCATCCCACCACTCTTTTGGTAATGGTGTGTCTCCAAGACGAGTAGAAGAAGGCACCTTCTAAAGATTTTGTTTCTCTTGAGCTTCTTTATTTCTTGGAGACCTCCTCTTCCTTGCTGGCTCACCAACATCTTCTTCACGAATAGCTCTACCTCTTTTTTCTTCAACCATAGCATCATGCAAATCATCATCATGTTTGTCTTTACATAAAAAAACTTTAATGCTAATGATATCAACTGGATCATCCCATCCAGTTATCTTTCTGATAGCTTCACCTCCCTTGATCATGGCTTCAGTGCTTGGTGAAGAATTAGCCTTAACTGTCTTTTGTTCAACCGTAATAGAATAAGCTTCAACTTCTTTTCCTTTTATGGCATTACTCTTTGATGTTTGATCTTCTACCAATTTTTTCATGCCACCCTTTTTAAAATTGGTCTTTAAAGGCTCATCTAATCTTGTGAGTCTTATCCTACCTTCCTTGAAATATACAATACCATCCTTGATTGTAGCCTTATAGCTATCACAATGACCACGCTTGTGGTTTGGATTGTCAAACCACATACATCTCTCCACAAATTCTTTTGACCCTTCAACTACCCTTGATGAGCTTACCATTTGGAATTTCTTCAATTCAGTCATTTCTACTTTCAAATCCCGTATGCCCTTGATTGTCATTCTTCAGAGTCTTTATTCCTTTTTGAGGTGGCTCTAGATTTTGAGATGCAGGTACTAGTTCCAACCTTGATATTATACCATGAGCCTTAAACTTCTGTTGTTTAGCCAAAAGTCCCACTGTCTCTTTTATTAGCTTCTAATTATTTATAAAACCACTCTCAGATGTCTTGTCTACTAGGTGAAAGAGTAACTTATCTTCCAGGTGTTCATCAGCTGCTTGCAAGAATAATCCAATTTTCCTTGTTTCCAATAGCTGCCTCTCTTGCCGTAGCAATTGACCAAACTTTGTTTCAAACTCCCTGATTAATTCATCTTTAGGCCCCTATCTCCTCTCAAGGCTTCATACTTAACATTAAAGTTCTATAACTTTTATATACTATAATCAAACTAAGTAAGGAAAATAAAATAAAGTTTTTTCATACCAACTCTTTTTAATTTAATCTATTATCTACTCTAACATACATTTAGATTTATTAAAATTTAATGTGTTCTAACTAATTTTTACATACTATAAGCATTTACACTATGACAACGTCATGCCTTTTGGACTTACAAATGCACCAGCAGCTTTTCAACATTTAATGAATGATGTTTTTCAAGAGTTTTTGGACGATTTTGTGGTCTGTTATCTAGACGACATCTTGATCTATTCTAAGAATCTAGAAGAACATGAACTTCATGTTCGTCATGTGTTACAAAAATTAAGAGATGTAGGACTCTATGCCAAGATAGAAAAGTGTATATTCCACACTACTCAAGTCGATTTCTTAGGTTATATCATTTCAAATGATGGACTTATGATGCATCCTAAAAAAGTTCAAACTATTATAGATTGGAAGATCCCAAAAATAGAAAGAGATGTCCAATATTTTTTAGAATTTACCAACTACTATCGGATCTTCATCAAAGACTTTTCTCGAGTTGCAGCTCCACTTACACATTTGACTTGTAAAGACAAACTCCAATGGAATCAAGAAGCGGAAGTTGCTTTTGAATCTTTGAAGACAGCATTTGTTTCTGCACCAATCTTATATCGTGTTGATTTTTTCAAAGGATTCTTTATGAAAACAGATGCATCAGACTTTGCTCAGGGTGCGATTTTATCTCAAATGGAAACAGATGACAAACTTCATCCAGTAGCCTTTCATTCAAGAAAATTCTCAGCAGCAGAAATCAATTATGAGATCTACGACAAAGAACTTCTTGCAATTGTGGATTCTTTTTAAGAATGGCATCATTATCTAGAAGGCGCTTCCAATCCAGTCACCGTGTATACGGATCACAAGAACCTCGAATATTTTATGTCAGCACGCATATTAAATCGTCGCTAAGCTCGTTGGAGCATGTCTTTATCAAGATTGAAGTTCATCATCACTTATCAACCAGAAAAACAACAAGATTTATCCGATGCCTTGTCTAGACGTTCTTATCTTGTACCAAAAGAAGGAGATGCAGCTTTTGAGCAACAAAGAACGGTTTTCTTGAAGCCAAAGCAATTTCAGCTTCGAACAATAAAATCAACATTGACTGTTGATTTAATTTTTTTTAAGCAAGTCCAGTTAGGTATGTCTTCAGACCCTCTTGTTCATGATTTCAAGAATAATTCTTTTAAATCTCATAATCCCTCTAAATTTAAATTCAAGAACTTACTCTATTTCAAAGCATGCCTGTATGTTCCAAAAGGAGAAGCACGTTTACGTGTTCTTCAAGCTCATCATGACTTCCCAGCAGTAGGACATTTTGAATATAATAAGACTTTGGAGCTGATATCTAGGGATTTTTGGTGGCCTCAAATGTGGAAGGCAGTCAAAGATTTTGTACAATCATGTGATGTTTGCTCAAGATCAAAAACTCCTCATCATCGACCTTTTGAACTTCTTCAGCCATTACACATTCCAGAACAACCATGGTTTTCTGTTTCTATGGACTTCATCACGGATCTTCTAATCTCAGGTTCTTATGATTCTATATTCGTGATAGTAGATCGTTTTACCAAGATGGCACATTTTGTACCATGTACAAAATCTATCACTGGTGAAGAAACAGCTAAGCTCTTTCTTGACAATATCTATCGCTATCATGGATTATCCAAGGATATTATATTAGATAGGGAAATTCAATTTGTATCAAGATTTTGGCGGACTCTTTTCAAGATTCTAAAAGTGGATATAAAACTATCTTCGATATTCCATCCTCAAACTGATGGACAAACGGAGCGTGTTAATTAAGTTTTGGAGCAATATTTAAGATGTACCATTAACTACCAACAAGATGATTGGACAACTCTTTTGTCATTGGTAGAGTTTGCTTACAATAACACGGTACATTCTTCTACAAAATAAACACCTTTCTTTGCTAATTATGGTTATTATCCATGACTTGATACTTTTGACTTTTCAAAAGTTGATAATCCTGCTGCGAAAGATTTGGTGATTCATTTATCAGAGCTACATGCAACGATGAAGGCGTAGTTAAAAGAGGCTCAAGAACAACAAAAGGTCAATGCGAATGTCTATCGAAAGAAACAACCACCAATTCTCTTGGGTGATAAGGTATGGCTACTTTGTCGCAATATCAAGACCACTCGTCCTTGTGATAAGTTGGACTATTGAAGGCTAAGACCATTTTCTATTTCTGCACAAATCAATCCAGTTACATATCGTCTGATGGACAAACGAAGCTTGTTAATCAAGTTTTGGAGAAATATTTAAGATGTACGATTAACTACCAACAAGATGATTGGACAACTCTTTTGCCATTGGCAGAGTTTGCTTACAATATCACGGTACATTCTTCTACAAAATAAACACCGTTCTTTACTAATTATGGTTATCATCCATGACTTGATACTTTTGACTTTTCAAAAGTTGATAATCCTGCTGCGAAAGATTTGGCGATTCATTTATCAGAGCTACATGCAACGATGAAGGCGCAGTTAAAAGAGGCTCAAGAACAACAAAAGGTCAATGCAGATGTCTATCGAAAGGAACAACCACCATTCCTCTTAGGTAATAAGGTATGGCTACTTTGTCACAATATCAAGACCACTCATCCTTGTAACAAGTTGGACTATCGAAGACTTGGACCATTTTCTATTTCAGCACAAATCAATTCAGTTGCATATCGTTTACATCTACCAGAGTCAATGAAAATCCATTCAGTATTCCACATGTCTCTTCTTGAACCATACAAGACAGTGGACATACCAATAAGACGACAAGCTCTACCTCCTCCTATAGAAGTAGACAATAATGAAGAGTTTGAAGTAGAAGAAGTCTTAGATTTAAGGCGGCGTCGAAATAAATTGGAATATCTTATCCATTGGCATGGATATGGTATTAGTGAATGTACATGGGAGCCAATAAAGAATCTTGCAAATGCAGCAAAGGTAGTGGAGGCTTTTCATCAACGACCTCCATCAAAATCAAGATGAAAACCTTCTTTATAAAAGAAAAAAAATCTAGGCAAGATAACATTCTACTTTCAATTCTTGTTCGTAGCTTCTTTGTAGTTGTAACATTCAGGAGATGGAGAATCAACAACCAGGGGATTCGACTCAAAAGCCTTCATTTGTTGACCTACTGGATGAGATATTATGATTATCACAACCTTCAAGACGACGCAATCGAGATGAAGATCTTCAAAAATGACATGTTCTTCCTCGAATAGATGGCGAGATACAATGCATTTGGTATCACGATTTGGGAAGGGACTTCCAATGTTTGGTGATTTTGCTAGAGGTAAGAACAACATCCTGATGGTGTTCCAAATGTTCTATTCGAAAGAAGTTATGAAAGCCTCAACAATCATCAAATAATTGGGTGGTCTTTCCGCGCTGGTATGGGATACTACTGATGGTTGAGAGGCCCTATCAATCATCTTCAAAGAGAACAAAGATCAAAGTATGTAGCAAATATAATTTGTCACATCATAGATTTCCTCAACATATGATGACCGCTCCTTGTAGAACTCATCCCTAGAAGGGGGGGTAATGTCATGGACAAACTCATGTAAGCTAGTAATTACATATACAAATAGGTAGAAGTAAGTAAAATTAGGTAAAAGTAAGTTAATTCTATAGTATTTAATATGGAAGCTTTCTAGAAGCTTAATAGATGCTGCTTTCACTTCATAGGTGTCTTTAATTGACTTTTTGGATTAGAAACGTAGTTAACAAATTGGCCAGGTACCACAGATATTGTTAGCTTGAAGATCAAGCTAACTATGTGGTCCACACATAGAAAAACTTGCCTTGTAAGTCAAGGCATGTGTCCTACAAAGTCAACACATATTGGAGGTCCTATAGAACGTTGCCACGTAGCCCCTAGTTAGATAGTATATATAGAGACAAGAGTGAAGCCTTCTTCACTCTTGTCAACTCTTTTCTTGCTTCTAGTCTAGTTTCAGGGGTCTTTAGTTTCTTTGTCTTTTGGCAATAGCCATTCGAGTTTCTCTTTCAATATACATACTTGTTTATTTATATTTTATTACCTTTCTTTGAGTGAAGGCTCACTTGTCTGAATTGCTTTTTCGTCGAGTTCTTGTCTTTGATACTTGAAGAGGTTCATCTTACACTTTCAAGAACAAAATCTATATTTGGAATACAAAAAGTTCTTATTATTGGGCATTTGTATGGATTTTATGAATGAAAGCCAGATCCAAGCAAAGTTGATTTAATTGGAAGAATGAAAGATTCATGTGACTCTTTAATAGAAGTACACAGGTTTTTAGGGGCTTGTATATTTTATCGTATATGGATTCCTCATTATGCTCATGTAGCGGATTTATTGTATGAATTATTACGTAAGGATTATCGATTCAAATGGGAAAGAAAGCATACTGAAGCAATGAAGAAGCTAAAGGTGTTATTGGTGACACCTCCAATTTTATGAAAAATTGATTATGACTATAATAGACAAGTAATTCTTACTGTGGATACCAGTCCTATTGCTATTGGATGGACTGTGGAACAAGATGATTCAAGTGAAAATAGATTTGCAGTTTGATTTGGAGCTAAAGTTTTAAGTATTCGTCAACGTGCATATTCGCAAATCAAAAGAGAACTTTGGGAAGTTGTTTCGGCTATGAAAGCTAAAAAATATTATTTGATTGGTGTAGCATTAGTAATTGAAATGGATTGCTTGCCATTACTTGGAATGATTACTAATTATTCAATGTCAGATATTGCAATGTTAAGATGGATTGCTTATATTAAGTCATTAAATCTGGAATTTAAACATGGTACTGGAAAAGATAATTTAATAGCAGATATGCTATCTAGAACAAGATATGAAAGAGAAGATGAAATGGTTGAAGACATTGATGATGTTGGATCAAAATTCTATTCAGTATCAAATCTTAACAAAGAAGACAAGCTATTTCTTGAAGAATTTTATGAAGGAGAATTATTAGATATTGGTCATTACTTGAATACCTTGACTAAGCAAGAAAATTGATCTACAAAAAAATTTAAAAAAATAATAAAAAAAAAACATATGGATTTTTGCTTCAAGAAGGATTCTTATGGAAGAGACCAAAGAAACGAATTGGAATGCCACAAAGAGTGATAGGCAATAAGGAAGAGAAAAAAAAATTATTAAAGAAGTTCCATGATAGTTTATGGGCAAGACATAGAGGAATTTGGGCTACTTTTGCTAAACTTAAGGAACAATATTGGTGGAGAAATATGTATCGAGATGTGCTCTTATTTGTAGAATCATGTAAAATTTGTCAAGCGTATTCTAATACACGACGTTGAGATGGTCTTCATCTTACATATCCTCTAACTATTCATTTTAAATGGATTTTTGATTTGGTTATTATGCCAATCAGGTTATGGCAAATGAGATATTTTGCCTTCGCTCATGAAGATTTATCAAAACAAGTAGAAAGAAGAGAATTGAGAACGAAAACTATAGAAGAAATTTGTAGATTTTTTCTTGAAGATGTTATTTGCTGCTATGTATGTGTAGGAAAAATCATTGCAGATTGTGGAGAATTAAATGCATAAGAAGCTCGTGAATTCTTTGAAAGATGTGGAATTAAACTATCACTGACTACTACCTATAATCTTGAAGGAAATACAAAAAGTGAACGTGGTCACCCACTGATTGCGAAAGTATTAATTAAAGCTTGTAATGAAAAAGTAAAAGAATGGCCACGACTTTTGTCATTTGCATTGTGGGCTGATCAAACAACTCATAGCTCAGTAATGGGATATATGCCTATTGAGCTTATGATAGGCCAAAAATCAATTATGCCAATTGAAAAAAAAGTACCTACTTGGAGTGTACTACAATGAAAAGATGGATTAATAAGAGAAGAACTTCTAGCTATTAGAATTCAATAATTAGAGCAAAGATCAGAAGATATGTGAATAGCATTAGAAAGGTTAAAAAGAACGAGGTTACAAAACAAGACACGAGTTGATAAGCTGCATCGATTGAGGCCTAAAGTAATTGAAGAAGATGATTGGATTTTGGTCTATGATAGTAGCTTAGATAATGAACTGTCACGGCCATAATCATGTAAGCTAATAATTACATATAGAAATAGGTAGAAGTAAGTAAAAGTAGATAAAAGTAAGTTAATTGTATAATATTTAATATAGAAGCTTCCTAGAAACTTCCTAGACGCTGCTTTGACTTCATAGGTGTCTTTAATTGACTTTTTGGATTAGAAACGTGGTCAACAAGTTGGCCATGTGCCACACATGTTGTTAGCTTGAAGATCAAGCTAACTATGTGGCCCACACGTAGAAAAACTTGCCTTGTAAGTCAAGGCATGTGTCCTACAAAGTCAACACATATTGGAGGTCTTATAGAACGTCGCCACGTAGCCCCTAGTTAGATAGTATATATAGAGACAAGAGTGAAGGCTTCTTCACTCTTGTCAACTCCTTTCTTGCTTCTAGTCCAGGTTCAAGAGTCTTTAATTTCTTGTCTTGTGGCAATAGCCATTCCAGTTTCCTTTTAATATACCTACTTGTTTATATTTTGACTTATTATATCGAGATAGCCTTTTGGTGTATATTTTTCCTCATCGAGTCTTTGTCCTTGACAGATTGACAAGAGTACACTTACAATATCAGAGCTTTGTTTTTTCTTGAGTAAGAGTGGATTACCCCTTTCTCTTGACAAGACATAAGCGTATTAGAAGTTTGCGGATTACCCACTTCTAAACTGATATTGTTCTTAGTATCTTCTTTGTTATCAAGTCTTTCTTTTCTTTTGTCTTGAGCAATATCAAACAAATTTTTCTTCTTAGTGTCATTATGGCAGAGCTTGTTGAAATGAAGAGTGCAATGGCACAAATGCAAGAGCAAATGAGGGAGTTAATGCTTGCGATGCATCAACTCAATTCACCAACACAGGAAAGAACAAGAATAGCAGAAAGTGGAGATATAGAGATGATCGGAGCTGCTTCAACATCTACAACAAATCACGTTCCTTCTCCAATTGTACAACATCCTATAAGCACTAGAGAACCAAGAATTGCCTTACCTGAGAAATTTGATGGTACGAGATCAAAGTTTCGAGGGTTCATCAATCAAGTACAATTGGCAATTGAACTTCAACCGCAAAGCTATCCAACTCCAGGATCACAAGTCAGGTTTATTGGCACTCTACTTTCTGGTTCTACATTATCGTGGTTTTCGTCTTTTCTTGAACAACGAAATCCAATATTGGACAATTTGGAAGCTTTTTTGGTGGAGTTTCGATCTATGTATGGTGAACACGATGCAACTCGTGTTGCAACAAATAAGATCCGAATTCTGCGACAAGGAAATCGCTTAGTAACAGTATATGTTTCACAATTTCGACAACTTGTAATTGACATCAAGTGGGATGATGCTGCACTCATCAGTCAATTTTTTTATGGATTGCAATACGAAGTAAAGAAATTGATGCTCAACTTACCTGATCCTCAAACTTTGAGTCAAGCAATCGATTTTGCGGTAAAATGTGATAATCGACTTTTTGAATTTCGATCTGAGAATCATTCACGGGAACCTCAACGTTATTACTCAATGGCAACATCAACATCTTTGCCAAACGTACATTCGGAAGTAGAAGACATGCAAATTGACGCGGTACATTTTAAACCTCTAACTGAGCAAGAAAAGATTCATCGTCGTCAAGAAGGATTATGTTTATATTGCGGAGAACCTAAGCACACTGCTCAACATTGTCCAAAGAAACAACGCAACTATAAAATGAGGGGTACGACGGTCAAAGAAGACAACATGTCGGAAAACGGATCCGTCCAGCTACAATAGGGACCATGCAGCTGGAACCTTGTACAATTCCTAATGAAGGTCCTATCCTCTCCTCAGAACCCTCTCCTTGTTTTATAATAGACTTATATTTAGGACCTAAGAATTACAAAGCCTCTGCTTTATTAGATTCGGGAGCCTCAGCATGTTTTTTAGATGAACAATTTGTTAAAAGTCGTAAAATACCCTTTGTACAGAAACCTAAACCAGTACATGTAGAAGTCATAGATGGTCGTCCCTTGTCTTCTGGAGATGTCACTCATGAAACTCATCCTATAAAAGTAACAATAGATGGTCATGATAGCTACATAGCTTTTAACATAATTAAATCCCCGTCCAATCCAGTTATTTTAGGTTTATCCTGGCTAGAAAAATATAACCCTCGAATAGATTGGAATTCGCGTAAACTTGATTTTTCCAAAAGCGTTATTAATAGTTCTACGAACTAAGTAAAAAATTATAAGTCTAGTACAGTAAAACCTGTACTGATAGGTGCAAAAGCATTTATACACGCAGCAAAAGAAGGATCAACTTTTGCTATTTATGCTGCACCTATTTCTGAAAACGTAAAGACTTCAAGTGGCATTCCAAATCAATATCAGGAGTATCAAGACGTTTTTGAGAAAAAGAATGCAGATATTCTTCCTGAGCATCGTCCATATGATTGTTCAATCGACCTCAAGGAAGGAACTCAGCCACCATTTGGACCAATTTACAGTTTATCGCAAGATGAGATGGCTGAACTCAAGACATATATTGACGAGAATTTAGCGAAGAATTTCATACGCCATTCAAAATCTCCAGCAGGAGCTCCAATTCTATTCGTAAAGAAAAAAGATGGATCTTTACGAATGTGTGTTGATTATCGAGGACTCAACAAGATCACAATCAAGAACAGGTATCCATTACCTTTGATATCAGGACTCCTTGACTTGTTGAATCAAGCTAAGATCTATACAAAAAAAGATCTAAGAGGAGCATATAATCTAGTACGGATCAAAGAAGGAGATGAATGGAAGACTGCGTTTCGAACCAGGTATGGACATTTCGAATATAATGTCATGCCCTTTGGACTCACGAATGCACCAGCTGCTTTTCAACATCTCATGAATGATGTATTTCGTGAATTCTTAGACAATTTTGTCGTCTGCTATCTAGACGATATCCTGATCTATTCCAAGAACGTCGAAGAACATGAAATACATGTTCGTCAAGTATTACAAAAACTTAGAGATGCAGGATTGTACGCCAAGATGGAAAAGTGTGTATTTCACACTACTCAAGTTGACTTTTTAGGATACATCATTTCAAATGATGGTCTCATGATGGATTCTAAGAAAGTCCAAACAATCATGGATTGGAAGATTCCAAGGACAGTAAGAGATGTCCAATGTTTCTTGGGATTTGCCAATTACTATCGGATCTTCATCAAAGATTTCTCACGAGTTGCAGCTCCACTTACACGCTTGACTAGTAGACATAAATTCCAATGGAATCAAGAAGCGGAAGCAGCATTTGAAGCCTTGAAGACATCGTTTGTCTCTACACCAGTCTTATATCATGTTGACTTTTCCAAGGCATTTTTTATGGAAACAGATGCATCAGATTTTGCCTTGGGTGCAGTTTTATCACAAATGGGAACAGATGATAAACTTCATCCGATAGCTTTTCATTCAAGAAAATTCTCAGCAACCGAGATCAATTATGAGATCCACGATAAAGAACTTCTTGCGATCATGGATTCCTTTCAAGAATGGCGTCATTATCTAGAAGGCGCTTCTAGTCCAGTCACTGTGTATACAGATCACAAGAACCTCGAGTATTTCATGTCAGCATGCGTGTTGAATCGTCGTCAAGCTCGTTGGAGTATGTCTTTGTCAAGATTCGAGTTCATTATCACTTATCGGCCAGGAAAACAACAAGGTTTATCCGATGCCCTATCTAGACGTTCTTATTTTGCACCAAAAGAAGGAGATGCAGCTTTTGAGCAACAAAGAATGGTCCTCTTGAAACCGGAGCAATTTCATCTCCGAGCAATGAAATCAACATTGACTGTTGATTCAACTTTTCTCAAGCAAATCCAGTCCAGTATGTCCTCAGACCCTCTTGTTTATGATATCGAGAATAATTCTTCCAAGTCTCATAATCCTTCTAAGTTTGAGTTCAAGAATAATCTATTATATTTTGAAGGACGCCTATATGTTTCAGAAGGAGAAGCACGTTTACGTGTTCTTCAAGCACGTCATGACTTTCCAGCAGCAAGGCACTTTGGATATAATAAGACTTTGGAACTCATATCAAGAGATTTTTGGTGGCCACAAATGTGGAAGTCAGTCAAAGACTTTGTACAATCATGTGATATTTGTTCAAGATCAAAAATTCCTCGTCATCGACCTTACGGACTTCTTCAGCCATTACCTATACCAGAACAACCAAGGTCTTCTGTTTCTATGGATTTCATCACAGATCTTCCAAGCTCAAGATCTTATGATTCTATATTTGTGATAGTAGATCGTTTCACCAAGATGGCACATTTTGTGCCATGTACAAAATCTATCACAGGTGAAGAAACAGCTAAGCTTTTCATTGATAATATCTATCGCTATCATGGATTACCTAAAGATATCATATCGGATAGGGGAACTCAATTTGTGTCAAGATTTTGGAGGACCCTTTTCAAGATTTTAAAAGTGGACATAAAACTATCTTCGGCTTTTCATCCTCAAACTGATGGACAAACAGAGCGCGTAAACCAAGTCTTGGAGCAATATTTAAGGTGTACTATCAACTACCAACAAGATGATTGGACAACCTTTCTGCCATTGGCAGAGTTTGCTTATAATAATACGGTACATTCTTCCATGCAACAAACACCTTTCTTTGCCAATTATGGCTATCATCCACGACTTGATACTTTTGATTTTTCAAAAGTTGATAATCCTGCAGCAGAAGATATGGCAAATCGGTTGTCACAGTTACATGCAATAATGAAGACACAATTGAAGGAAGCTCAAGAACGACAAAAGATAAACGCAGATCTATATCGTAAGGAGCAACCACAGATCAACGTTGGTGATAAGGTATGGCTACTTCGTCGCAATATCAAGACTACTCGACCTTGTGACAAGTTGGACTATCGTAGGCTTGGCCCCTTTTCTGTTTCTGAACAGATCAACCCAGTTGCATATCGGTTACATCTACCAGAGTCAATGAAGATCCATCCTGTATTCCACGTATCTCTTCTTGAACCATATAAGACAGTGGATATACAAGGAAGAAGACAAATGCCACCGCCTCCTATAGAAGTAGATAATAATGAAGAATTTGAGGTGGAAGAGATATTAGACTCAAGGCGGCGCCAAAATAAGCTGGAATATCTTGTTCATTGGCGCGGATATGATATTAGTGAACGCACATGGGAGCCATCCAAGAATCTAGCAAATGCATCAACTAAAGTCAAAGTTTTTCATCAACGACATCCATCAAAACCAAGATGAAAATCTCTCTTATAAAAGAGACAAGATTGAGGCAAGATAACATTCAATTTCCTATCCTTGTTTGTAACTTCTTTGCATTTGTGACGCTAATTAAATGGAGAGCCAACAACCAGCAGATTCAACTCAAGAACCTTCGTTTGCTGACCTGCCGGACGAGACATTACGATTGTCACAACCTTCAAGACGACGCAATCGAGATGAAGATCTTCAAGAACGACATGTTCTTCCTCGAACAGATGGTGAGATACAACGCGTTTGGTATCACGATTTGGGAAGGGACTCCCGATGTTTGGTGATTTTACTAGAGGTAGGAACAACTCCTGATGGTGTTCCGAATATTCTATTCGAAGGAAGTTATGAAGGCCTCAATAATGATCAAATAACTGGGTGGTCTTCCCGCCCTGGTATGGGACACTACCGATGGTTGAGAGGCCCTATCAATCATCTTCGAAGAGAACAGAGATCAGAGTATGTGGCGAATACAATTCGTCGCATTATAGATTTCCTAAACATATGATGACCGCTCCTCGTGGAACTCGTCTCTAGAAAGGGGGGTAATGTCACGGCCATAATCATGTAAGCTAATAATTACATATAGAAATAGGTAGAAGTAAGTAAAAGTAAATAAAAGTAAGTTAATTGTATAATATTTAATATAGAAGCTTCCTAGAAACTTCCTAGACGCTGCTTTGACTTCATAGGTGTCTTTAATTGACTTTTTGGATTAGAAACGTGGTCAACAAGTTGGCCATGTGCCACACATGTTGTTAGCTTGAAGATCAAGCTAACTATGTGGCCCACACGTAGAAAAACTTGCCTTGTAAGTCAAGGCATGTGTCCTACAAAGTCAACACATATTGGAGGTCTTATAGAACGTCGCCACGTAGCCCCTAGTTAGATAGTATATATAGAGACAAGAGTGAAGGCTTCTTCACTCTTGTCAACTCCTTTCTTGCTTCTAGTCCAGGTTCAAGAGTCTTTAGTTTCTTGTCTTGTGGCAATAGCCATTCCAGTTTCCTTTTAATATACCTACTTGTTTATATTTTGACTTATTATATCGAGATAGCCTTTTGGTGTATATTTTTCTTCATCGAGTCTTTGTCCTTGACATGAACATAGTACTTTAAGGAAGTTTTCTAAACGATGGTTTGGACAGTATGTAGTAACAATTGTTCATGATAATGCAACTTACTCATTGCGGGAGTTAGATGGAACAAGGTTAAAATCCTATTGAACTTTATTAAAAATTTAGGCCAAAACTAATTGAATCTTAAATCCTAATAAAATCCTAAACCCTAAATAAAACCCTAACTAAATCCTAAACCAAACCCTAACCAAACCTTAAATCCTAAATAAATCCTAACCAAATCCTAATCCAAACCCTAAATCCTAAACTAAATCCTAATCAAATCCTAAACTCTAAATCAAATCCTAATCCAAATCTTAAATCCTAAATCAAACCCTAACCAAATCCTAATCCAAACTCTAAACCCTAAATCCTAAATCAAAACCTAATCAAAATCCTAATCAAACCTTAAACCAAATCCTAAACCAAATCCTAACCAAATCCTAAATCAAACCCTAGTAATTCCTACAACAGATTTAAACCTCAATAACTAATGAATAAATCATTGATTTTAACTAAAATTTTGTATACTTCTTAAAAGCTAAATTCAAATTAAGCACAAAAAAATTAAAAAGGATCAGAGTTACCAAATTGTCGATAATCTCAAAAATATGATCGGTTATTAGCTGGCCTCCTTCTCCAATCTTGATGCCAATCTTCTAGAGCCAATATCTCTCCTTTATACCGTTCGATTGATCTCTAAGTTCTAGTACACATAGAAAAACAAGTCTAATATCTTCTTACACAAGTTTCACTCCAATCCAATGACTAGATTGTACGAAATCTTAAAAACCCCTATTAGACCTAAAATTCTACTTTCTGAGACCTTAATCCACTTAAACCTCAATATTCCTTAATTTAATCGTTAGATCAAGCTCAAATTCACAACATATATTAAACACACCTAAAACCATAAATTCACAAAATTTCACCTATAGATCTATTATAAAACTCTTGAAATCATCCAAAATATAAATCCTATTTTATTTTATAAAACCCAAATAATCCGAAACAAACCTTGACTTTGCAAAGCTATTACAAAGTCAATACACATGCAAATCACCTAAAATCAACACCCATAGAAACTCTATTCTATCAAACCCCACTCTCCGATCTACCAAAGAGTCCCACAGTCGTCATCAAGACTCGGTTTTGTGCCTCAGAGTCTGATTTCGATCCTGGTTCATAACCGGCCCTCTCCGGGTATCAACATCTAGTTTTTTTAAGTAATTTTTACTAGAATTTACTCTTAACTTCCTCCTAAAGATGCCTATATCATTTAGTTTTTCAATCTATCTTATTTTGCCTTATTTTTGGCCCTACAAAATAAGTAGAAGCTATTTTTTCTAAAAAGGCAGCATTACTACTAAAAGTTTTACTACCTTCCTATCTTTTATCCATATTTTTCTACCTTTTCTTTTAACTTGGCTCTTCTATAATAAGATCCATATTATCATCTTTTACTATATAGTCGTGTTACAACACGACACCGTATGTAGTAACAACTGTTCATAATAATGCAACTTATTCATTGCGGGAGTTAGATGGAACAAGGTTAAAAATATCAATTGCAGGGAAGCGAATAAAAATATTTAAACAAAGATATACACAAATAAATATAAAAGACCTTAGTGACAATAGAGATATTCCTCAACAAAAAGATGTATTTGACATGGATAGCAAAAATGATGAAGAAGATTTAGACAAAGACTTGGAGAATGTATTATGAATCAAACAACAACTGGGTTATTTGGTGCATACTAGAGGATGCACAGGTTCAAAGAAGGTGGATGTCGTGTTGTAACATGACTATATAGTAAAAATATAAATAAAAAAGATATTATTAATATTTAGTCATCTTGGATATTAGAAACATTGGCCAATTCCAATGCCAATATTCAAGGTCAGTTAATGTCACCCCACCAATGTCGTAATGTGTGAAGTCTTACTTGGGAATGCTCCGGGCACCTGGCTCTAGAAGGAAGAATAGAAATTGCGATAACAAAATCCTAATTCTAATAGAATACTAACAATGCTCTAATTAGACTATAATAATGGTAAACAAACGTAATCAAATTCAAAACAACTCAAAGAAATTTCAAACAAACAATAAAATTCTTAAAGAAATATTAGAATGATCACAAATTTTATTCAAATATATGTCAATTCAACCTTAATTTAATTCTAGTTAAAACCCTATTAAATTTTACTCAACTTTAGACCAAACCTTATTAAATCTTAAACCCTAATAATTCCTAAACCCTAATTCAAATCCTAAATAAATATTAAATTAAACCCTATTTCCTAATCCAAACCCTAATCCAAACCCTAATCCAACCCTAAACTCTAATCCAAATCCTAAATCCTAAACCAAACCTTAAATCAAACCCTAACCAAATCCTAGTCCAAACTCTAATCCAAATCCTAAATCAAACCCTAATCCAAACCCTAAATCAAATCCTAACCAAACCCTAAATCCTAATCCAAATCCTAATCCAAATCCTAAATCCTAATCCAAACCCTAATCCAAACCCTAATCCAAATCCTAGCCAAATCCTAATCCAATCCTAGTAATTCCTATGACAGATTTAAACCTCAATATCTAATGAATAAACCGTTGATCTCAATTTAAAATTTGCACACTTCTTAAAAATCAAGTTCAAAACAAGCAAAAATTTTTTGAAAAGGATCGGAGTTACCAAATTGACGAAAACCTCAAAAATGTGTTCGGGTGTTAGTCGGCCTCCTTCTCCAATCTTGTTGCCAACCTTCCAAAGTCAATTTCTCTTTTTTGCGCCGTTCGATTGGTTTCAAATTTCTCATGGACATAGAAAAACAAGTTTAATATCCTCTCACACAAGTTTTACTCCAATCCAACTAGTAGATTGCATGAAATCTTAAAAATCCTCACTGGACCTAAAATTCTACTTTCTGAGACCTTTACTCACTTAAACCTCAATATCTCTCAGTTCAACCGTTAGATTAAGCTCAAATTCACAACACGTATTCAATACAACTATAACCATGAACTCAAAAAATTCACCCATAGATCTGCAACAAAAATCTCGAAATCACTCAAAACATATATCCTATTTTATTTCATAAAACCCAAGTCATCCGAAAAAAAACTCAACTTTGCAAAGCTCTTACAAATTTATATCAACTCCAAATCATCCAAAATCAATGCCCATAGAAACCTTATTCAATCTTCTCTCAAACCCCACTCTTCGATTTGCCGAAGAGTCTCGGAGTCGTCGTCGAGACTCAGTTTTATTCCTCAGGGTCTGATTTCGACCCTGGTTCATAACCGGCCCTCTCCGGGTATTAATATCTAGTTTTTCTAAGTAACTTTTTTCTAGAATTTACTCTTAATTTTCTTCTAAAGATTCATATATCATTTATTTTCCTAATTTACTTTGATTTGCCTTACTTATGGTACTACAAAGTAAGTAGAAGTCACCTTTCTAAAAGGTAGCATTGGTACCTTTTAATTTTTCTACCCCTTTGGCTATTAAGTATATTTCTAAGATAATTTGTTCTAGTACTTTGAACTAAGATCTCTTAAATTATAATAATCTCCACATTCTTTCACCTATTAATTGTGTTACATCATGACACCGGTGTCATCGAACCAAGTACCCTCCGTACCAACAGGACTAGGATCATTTTCCAATCCTACATGGAACAAGCCTAGTAGGTATATACCAATGGAGACACTCAATATGCATGATGGGAGTGCAGGAAGACCACTTCGTCGTTTTTGTTGCAAACAGGTTAGTCATTATGCCAGTGAATGTTTCAATCCCAAAGCCAGTGATGATTACCCGCCAGTGTGAAGGAATTGTAAGCAGTCGAGGCATACTTATCAACAATGTAATGCTCCGTCCAATTTCAATAAATAAAATTAGCAGATCTAAAGCCAAGGAAAAATTAAGGAGATAAATCAAGGTCTTCAAGATTTTTTAGTAAATCGGATGGAATGAGTCCGAGCCGTTCTTACCAAGAGTCAGAAAAAAGAGAAAGGACCAATTCAATATTCGGATGAGTCTGATGTGAAGGGCCAATTTGACCCAATTATGGGGACATCCAATCCAGATCCTAGTATGGGCCTCTTACCCAATATGAGACTTGACTTGATTGGGCAATCCAATGAGGTCCCAAATATGGAGGCTTCACTTCTATTTTAAGTTGTTTTGTTCTCTATGCCATTTCGAGGGAAACATCCTTTCCGTGGAAAGATCCTCTTAGAAACAGGAATTCCGGGGAGGCACCGTCGGCTGTTCCAATTCGGAGTCTAGGGCGAAAGAAAAGGAGACCACACGGAGTTAAAAGGGAGGACAAGATAAGGAAAGGGGCATTCAAAGATCAAGATTTTGGGATCAGAGAGCTAGCTTCAAGCTTCTTCAAAAGGTGTAGAATTGGGTTTCATAGGATTTGGGAGGACTTTTGCAATCGTTGTTGAAAGTCAGTGTTTGTATTGGTGATTTGGATTTTTTTTGTAATAAAGTTAAGGCTGATACTCTTGATTGTTTTGTGAAATTGGAGAAACTTTTGCGGTTGAAATTTAGAGATATCTAGAGGGTTGAGTATACCGAGTGCATGCAAAAAGTTGTATTAATCTGACGGAACAGATAGATGATATTTGACCATTAGTGTAAAGAGGTATCAAAAGTTAACAAATTGGAGTTGTTTAGGATTTCTATAATATCTAGAGATCTATCAACTAGAATAAGGTGACTTTTGGCATAGTAAGTCGAGGACTTCTAGGCGGCAGTCAAAATACATCAGTGTGGATTAACAGCGTTTCCTTGCAATCTATAAGTTAGATTAGATTGAAACTTCTTGAGTATTTAGAAGGTTTGCAAAGACACTAGTGGTAGAAGTATACAACAATCGGACAGTCAGATTGAGAATTACAGCTTGTCGGAGCTCGCTGTCTAGGATTAGGATTAAAAATAAAATAAATTAAATTAAAAATAAATAAATAAATAAATAAATAAAAATAATAATAAAATAAATAAAAACTAACAAATAACAAAAGACTTTATACTTATAATATCTTGAAATTATTAAAAATAATGTTTCTATGTATTGTGTATTGAAATTAAGCTTTTATATTGAAATCCAAACTAGTTTGTATTTAGATGGTTGAAACCTACTAGCCTATCCGGATACTTACAAAACATTATTTTATCTTCTATCGCCAGAGGCTTGGTGCATTCTCAAGCAAGATATCTCATAATACGACACCATATAGCTAGAATCTTGTATAATTCTTAATGAAGGTCCTATTCTTTCCTCAAAATCTTCTTTTCGTTTTATAATAAATGTGTGTTTAGGATGTAATAATCACAAAGCCTCTACCTTAATAGATTCAGGAGCCTCAACTTATTTTTTAGATGAAGAATTTGTTAAAAGTCATAATATACAATTACTATGAAAAACTAAACCTATACAAGTAGAAGTCATAGAGGGTCGTCTGTTATCTTCTAGAGATGTTACTCATGAAACACTTGCAATAGATGTAGTAATAAATAGTCATAACAGTTGCGTAAATTTTAATATAATTAGATCTCTCTTTAATCTAGTCATTTTAGATTTATTGTGGCTAAAAATGTATAATCTTGTGATAGATTGGATTTCTTGTAAATTTGACTTTTCTTCAAACATCATTAAGAGTTTTTCTAATTTAATAGAAATCTATGTATCTAGTATAGCTAAATTTGTACTTTTAGGTGTAAAAGCTTTTTTGCATGTTGCAAAAGAATAATCATCTTTTGTTATTTATGCCATACATATTTTAAATGATGGAAAGATTTCAAGTAAAATTCTAAGTCAATATCAAGATTTTTAAGATGTTTATGAAAAAAAGAATGTAGATATTTTCTTAGAGCATTATTCGTATGATTGCTCAATCGATCTTAAAAAAAGAAACTTAGTCGCCATTTGGCCTAATCTATAGTTTATCACAAATATGAGTTGACTAAACTTAAGAAGTACATTGATGAGAACTTGGCCAAGAATTTCATTCATCATTCAAAATCTCATGCAAGAGCTTGTATCTCATTTGTGAAAAAAAATATAGATCATTGCAAATGTGTATAGATTATTGAGGACTCAATAAGATTATTATCAAGAATAGATATCCTTTGCCTTTGATATCTGGACTTCTTGATCAATTAAATGAAGTTAAGATCTATATAAAAATAGATCTACGAAGACTGTACAATCTGGTCTGTATTGAAGAAAGAGATGAATGAAAGACTGCATTTTGAACAAGATATAGATACTTTGAATATAATGTCATGCCTTTTCAACTCACGAATGCACCGACTGCTTTTCAACATCTTATGAATGATATTTTTTTGTGAGTTTTGAAATGATTTTATTATCTATTACTTAGACAACATTTTAATCTACTCTAAGAATGCAGAAGAACATGAAGTTCATGTTCATCATGTCTTACAAAAACTTAGAGATGCACGATTGTATGCCAAGATGAAAAAGTTTGTATTCCAAAGTACTCAAGTTGACTTCTTGGAATACATTACTTCAAAAAATGGTCTAATTATGGATCCTAAAAATATTCATACAATTATGGACTAAAAAATTTTAAAAATAGTAAGAGATGTATAATGTTTTTTGAGATTTGCCAATTACTATCAAATCTTTATCAAGAACTTTTTTGAAGTTAGAGCTCTACTTACATGCTTAACTTATAAAGACAAGCTTTCACGGACACAAAATACAGACTTGAAATCTAACAAGAAGTTCAAGAAGAAGTGGCAGAACTAGATTAAACAGATGAGTACAAGAACAACACCAAAAAGGTGAGCTAGAACTCCAAGAGATGTGTTGTCGAGACTGAAGAATCCTTCAGCCTCGACTCCTATATATACTACTGAATAGGAAGCTTCTCGAGCTACTTCCACTAACTAGGACGCTTCTCCAACAACTTCTACTAATTATAAAACTTCTCGAGCAACTTCCTAGAATCTATCAGAATATTTTAGAACCTTCTAAGAATATTCTAGAACCTTCTAAGAGAATCTTTAGGGAATATTCTAAGAATCTTCTAGAATCTTCTAAAGGAATCTTTAGAAAATCTTTAGAGAATATTCTAGAAGAATATTCGAAGAATCTTCTAATGTATGTCCATGACATCACCTCCTCTTCTAACTTCGAGGTCTCCGAGAAGCAATGTTATTATCAGTCAATACCAACGCAAGAAAATGAAAATCTGTCGCATCACATCCGCTATGAATTCCAATTGTTGTTCGCGAGGCAAATGATTCATCGGCCCTTGGAGCCAACGGTAGTGACCAACACCTTCAACCTTTGACCAAGCGTGGACTTCTGTGTCTTCATTGTGAAACTGTCCTCCAAACACACCTTCTGGCTGACCGTCGTAGGCAGGCTCGACCTCAAATACAATTACTAGCGATCTGTTGCTCGGTATCCTCCGACGTCGTCGTGGTGCAGGCGGTTCTTCATCTCGCGGTCGTCTTCGTGAGCTAGTCGCTTGAGATGACATAACAAGTGTAGTATCTTGACTATCCATATCCAAAGGCTAAAATGATGAGAGCAAACTATAGTTGCTAACAAAGTTCTACACTATCGAACTATGGGTTTTGGAGGTGCCCTCCCCCCTTTTTATGCTACTTGATGAGCAAGTTTCAGCAAGAAGCTATCGTTGAATCGGCTTAGGTTTATGAGGATATCGTTGATGAAATTCTTGTACCTTTTTTGGTGCATTGGCAAGATTTTCGGCACGCTCCCACGTTCGTTCATTGATATCGTATCCACTCCAATGCACTAAATACTCCAATTTTCTCCTATTACGCCGTGAATCTAGTACCTTTTCCACCTCGTATTCCTCATGGTTTTCAATTTCGATACTTGGTGGCGGACTTTGTACTCTTTGGAGAAAAGCTGACTCTCGATAAGGTTCCAACAAAGACATATGAAAGACTGGATGTACCTTCATAGTAGCTGGTAACTCCAGACGATATGCCACCGGATTGATCTGCTTCTTGATAACAAATGGCCCTAATCTCCGATAGTCCAATTTGTCACATGGCCGCTTGGTCTTGATATTCCGTCGAAGAAGCCATACTTTACTTCCAACTTTAAAAGTAGGCGCCTCATTTCGATATTTATCTGCAGATGCCTTGTAACTCTCTTGGGCAGATTGCAATTGAAGCTTCAACGTCGCTTGAAGCTCCGATAGTTGCTTCACAAATCCTTCAGCTGTTGGGTTGTTATTTGCTGAAGAACTCAATAAATCGAGCTTGGGGTGGTATCCGTAGTTGGAGAAGAATGGTGTTTGTTGAGTTGACGCATGAAGAGTGTTGTTGTATGCGAACTCAGCAAGCGGTAGATATGCAGTCCAATCATCTTGTTGATAGTTGATGCTGCATCGTAAATATTGCTCCAAAACTTGATTCACCCGCTCCGTTTGACCGTCAGTTTGAGGATGAAAAGCCGAAGAGAGCTTAATATCCACCTTCAATATCTCAAAGAGGGACCTCCAAAACTTGGATACAAACTGAGTACCTCGATCCGACACGATATCATCTGGTAGGCCATGATAACGATATATGTTATCAAGAAAGAGTCTTGCGGTGTCTTCACTTGACGATGTTTTCTTGCAAGGCACGAAATGTGCCATCTTTGTAAATCGATCCACCACAACAAAGATGCTGTCAAATGAATTCGATGGCGGTAGGTCCGTAATGAAGTCCATAGAAACTGAAGACCATGGTCGGTGCGGAATAGGCAATGGCTGGAGAAGTCCATACGGACGATGTCGAGGGATCTTGGATCTTGAACAAACATCACAAGAAAGGACAAATTCCTTCACATCCTTCCACATTTGGGGCCACCAAAAATCTCGTGAAATGAGCTCCAAAGTCTTGTTGAATCCAAAATGTCCCGCAGTTGGAAAGTCATGGCGAGATTGAAGTACTCGGAGTCGAGTTGGTCCTTTCGGGATATACAACCGCTCCTCAAAATACAGAAGATCTCCCTCCACCTTAAACTTGTCATTATCGACACGTTCTTTGATGTCAAGAGCTATAGAATCCTCAATGGTCGCAGTATGTACCTCGCTGAGGAAGCCGTCATCGATAGTTGCAAAAGTAGCAAAAATCCTGAATTTTTCTGGTTTCAACAATGTTGTACATTGTTGATCAAACGCTGCTTCTCCAGCCTTTGGCGCAAGATACGATCTCCTCGATAATGCGTCAGATAATCCTTGCTGTTTTCCAGGGCGGTAGGTGATAATAAAGTCAAATCGTGATAGAGACATATTCCATCGAGCTTGACGACGATTCAAAATTCGAGCTATCATGAAGTACTCCAAATTCTTGTGGTCCGTATAAACAGTCACTGGATGTGCAGCTCCTTCGAGGAAATGACGCCACTCTTGGAAGGCATCCACTATATCAAGCAGCTCTTTGTCGTGGATCTCGTAGTTGATCTCAGCAGCAGAGAACTTTCGTGAATAGAACGCAACTGGGTGAAGCTTCTTGTCTATGCCCATCTGTGAAAGCACAGCTCCCAAAGCAAAATCTGAAGCATCGGTCTCTAAATAGAAAGCCTTTGCAAAGTCAGGGTGTACCAAGATTGGAGCCGTAGTGAATGCCGTCTTGAGATCTTGAAATGCTTTTGCTGCTTGTGATCCCCATTCGAGCTTGTCTTTGCTTGTTAGACGCGTGAGTGGTGCAGCAACTTGAGAATAATTCTTGATGAAGATCCGATAGAAGTTAGCAAATCCAAGAAAACACTGAACATCTCTAACCGTCTTCGGAACTTCCCAAGATATAATTGCTTCTACCTTTTTTGGATCCATCTTCAAGCCCTCTGTAGTCGCAATGAAGCCCAAAAATTCCATCTCATTCTGGTGAAATTGATACTTCTCCAACTTGGCGTAGAGTCCTCGTTCGCGTAGTTTTTCAAGAACCAAACAAACGTGCTTCTCATATTCTTCTTCATTCTTGGAAAATATCAAAATATCATCCAGATAGATGACAACAAAGTCATCGAGGTACTCCCGAAAGATGTCGTTCATCATATGCTGAAAGACCGCTGGAGCATTGGTAAGACCAAAAGGCATGACATTGTATTCAAAATGGCCATACCTTGTACGAAAGGCTGTCTTCCATTCATCTCCTTCTTTGATTCGCACAAGGTTGTAGGCTCCTCTTAAATCAATCTTTGTAAAAATCCTTGCACGTCCAAGTTGATCTAAGAGGCCGGAGATCAAAGGTAAGGGATAGCGATTTTTCTTGGTCACCTTGTTGAGTCCTCGGTAGTCCACGCACATCCGCAGTGAGCCATCCTTTTTCTTCACGAATAGGATTGGTGCTCCAGCTGGCGACTTTGAATGTCGAATAAAATTCTTGGCTAGATTCTCATCGATGTACTTCCGCAATTCTGCCAACTCCGTCTGCGATAGGTTGTATATTGAACCAAAAGGTGGTTGCGCTCCTTCCTCTAAGTCTATGGCGCAATCATATGGTCGATGTTCCGGCAGTATATCGGCGTTCTTCTTCTGAAACACGTCTTCAAAATCCCTATATTGCTCTGGTATATTCGATGTTGAGATATTCTCGCCGCTAGTTGGAGCTGCATAAATGACAAATGGTGCGCCTTCCTTGGACGATCTTAAGAACGCTCTCGCTCCAATAAACATGGATTTCTTCATGTAGGTTCTACCAACAGGTTTATTATTATTTCTTTCAGGAAATGTTATCCTTCGTAGCCTCCAATCAATGGACGGATTATGATCTTCTAACCAAGAAAGACCAAGGATAACAGGGCTTGATGGGGTTCTAATAATATTAAAAATAACGTGACTACTATGGTTCTTAAACACCACTTCTATAGGTTCTGATTCGTGGGTAACATTGCCTGACAATAAGGGTCGTCCATCTATCACCTCTACATGAACAGGTTTGGACTTCTGTACTAAACGGATCTTGTTGCGTTTAGCAAACTCTTCATCTAAAAAACAAGTAGATGCCCCCGAATCCAATAAAGCTAAAGTTTTTTGTTTTTGAGGGCCTAAAAACAAAGGAATTGTAAAACAACTGGCAGGTTGGACAGAGAAGGAGGAACCTGATTGTTGTCGTGATATTAGATTGTCCAGCCGCACGGTTCCTACTGTGGCTGGGCGTCGTCGTTTTCTGGAATCATCGCACTTCTAGTCTTGACAGGGTGCCAATTTTGCTTCTTGGGGCAATTTCCAACCTTGTGACCTTCTTCTCCACAGTACAAACATAACCCTTCCTCCATACGCCGTTTCTTCTCTGTTGGAGTAAGAGATCGGACACGCGCCGTGTCGATTTGCATGTCTGTTGCCTCCGAATGTGAGTTTAAGCTATTTGCAGACATAGTCACATTGTAACGAGTCATTTGGTGTCTTGGACGTTGGTCTTGGCGACGCTGGAATAGGCGGTTGTCACACTTTACAGCTTGGCTAATAGCTTCGTTGAGCGTTTGAGGATCAGGAAGAGATAACAGCAAGTCCTTCACATCATCCTTCAAGCCCCAATAAAACTGACTCACCAACGCCTCTTCACCCCAATTAATGTTACTTGCCAATTGTCTGAAATCCGAGGCATAGACTGATGTAGAGCGTGTTCCTTGTCGTAGCGATCGGATCTTTGTTGTAGCCCATCGAACTTTATCATGCTCGCCAAATGCTTCTGCAAACGCCTCCAAGAACGTTTCAAAGTTGCTCAGGATTGGCGATCGCTTCTCGAACAAGGGAGTAAACCAAGACAGAGCTTGTGCTGTAAGCAAGGTTCCAACAAGCCCAACACGTGCTTCCTCCGTCGGATAACGTTCGGGCTGTAAAATTGTTATCAACCTGATTTGGTTGACAAAACCTCGAAACTTGGAACGAGATCCATTAAACTTATCCGAAAGACTAACTCGAGGCTCCTTTTGTTGTAGGACTACTCGATCTTGTTGAAATGGAGGTAGAACTGCTTCTTCTGGCGCAGAAGTTTGAGGCTGATATGCTTTAGATGGCGCTATCCCAGATGCTCCATTGTTATGGAGTCCTACCATGACTCCTTCGATCTCTGTTGTCCTATGTAACAACGAGGCAAGAGCATTTATGATGGCGTCTAGTTTGGATTCCAAACTTTCAGCCATTTTAACGTCTTAACCTTCGGCTAACCTTCAGAAAGAAGAAAAAAGAGTTTTGACAAGAGGACAATATTGGTTCAGAGGAGAGTACTCCGCAACCTCTAAAACGCCTTAAGACTCCAAGATGAGGGGTAATCCACTCTCTCCAAGAAGAATAAGGCTCCAATATTGAGAAAGAAGAGATATCAGTTTAGAGGAGGGTAATCCGCAACCTCTAAAACACTAGCACACCTTCAAGAAGAGAGGTAATCCACTCTGTAAGAAGAAGGAACTAGCTCTGATACCAGTGAAAATGTAGTCTCGACAAACTGTCACGGACACAAAATACTGACTTGAAATCTAACAAGAAGTTCAAGAAGAAGTGGCAGAACTAGATTAAACAGATGAGTACAAGAACAACACCAGAAAGGTGAGCTAGAACTCCAAGAGATGTGTTGTCGAGACTGAAGAACCCTTCAGCCTCGATTCCTATATATACTACTGAATAGGAAGCTTCTCGAGCTACTTCCACTAACTAGGACGCTTCTCCAACAACTTCTACTAATTATGAAACTTCTCGAGCAACTTCCTAGAATCTATCAGAATATTCTAGAACCTTCTAAGAATATTCTAGAACCTTCTAAGAGAATCTTTAGGGAATATTCTAAGAATCTTCTAGAACCTTCTAAAGGAATCTTTAGAGAATCTTTAGAGAATATTCTAGAAGAATATTGGAAGAATCTTCCAATGTATGTCCATGACACAAGCTCAAGTAGAGTAAAGAAGCAAAAGTATCATTTGAAGCTTTGAAGAAAGCTTTTATTTTTGTATCAATTTTACATTGTATTGACTTATCCAAAGTATTTTTTATGCAGATAGATGCATCTGACTATATCTTAGATGCAATCTTGTCATAAATAGAAGCAAATAACAAACTTCATCTAGTAGCTTTTCATTCAAGAAAATTTTCAGCAGTTGAGATTAATTATGAGATCTACGACAAAGAACTTCTTGAAATCATGGATACTTTTCAAGAATGGCATTATTATTTAGAAGGTGCTTCAAGTCCAATCACCGTATATATAGATCTCAAGAACCTTGAATATTTCATGTTAGCACATGTTTTGAATTGTCTCCAAGCTCATTGGAGCATGTCTTTGTTAAGATTTGAATTCAATATCACTTATCAGCTAAGAAAACAACAAGATTTATCTAATGCCCTTTCTAGACATTCTTATCTTATACCAAAAGAAGAAGAAGCTGCTTTTGACCAATAAAAGATAATTTATTGAAGCTAAAACAATTTCAACTTTGAGCAATGAAATCATTATTGACTATTGATTTGACTTTTCTCAAGCACATCCAAGCAAGTACAATCTTAGACCTTCTTATTCATGATATTAAAAACAATTCTTCTAAGTCTAAAGATACTTCCAAGTTTGAGTTTAAAAAGAACCTAATCTATTTTGAAGGATGCTTATATATTCTAGAAAGAAAAGCACGATTACATGCTCTTAAAGCTTATCACAATTTCTTTGCAGTAGGATATTTTGGATATAAAAAGATTTTAGAGCCTATATTTAGAGATTTTTAATAGCTTCAAATATAAAATGCTATTAAAGAATTTGTGTAGACATGTGATATTTGTTCAAGATCAAAAACTTTCCGTCATCAATCTTATGGATCCTCCAACCATTATCTATATCAGAACAACCATGGTCTTTTGTCTTTATAGATTTTATTATCAATCTTCCAATTTCAAGTTTATATGATTTCATATTGATGATTGTAGATTGTTTCACCAAGATGGTATATTTTGTACCATGTACAAAATCTATTACAAGTAAAGAAATATCTAAACTCTTCTTTGACAATATCTATCACTACCATGGATTATCGAAGGATATTATATCAAACAAAGGAGTACAATTTTTATCGAGATTTTTGAAAACTCTTTTCAAGATATTGAAGATGGATACAAAACTATCTTTGGCTTTCTACCCTCAAACTGATGGACAAATAAAATTGATAAATTAAGTTTTAGAGTAATATTTGAGGTGTACCATCAAATATCAATAAGATAATTGGACAACTCTTTTGCCATTAGTAGAGTTTACTTACAATAATTTGATACATTCTTCTACTCAACAAACACATTTCTTTGTCAATTATGATTATTATCCATGATTTGATATTTTTGATTTTTTAAAAGTTGATAATCCTATAGCACAAGATGTATCAAATTGATTGTCAAAGCTACATGCAATAATGAAGGCATAATTGAAAGAAACTCAAGAACAACAAAAAGCCAACGTAGATGTCCATCACAAGGAACAACTTCAATTACATGTAGGAGATAAGGTATAGTTATTTTGTCGTAATATTAAAACTATTTGTTTTTATGACAAGCTGAATTATCATAAATTTGGACCATTTTTGATTTGTTAAAAGATTAATTTAATTTCTTATCAATTATACCTACTAGAATCTATGAAAATCCATTATATGTTCCATATGTCTTTACTTGAGCCATACAAGACAATGGATATACAAGGAAACAAATGCCACCACATTCTATAGAAATGAACGATAATGAAGAATTTGAAGTGGAAGAAGTTTAGATTCAAGGCGACGCCAAAATAGGTTAGAATATTTAGTACATTGGCATGGATATGATATTAATGAATGCACATTGGAGCCATCCAAGAATCTAGCAAATGCATTAGCTAAAGTTAAAGCTTTTCATCATTGACATCCATTAAAATCAAGATAAAGAATCAAAAAATTCTTTGCTATAAAGCAAAACTAGTCCAATGGAGATTTAATTCTATCTTGTATCATTATTTTTTTAGATTTTTTAGTGCTTAAGAGATGAAGAACCAAAAACCAGCAAATTGAACTCAAGAGCTATCATTTATTGAACTATTAGATAAGACATTGTGACTATTACAACCTTCAAGATGGCAAAATCGAGATGAAGATCATCAAGAACGACATGTTCTTCCTCAAATAGATGGCAAGATATAATGCATTAGATACTACGACCTTGGAAGGAACTCTCGGTATTTAGTAATACTTTTGGAGGTAAGAACCACTCCTGATGGTATTACTAATGTTTTGTTTGAAGGAAGTTATGAAGGCCTCAATAATGATCAAATATCAGAGTGATCTTCTTGTCCTAGTATAGAACATTATTGATCGTTGAAGGAACATATCAACTATCTTCAAAGGGAATAAAAATTAAAGTACATAGCAAATACAAATCAGCACATCTTCAACTTTATCAACATGTAATCACCGCTCCTTATGGAACTCGTCACTAGAAGGGGGAGTAATGTCACGAACATACATATTTATCTTGATAATTATCTATATAAAAGAATAAGTAGAAGTAAGTCAAAGTAGATAAATATGATAATATCTTGTAGAAAGCTTTCTAAAAGCTTCATAGATACTGCTTTGCCTTTATACATGTCTATAAGTAATTGATAGGTTGAAAGCTTGGCCAATAAGGAGGCCACATGTCGACATGTTGATCTTTTATAATACAAGTTGGACATATAGCACACACCTAAGAAACTTGCCTTCAAAATTAGATATATGTCTTGCAAGTTGGACGTGTATTAGAGGTTCTATAGCATGTCACCACATAGTTCTTAATTAAATAATATATATAGATGCAAGAATGAGGCCTTCTTCACTCTTGTCAACTCCTTTCTTATTTTTAGTCTAGTTTTAAGAGTCTTATGTTTTCTAATCTTTGACAATAGCCATTCTAGTTCTTTTTTGAATATACATACTTTCTTATATTATATCACTTTTCTTTTGACATAGATTCTACAAGTTTATGTATCTTCTTCCAATTTATGTCCTTGATACTTTTTTTGCAAAGTTTCAGTCCATAAATAAAAAACATGATACAATTTGTATTGCAACCAATAAGACTTATATTTTATAATAAGGCAATTGATCATTAATATTATATATTTTATAATTTTGATATCATACAATTGATATCAAGTACAATAATATTATACTTATTTGTCAATTTTTCTACAAATTATAATATAAGATAAAAAAATTAATGCTCAACTTACCTTATTTTCATAGATTGAGTCAAAAAAATGACTTTATTATGAAATGTGACAATCAATTTTTTAAATTTTAATCTAAAAGTTACACAAATGGGCCTTAATATTTTTATAATTCAATGGCAATACCAATGTCTTTTCAATACATGCATTTGAAAGTAGAAGATATATAAATTGATGCAATATATTTTAAACCTCTTATTAAATAAAAAAAAGACTTGTTGTTGATAAAAAAGGATTATGCTTATATTATAAAAAATCTAAGCATATTATTTAATATTATTCAAAAAAGTAATGCAACTACAAAATAAGGAGTATGACTACCAAAGAAGACAATTTATCAAAAAATAAGTTTGTCCAACTATAATAAGAACCATGTGATTGAAATCTTGTACAACACTTAGTAGAGGTCATATTATTTCATTAGAATGCTCTCTTTGTTTCATAAAAGATGTTAGATTAGGATCTAAATAGCATAAAACTTATACCTAGTTAGATTCTAGAGTCTTAGCTTATTACTTAGATGAAGAGTTTGTTAAAAGATATAGCATATTCTTAGTGAATAAAATCAAATTTTTTCATGTAGAAGTCATAGATAGTTGTCTATTATCTTTTAAATTTATTATTTATAAAATTCTTCTTATAAAAGTAGCAACTAATGGTTATGATAGCCTTGTAATATTTATTATTATTAGATATCTTTCTAATCTAGTCATATTAAGTCTATTGTAGTTAGAAAAATATAAATCTTAAATAGATTAGATTTCTTGTCATCTTGACTTTTTGAAGAGTATATCTAAAAGTATTGTTAATCAAGTACAAAATCATAAGTTTAATACAACCAAACTTATATTTGAAGGTACAAGAGCTTTTTAACATATTTCAAAAGAAGGATCATCTTTTGTTATTTATGTTATATAATTTCTAAAAATAAAAAGACTTCAAGTGGTATTTTAAGTCAATATTAAATCAAATATTGATATTTTGAATGCAATCTCATAACTTTTGAACTTATAAATATACTAGCTATTTTTCAACATCTAATAAATAATATCTTTTGAGAGTTTTTGAATGATTTTATTATTTTTTATTTAGATGATATTTTAATCTATACTAAAAATATAAAATAATATAGATTTTATATTTATTATGTATTATAAAAACTTAGAGATGTAAAATTATATGCCAAATAAAAAATATATATATTTTAGACTACTCAAGTTAACTTCTTAGGATATATCATTTTTAAAAATAGCCTTATGATAGATCCTAAGAAGATTTAGACTATCATAGATTAGCAAATTTCAAAAATAATAAAAATTATCTGATACTTTTTGAGATTTTTCAATTATTATCTAATCTTCATTACAAAATAATTTCACATTATAACTCTACTTCTATATCTAACATGTAAAGACAAACTTAAGTAAAGCAAAGAAGCTAAAATATCTTTTAAAGCTTTGAAGACAATTTTTATATTGACACTAATATTGTCATATATCAACTTTTCTAAGGCATTTTTTATAAAACAGAATGTATCAAACTTTGTCTTGGATGTGCTATTGTCAAAAATGGGAGTAGATAACAATCTCTATTCAATAGCTTTTAATTCCAAGAAATTTTCAACAATCAATATCAATTACAAGATCCACAATAAAGAGCTTTTTGTAATCATGGATTTATTTCAAAATTGGCATCATTATTTAAAAGGCTCTTCTAATCCAATCACTATATGTACAAATCATAAGAACCTTTAATATTTCATAGTATGATATATTTTAAATTATTACCAAGCTTTTTGGAGCATGTGTATATTAAGATTTGATTTCAAGATCACTTATCAATTAAAAAAATAAGAAGGTTTATCAAATGCCCTTTCTAAATATTCTTATTCTATACCAAAAGAAAGAGATGCAACTTTTGATCAACAAAGAATGATTTTCTTGAAGCTAGAGCATTTTTATCTTTCAACAATGAAATCAACATTAACTATTGATTTAAACTTTCTTAAGTAAGTTCAATCAAGTATGTCCTCTAATTTTCTTGTTTTTAATATTAAGAATAAATTTTTGAAGTTTTATGATACTTCTAAGTTTTAATTTAAGAATAATTAACTCTATTTTGAAAAATTCTTATATACTCCAAAAACTAAAGCATAATTATATTTTCTTCAAATTTATCATAACTTTCCAATAGTACGATATTTTAGATACAATAAGTCTTTGGAACTAATATAAAGAGAATTTTAGTAGCCTCAAATGTGGAAGGTAATTAAATAATTTGTACAATCATATGATATTTATTTAAGATTAAAAACTTCTTGTCATCAATCTTATAGACTTATTTAACCATTATCTATTTCAAAACAATTATGATCTATTATTTCTATGGAATTTATCATGGATCTTTAAATCTCAAGTTCTTATGATTTTATATTTGTAATTGTAGATTATTTCATCAAAATGGTACATTTTGTAACATATACAAAATCTATTACAATCAAAGAAATAGTTAAGTTTTTCTTTGACAACATCTATTGATATTATGGATTATTTAAAGATATTATATTGAATAGAAGGATTCAATTTGTATCAAGATTTTAGATAATCCTTTTTAAGATTCTAAAGATAGATATAAAACTATCTTTGGCTATCCATCATCAAATTAATAGACAAATATAGCATATAAATTAAGTTTTGGAGCAATATTTGAGGTATATCATTAATTATCAAGAAGATGATCAAATAATTCTTTTGCTATTGGCAAAGTTTATTTTTAATAATATTATTTATTTGTTTATTTAATAAATATCTTTTTCTACTAATTATAATTATTATCCATAATTTGATACTTTTGACTTCTCAATAATTTATAATCTTGTGGCAAAAGATTTGACGAATCATTTATTAGAGCTATATACAATAATAAAAGTACAATTAAAAGAAGTTGAAGAAGAATAAAAGAACAATGTAGATGCCTATTGTATTTAACTATGTCATATCTACATTAGAGATAAGGTATGGTTACTTTATTATAATATCAAGACTATTTTTTTCTTGTAATAAGTTGGATTACCATAAATTTAGACCATTTCTTATATGTAAAAAATTAATCTAATTACTTATTGATTATATCTCTTAGTGTTGTATACCATGAAGTATACTTTAGAATGCATTGAATACTTAGTTATAGAAGATAAAATAGAATTTGCAGCAAAAAAGTTCTAAAAATTCTAATAAAATTTTAAAAAACTTTAATTAAATCTTAAAAATATTAATCCACCTTTAATTAAATCCAAAATAAGTCTTAAAGAAATTACAAAAGAAACATAAAGAAATTATGAATTAACCTTAAAGTAATATATATAATAAAAAAATCCTAAAAAATATTTTTAAAATATTCTTGAAATCTTATAAAAATATTAAAAATAGAATATTTAAATAAATCCTAATCAAATCTTAATCAAATCATAAACCAACTCTAATCAAGTTTTAATAAAATCTTAAATCCTAATCAAATTTTAATCAAATCCTAATCAAATCCTAATCAAATTTTAAATAAATTTTAAAGAGATCCTAAACAATCTCCAAACAAATCCAAAAAAGTTTAAAGTAAATCTTAACCAATTTCTATAGTTTTTTTAAAATCTCAATAAATACTAATTAAATTGCCAATATCAACTCAAATTTCATTCACATTTTAATTTATATAAAATTAAAAATCATACAAAAATTGAAAAGAATTAAATTTACCAATCAAAAGAAAAAGCTTCTAAACCTCTCAAATATTGGCTATCATTTGTCTCCAATTTGGATGTTGATCTCTTAGCAAAAAATTCTTTTTGTTAAATTATTTGATTTCTTAAAAAAAACAAAAATTTGATGTGTGGATTACTAAGTCAAGATAATTTTCACCAATTTTTGCTTCAATTGAATTAGAATTTTTTTTAAGATCATAAAAATCTTCATTGATCCTAAATTTTAAAAATTTGAGATCTTACTTCTATAAAACTCTCAATTCCTTCAATCTAACCATTCAATTGAAATACAATTTCTCAAATATATTGAAGATAAGCACAATGACAAATATACAAACTTTTACTTATAAATATGATGTAATAATCATTCAATACTTAAAATTATAAATAAAATATATATATATATATATATATATATATATATATATTTCTCAAAATCCAAAACCACTAAGTACATCTTTCATTTGAAAAGCCCTCAAAAACTCAATATGTCTTTTAAATCACATAAAACTTACTCTTAAAAAATCTCTCACTGATTTTCTTTCAAATCCTATTCTTTAAACTACTAAAGAATTTTGGAATCACTACAGGTGTATGGTTTTATGCCTATGGATCTAATTTCGATCTTGATTCATAATCAATCTTAGAATATCAATTCTTAATAATTTGAATTTTATTTTTGCTAATTCTTATTTTTAACTTTTTTTTTAAAATTCTTATAGAATTTATTTTTTGATCTAATTTTTTTTTCTTATTTATGGCTTTAAAAAATAAATAAAAGTATCTTTTACAAGAAAGTAGTATTAATAATTATTAATATTTTCCTAATTTCTTGTCTATTATATAAGTTGGCATTGTCTTGAGTCTTAGACCATTGTATCCCATTTTCTATCCTTTATTGTGATTTCTATGTATTTGTCATGGTAATAAGATAGAGAATCAACAACCATTAAATTCAATTTAAGAACTATCATTTATTGACTGTCACGAATAAAAAATACAGACTTGAAATCTAACAAGAAGTTCAAGAAGAAGTGGCAGAACTAGATTAAACAGATGAGTACAAGAACAACACCAAAAAGGTGAGCTAGAACTCCAAGAGATGTGTTGTCGAGACTGAAGAACCCTTCAGCCTCGACTCCTATATATACTACTGAATAGGAAGCTTCTCGAGCTACTTCCACTAACTAGGACACTTCTCCAACAATTTCTACTAATTATAAAACTTCTCGAGCAACTTCCTAGAATCTATCAGAATATTTTAGAACCTTCTAAGAATATTCTAGAACCTTCTAAGAGAATCTTTAGGGAATATTCTAAGAATCTTCTAGAATCTTCTAAAGGAATCTTTAGAAAATCTTTAGAGAATATTCTAGAAGAATATTCGAAGAATCTTCTAATGTATGTCCATGACATCACCTCCTCTTCTAACTTCGAGGTCTCCGAGAAGCAATGTTATTATCAGTCAATACCAACGCAAGAAAATGAAAATCTGTCGCATCACATCCGCTATGAATTCCAATTGTTGTTCGCGAGGCAAATGATTCATCGGCCCTTGGAGCCAACGGTAGTGACCAACACCTTCAACCTTTGACCAAGCGTGGACTTCTGTGTCTTCATTGTGAAACTGTCCTCCAAACACACCTTCTGGCTGACCGTCGTAGGCAGGCTCGACCTCAAATACAATTACTAGCGATCTGTTGCTCGGTATCCTCCGACGTCGTCGTGGTGCAGGCGGTTCTTCATCTCGCGGTCGTCTTCGTGAGCTAGTCGCTTGAGATGACATAACAAGTGTAGTATCTTGACTATCCATATCCAAAGGCTAAAATGATGAGAGCAAACTATAGTTGCTAACAAAGTTCTACACTATCGAACTATGGGTTTTGGAGGTGCCCTCCCCCCTTTTTATGCTACTTGATGAGCAAGTTTCAGCAAGAAGCTATCGTTGAATCGGCTTAGGTTTATGAGGATATCGTTGATGAAATTCTTGTACCTTTTTTGGTGCATTGGCAAGATTTTCGGCACGCTCCCACGTTCGTTCATTGATGTCGTATCCACTCCAATGCACTAAATACTCCAATTTTCTCCTATTACGCCGTGAATCTAGTACCTTTTTCACCTCGTATTCCTCATGGTTTTCAATTTCGATACTTGGTGGCGGACTTTGTACTCTTTGGAGAAAAGCTGACTCTCGATAAGGTTCCAACAAAGACATATGAAAGACTGGATGTACCTTCATAGTAGCTGGTAACTCCAGACGATATGCCACCGGATTGATCTGCTTCTTGATAACAAATGGCCCTAATCTCCGATAGTCCAATTTGTCACATGGCCGCTTGGTCTTGATATTCCGTCGAAGAAGCCATACTTTACTTCCAACTTTAAAAGTAGGCGCCTCATTTCGATATTTATCTGCAGATGCCTTGTAACTCTCTTGGGCAGATTGCAATTGAAGCTTCAACGTCGCTTGAAGCTCCGATAGTTGCTTCACAAATCCTTCAGCTGTTGGGTTGTTATTTGCTGAAGAATTCAATAAATCGAGCTTGGGGTGGTATCCGTAGTTGGAGAAGAATGGTGTTTGTTGAGTTGACGCATGAAGAGTGTTGTTGTATGCGAACTCAGCAAGCGGTAGATATGCAGTCCAATCATCTTGTTGATAGTTGATGCTGCATCGTAAATATTGCTCCAAAACTTGATTCACCCGCTCCGTTTGACCGTCAGTTTGAGGATGAAAAGCCGAAGAGAGCTTAATATCCACCTTCAATATCTCAAAGAGGGACCTCCAAAACTTGGATACAAACTGAGTACCTCGATCCGACACGATATCATCTGGTAGGCCATGATAACGATATATGTTATCAAGAAAGAGTCTTGCGGTGTCTTCACTTGACGATGTTTTCTTGCAAGGTACGAAATGTGCCATCTTTGTAAATCGATCCACCACAACAAAGATGCTGTCAAATGAATTCGATGGCGGTAGGTCCGTAATGAAGTCCATAGAAACTGAAGACCATGGTCGGTGCGGAATAGGCAATGGCTGGAGAAGTCCATACGGACGATGTCGAGGGATCTTGGATCTTGAACAAACATCACAAGAAAGGACAAATTCCTTCACATCCTTCCACATTTGGGGCCACCAAAAATCTCGTGAAATGAGCTCCAAAGTCTTGTTGAATCCAAAATGTCCCGCAGCTGGAAAGTCGTGGCGAGATTGAAGTACTCGGAGTCGAGTTGGTCCTTTCGGGATATACAACCGCTCCTCAAAATACAGAAGATCTCCCTCCACCTTAAACTTGTCATTATCGACACGTTCTTTGATGTCAAGAGCTATAGAATCCTCAATGGTCGCAGTATGTACCTCGCTGAGGAAGCCGTCATCGATAGTTGCAACAGTAGCAAAAATCCTGAATTTTTCTGGTTTCAACAATGTTGTACATTGTTGATCAAACGCTGCTTCTCCAGCCTTTGGCGCAAGATACGATCTCCTCGATAATGCGTCAGATAATCCTTGCTGTTTTCCAGGGCGGTAGGTGATAATAAAGTCAAATCGTGATAGAGACATATTCCATCGAGCTTGACGACGATTCAAAATTTGAGCTATCATGAAGTACTCCAAATTCTTGTGGTCCGTATAAACAGTCACTGGATGTGCAGCTCCTTCGAGGAAGTGACGCCACTCTTGGAAGGCATCCACTATAGCAAGCAGCTCTTTGTCGTGGATCTCGTAGTTGATCTCAGCAGCAGAGAACTTCCGTGAATAGAACGCAACTGGGTGAAGCTTCTTGTCTATGCCCATCTGTGAAAGCACAGCTCCCAAAGCAAAATCTGAAGCATCGGTCTCTAAATAGAAAGCCTTTGCAAAGTCAGGGTGTACCAAGATTGGAGCCGTAGTGAATGCCGTCTTGAGATCTTGAAATGCTTTTGCTGCTTGTGATCCCCATTCGAGCTTGTCTTTGCTTGTTAGACGCGTGAGTGGTGCAGCAACTTGAGAATAATTCTTGATGAAGATCCGATAGAAGTTAGCAAATCCAAGAAAACACTGAACATCTCTAACCGTCTTCGGAACTTCCCAAGATATAATTGCTTCTACCTTTTTTGGATCCATCTTCAAGCCCTCTGTAGTCGCAATGAAGCCCAAAAATTCCATCTCATTCTGGTGAAATTGATACTTCTCCAACTTGGCGTAGAGTCCTCGTTCGCGTAGTTTTTCAAGAACCAAACAAACGTGCTTCTCATATTCTTCTTCATTCTTGGAAAATATCAAAATATCATCCAGATAGATGACAACAAAGTCATCGAGGTACTCCCGAAAGATGTCGTTCATCATATGCTGAAAGACCGCTGGAGCATTGGTAAGACCAAAAGGCATGACATTGTATTCAAAATGGCCATACCTTGTACGAAAGGCTGTCTTCCATTCATCTCCTTCTTTGATTCGCACAAGGTTGTAGGCTCCTCTTAAATCAATCTTTGTAAAAATCCTTGCACGTCCAAGTTGATCTAAGAGGCCGGAGATCAAAGGTAAGGGATAGCGATTTTTCTTGGTCACCTTGTTGAGTCCTCGGTAGTCCACGCACATCCGCAGTGAGCCATCCTTTTTCTTCACGAATAGGATTGGTGCTCCAGCTGGCGACTTTGAATGTCGAATAAAATTCTTGGCTAGATTCTCATCGATGTACTTCCGCAATTCTGCCAACTCCGTCTGCGATAGGTTGTATATTGAACCAAAAGGTGGTTGCGCTCCTTCCTCTAAGTCTATGGCGCAATCATATGGTCGATGTTCCGGCAGTATATCGGCGTTCTTCTTCTGAAACACGTCTTCAAAATCCCTATATTGCTCTGGTATATTCGATGTTGAGATATTCTCGCCGCTAGTTGGAGCTGCATAAATGACAAATGGTGCGCCTTCCTTGGACGATCTTAAGAACGCTCTCGCTCCAATAAACATGGATTTCTTCATGTAGGTTCTACCAACAGGTTTATTATTATTTCTTTCAGGAAATGTTATCCTTCGTAGCCTCCAATCAATGGACGGATTATGATCTTCTAACCAAGAAAGACCAAGGATAACAGGGCTTGATGGGGTTCTAATAATATTAAAAATAACGTGACTACTATGGTTCTTAAACACCACTTCTATAGGTTCTGATTCGTGGGTAACATTGCCTGACAATAAGGGTCGTCCATCTATCACCTCTACATGAACAGGTTTGGACTTCTGTACTAAACGGATCTTGTTGCGTTTAGCAAACTCTTCATCTAAAAAACAAGTAGATGCCCCCGAATCCAATAAAGCTAAAGTTTTTTGTTTTTGAGGGCCTAAAAACAAAGGAATTGTAAAACAACTGGCAGGTTGGACAGAGAAGGAGGAACCTGATTGTTGTCGTGATATTAGATTGTCCAGCCGCACGGTTCCTACTGTGGCTGGGCGTCGTCGTTTTCTGGAATCATCGCACTTCTAGTCTTGACAGGGTGCCAATTTTGCTTCTTGGGGCAATTTCCAACCTTGTGACCTTCTTCTCCACAGTACAAACATAACCCTTCCTCCATACGCCGTTTCTTCTCTGTTGGAGTAAGAGATCGGACACGCGCCGTGTCGATTTGCATGTCTGTTGCCTCCGAATGTGAGTTTAAGCTATTTGCAGACATAGTCACATTGTAACGAGTCATTTGGTGTCTTGGACGTTGGTCTTGGCGACGCTGGAATAGGCGGTTGTCACACTTTACAGCTTGGCTAATAGCTTCGTTGAGCGTTTGAGGATCAGGAAGAGATAACAGCAAGTCCTTCACATCATCCTTCAAGCCCCAATAAAACTGACTCACCAACGCCTCTTCACCCCAATTAATGTCACTTGCCAATTGTCTGAAATCCGAGGCATAGACTGATGTAGAGCGTGTTCCTTGTCATAGCGATCGGATCTTTGTTGTAGCCCATCGAACTTTATCATGCTCGCCAAATGCTTCTGCAAACGCCTCCAAGAACGTTTCAAAGTTGCTCAGGATTGGCGATCGCTTCTCGAACAAGGGAGTAAACCAAGACAGAGCTTGTGCTGTAAGCAAGGTTCCAACAAGCCCAACACGTGCTTCCTCCGTCGGATAACGTTCGGGCTGTAAAATTGTTATCAACCTGATTTGGTTGACAAAACCTCGAAACTTGGAACGAGATCCATCAAACTTATCCGAAAGACTAACTCGAGGCTCCTTTTGTTGTAGGACTACTCGATCTTGTTGAAATGGAGGTAGAACTGCTTCTTCTGGCGCAGAAGTTTGAGGCTGATATGCTTTAGATGGCACTATCCCAGATGCTCCATTGTTATGGAGTCCTACCATGACTCCTTCGATCTCTGTTGCCCTATGTAACAACGAGGCAAGAGCATTTATGATGGCGTCTAGTTTGGATTCCAAACTTTCAGCCATTTTAACGTCTTAACCTTCGGCTAACCTTCAGAAAGAAGAAAAAAGAGTTTTGACAAGAGGACAATATTGGTTCAGAGGAGAGTACTCCGCAACCTCTAAAACGCCTTAAGACTCCAAGATGAGGGGTAATCCACTCTCTCCAAGAAGAATAAGGCTCCAATATTGAGAAAGAAGAGATATCAGTTTAGAGGAGGGTAATCCGCAACCTCTAAAACACTAGCACACCTTCAAGAAGAGAGGTAATCCACTCTGTAAGAAGAAGGAACTAGCTCTGATACCAGTGAAAATGTAGTCTCGACAAACTGTCACGGACACAAAATACTGACTTGAAATCTAACAAGAAGTTCAAGAAGAAGTGGCAGAACTAGATTAAACAGATGAGTACAAGAACAACACCAGAAAGGTGAGCTAGAACTCCAAGAGATGTGTTGTCGAGACTGAAGAACCCTTCAGCCTCGATTCCTATATATACTACTGAATAGGAAGCTTCTCGAGCTACTTCCACTAACTAGGACGCTTCTCCAACAACTTCTACTAATTATGAAACTTCTCGAGCAACTTCCTAGAATCTATCAGAATATTCTAGAACCTTCTAAGAATATTCTAGAACCTTCTAAGAGAATCTTTAGGGAATATTCTAAGAATCTTCTAGAACCTTCTAAAGGAATCTTTAGAGAATCTTTAGAGAATATTCTAGAAGAATATTGGAAGAATCTTCCAATGTATGTCCATGACACAAGCTCAAGTAGAGTAAAGAAGCAAAAGTATCATTTGAAGCTTTGAAGAAAGCTTTTATTTTTGTATCAATTTTACATTGTATTGACTTATCCAAAGTATTTTTTATGCAGATAGATGCATCTGACTATATCTTAGATGCAATCTTGTCATAAATAGAAGCAAATAACAAACTTCATCTAGTAGCTTTTCATTCAAGAAAATTTTCAGCAGTTGAGATTAATTATGAGATCTACGACAAAGAACTTCTTGAAATCATGGATACTTTTCAAGAATGGCATTATTATTTAGAAGGTGCTTCAAGTCCAATCACCGTATATATAGATCTCAAGAACCTTGAATATTTCATGTTAGCACATGTTTTGAATTGTCTCCAAGCTCATTGGAGCATGTCTTTGTTAAGATTTGAATTCAATATCACTTATCAGCTAAGAAAACAACAAGATTTATCTAATGCCCTTTCTAGACATTCTTATCTTATACCAAAAGAAGAAGAAGCTGCTTTTGACCAATAAAAGATAATTTATTGAAGCTAAAACAATTTCAACTTTGAGCAATGAAATCATTATTGACTATTGATTTGACTTTTCTCAAGCACATCCAAGCAAGTACAATCTTAGACCTTCTTATTCATGATATTAAAAACAATTCTTCTAAGTCTAAAGATACTTCCAAGTTTGAGTTTAAAAAGAACCTAATCTATTTTGAAGGATGCTTATATATTCTAGAAAGAAAAGCACGATTACATGCTCTTAAAGCTTATCACAATTTCTTTGCAGTAGGATATTTTGGATATAAAAAGATTTTAGAGCCTATATTTAGAGATTTTTAGTAGCTTCAAATATAAAATGCTATTAAAGAATTTGTGTAGACATGTGATATTTGTTCAAGATCAAAAACTTTCCGTCATCAATCTTATGGATCCTCCAACCATTATCTATATCAGAACAACCATGGTCTTTTGTCTTTATAGATTTTATTATCAATCTTCCAATTTCAAGTTTATATGATTTCATATTGATGATTGTAGATTGTTTCACCAAGATGGTATATTTTGTACCATGTACAAAATCTATTACAAGTAAAGAAATATCTAAACTCTTCTTTGACAATATCTATCACTACCATGGATTATCGAAGGATATTATATCAAACAAAGGAGTACAATTTTTATCGAGATTTTTGAAAACTCTTTTCAAGATATTGAAGATGGATACAAAACTATCTTTGGCTTTCTACCCTCAAACTGATGGACAAATAAAATTGATAAATTAAGTTTTAGAGTAATATTTGAGGTGTACCATCAAATATCAATAAGATAATTGGACAACTCTTTTGCCATTAGTAGAGTTTACTTACAATAATTTGATACATTCTTCTACTCAACAAACACATTTCTTTGTCAATTATGATTATTATCCATGATTTGATATTTTTGATTTTTTAAAAGTTGATAATCCTATAGCACAAGATGTATCAAATTGATTGTCAAAGCTACATGCAATAATGAAGGCATAATTGAAAGAAACTCAAGAACAACAAAAAGCCAACGTAGATGTCCATCACAAGGAACAACTTCAATTACATGTAGGAGATAAGGTATAGTTATTTTGTCGTAATATTAAAACTATTTGTTTTTATGACAAGCTGAATTATCATAAATTTGGACCATTTTTGATTTGTTAAAAGATTAATTTAATTTCTTATCAATTATACCTACTAGAATCTATGAAAATCCATTATATGTTCCATATGTCTTTACTTGAGCCATACAAGACAATGGATATACAAGGAAACAAATGCCACCACATTCTATAGAAATGAACGATAATGAAGAATTTGAAGTGGAAGAAGTTTAGATTCAAGGCGACGCCAAAATAGGTTAGAATATTTAGTACATTGGCATGGATATGATATTAATGAATGCACATTGGAGCCATCCAAGAATCTAGCAAATGCATTAGCTAAAGTTAAAGCTTTTCATCATTGACATCCATTAAAATCAAGATAAAGAATCAAAAAATTCTTTGCTATAAAGCAAAACTAGTCCAATGGAGATTTAATTCTATCTTGTATCATTATTTTTTTAGATTTTTTAGTGCTTAAGAGATGAAGAACCAAAAACCAGCAAATTGAACTCAAGAGCTATCATTTATTGAACTATTAGATAAGACATTGTGACTATTACAACCTTCAAGATGGCAAAATCGAGATGAAGATCATCAAGAACGACATGTTCTTCCTCAAATAGATGGCAAGATATAATGCATTAGATACTACGACCTTGGAAGGAACTCTCGGTATTTAGTAATACTTTTGGAGGTAAGAACCACTCCTGATGGTATTACTAATGTTTTGTTTGAAGGAAGTTATGAAGGCCTCAATAATGATCAAATATCAGAGTGATCTTCTTGTCCTAGTATAGAACATTATTGATCGTTGAAGGAACATATCAACTATCTTCAAAGGGAATAAAAATTAAAGTACATAGCAAATACAAATCAGCACATCTTCAACTTTATCAACATGTAATCACCGCTCCTTATGGAACTCGTCACTAGAAGGGGGAGTAATGTCACGAACATACATATTTATCTTGATAATTATCTATATAAAAGAATAAGTAGAAGTAAGTCAAAGTAGATAAATATGATAATATCTTGTAGAAAGCTTTCTAAAAGCTTCATAGATACTGCTTTGCCTTTATACATGTCTATAAGTAATTGATAGGTTGAAAGCTTGGCCAATAAGGAGGCCACATGTCGACATGTTGATCTTTTATAATACAAGTTGGACATATAGCACACACCTAAGAAACTTGCCTTCAAAATTAGATATATGTCTTGCAAGTTGGACGTGTATTAGAGGTTCTATAGCATGTCACCACATAGTTCTTAATTAAATAATATATATAGATGCAAGAATGAGGCCTTCTTCACTCTTGTCAACTCCTTTCTTATTTTTAGTCTAGTTTTAAGAGTCTTATGTTTTCTAATCTTTGACAATAGCCATTCTAGTTCTTTTTTGAATATACATACTTTCTTATATTATATCACTTTTCTTTTGACATAGATTCTACAAGTTTATGTATCTTCTTCCAATTTATGTCCTTGATACTTTTTTTGCAAAGTTTCAGTCCATAAATAAAAAACATGATACAATTTGTATTGCAACCAATAAGACTTATATTTTATAATAAGGCAATTGATCATTAATATTATATATTTTATAATTTTGATATCATACAATTGATATCAAGTACAATAATATTATACTTATTTGTCAATTTTTCTACAAATTATAATATAAGATAAAAAAATTAATGCTCAACTTACCTTATTTTCATAGATTGAGTCAAAAAAATGACTTTATTATGAAATGTGACAATCAATTTTTTAAATTTTAATCTAAAAGTTACACAAATGGGCCTTAATATTTTTATAATTCAATGGCAATACCAATGTCTTTTCAATACATGCATTTGAAAGTAGAAGATATATAAATTGATGCAATATATTTTAAACCTCTTATTAAATAAAAAAAAGACTTGTTGTTGATAAAAAAGGATTATGCTTATATTATAAAAAATCTAAGCATATTATTTAATATTATTCAAAAAAGTAATGCAACTACAAAATAAGGAGTATGACTACCAAAGAAGACAATTTATCAAAAAATAAGTTTGTCCAACTATAATAAGAACCATGTGATTGAAATCTTGTACAACACTTAGTAGAGGTCATATTATTTCATTAGAATGCTCTCTTTGTTTCATAAAAGATGTTAGATTAGGATCTAAATAGCATAAAACTTATACCTAGTTAGATTCTAGAGTCTTAGCTTATTACTTAGATGAAGAGTTTGTTAAAAGATATAGCATATTCTTAGTGAATAAAATCAAATTTTTTCATGTAGAAGTCATAGATAGTTGTCTATTATCTTTTAAATTTATTATTTATAAAATTCTTCTTATAAAAGTAGCAACTAATGGTTATGATAGCCTTGTAATATTTATTATTATTAGATATCTTTCTAATCTAGTCATATTAAGTCTATTGTAGTTAAAAAAATATAAATCTTAAATAGATTAGATTTCTTGTCATCTTGACTTTTTGAAGAGTATATCTAAAAGTATTGTTAATCAAGTACAAAATCATAAGTTTAATACAACCAAACTTATATTTGAAGGTACAAGAGCTTTTTAACATATTTCAAAAGAAGGATCATCTTTTGTTATTTATGTTATATAATTTCTAAAAATAAAAAGACTTCAAGTGGTATTTTAAGTCAATATTAAATCAAATATTGATATTTTGAATGCAATCTCATAACTTTTGAACTTATAAATATACTAGCTATTTTTCAACATCTAATAAATAATATCTTTTGAGAGTTTTTGAATGATTTTATTATTTTTTATTTAGATGATATTTTAATCTATACTAAAAATATAAAATAATATAGATTTTATATTTATTATGTATTATAAAAACTTAGAGATGTAAAATTATATGCCAAATAAAAAATATATATATTTTAGACTACTCAAGTTAACTTCTTAGGATATATCATTTTTAAAAATAGCCTTATGATAGATCCTAAGAAGATTTAGACTATCATAGATTAGCAAATTTCAAAAATAATAAAAATTATCTGATACTTTTTGAGATTTTTCAATTATTATCTAATCTTCATTACAAAATAATTTCACATTATAACTCTACTTCTATATCTAACATGTAAAGACAAACTTAAGTAAAGCAAAGAAGCTAAAATATCTTTTAAAGCTTTGAAGACAATTTTTATATTGACACTAATATTGTCATATATCAACTTTTCTAAGGCATTTTTTATAAAACAGAATGTATCAAACTTTGTCTTGGATGTGCTATTGTCAAAAATGGGAGTAGATAACAATCTCTATTCAATAGCTTTTAATTCCAAGAAATTTTCAACAATCAATATCAATTACAAGATCCACAATAAAGAGCTTTTTGTAATCATGGATTTATTTCAAAATTGGCATCATTATTTAAAAGGCTCTTCTAATCCAATCACTATATGTACAAATCATAAGAACCTTTAATATTTCATAGTATGATATATTTTAAATTATTACCAAGCTTTTTGGAGCATGTGTATATTAAGATTTGATTTCAAGATCACTTATCAATTAAAAAAATAAGAAGGTTTATCAAATGCCCTTTCTAAATATTCTTATTCTATACCAAAAGAAAGAGATGCAACTTTTGATCAACAAAGAATGATTTTCTTGAAGCTAGAGCATTTTTATCTTTCAACAATGAAATCAACATTAACTATTGATTTAAACTTTCTTAAGTAAGTTCAATCAAGTATGTCCTCTAATTTTCTTGTTTTTAATATTAAGAATAAATTTTTGAAGTTTTATGATACTTCTAAGTTTTAATTTAAGAATAATTAACTCTATTTTGAAAAATTCTTATATACTCCAAAAACTAAAGCATAATTATATTTTCTTCAAATTTATCATAACTTTCCAATAGTACGATATTTTAGATACAATAAGTCTTTGGAACTAATATAAAGAGAATTTTAGTAGCCTCAAATGTGGAAGGTAATTAAATAATTTGTACAATCATATGATATTTATTTAAGATTAAAAACTTCTTGTCATCAATCTTATAGACTTATTTAACCATTATCTATTTCAAAACAATTATGATCTATTATTTCTATGGAATTTATCATGGATCTTTAAATCTCAAGTTCTTATGATTTTATATTTGTAATTGTAGATTATTTCATCAAAATGGTACATTTTGTAACATATACAAAATCTATTACAATCAAAGAAATAGTTAAGTTTTTCTTTGACAACATCTATTGATATTATGGATTATTTAAAGATATTATATTGAATAGAAGGATTCAATTTGTATCAAGATTTTAGATAATCCTTTTTAAGATTCTAAAGATAGATATAAAACTATCTTTGGCTATCCATCATCAAATTAATAGACAAATATAGCATATAAATTAAGTTTTGGAGCAATATTTGAGGTATATCATTAATTATCAAGAAGATGATCAAATAATTCTTTTGCTATTGGCAAAGTTTATTTTTAATAATATTATTTATTTGTTTATTTAATAAATATCTTTTTCTACTAATTATAATTATTATCCATAATTTGATACTTTTGACTTCTCAATAATTTATAATCTTGTGGCAAAAGATTTGACGAATCATTTATTAGAGCTATATACAATAATAAAAGTACAATTAAAAGAAGTTGAAGAAGAATAAAAGAACAATGTAGATGCCTATTGTATTTAACTATGTCATATCTACATTAGAGATAAGGTATGGTTACTTTATTATAATATCAAGACTATTTTTTTCTTGTAATAAGTTGGATTACCATAAATTTAGACCATTTCTTATATGTAAAAAATTAATCTAATTACTTATTGATTATATCTCTTAGTGTTGTATACCATGAAGTATACTTTAGAATGCATTGAATACTTAGTTATAGAAGATAAAATAGAATTTGCAGCAAAAAAGTTCTAAAAATTCTAATAAAATTTTAAAAAACTTTAATTAAATCTTAAAAATATTAATCCACCTTTAATTAAATCCAAAATAAGTCTTAAAGAAATTACAAAAGAAACATAAAGAAATTATGAATTAACCTTAAAGTAATATATATAATAAAAAAATCCTAAAAAATATTTTTAAAATATTCTTGAAATCTTATAAAAATATTAAAAATAGAATATTTAAATAAATCCTAATCAAATCTTAATCAAATCATAAACCAACTCTAATCAAGTTTTAATAAAATCTTAAATCCTAATCAAATTTTAATCAAATCCTAATCAAATCCTAATCAAATTTTAAATAAATTTTAAAGAGATCCTAAACAATCTCCAAACAAATCCAAAAAAGTTTAAAGTAAATCTTAACCAATTTCTATAGTTTTTTTAAAATCTCAATAAATACTAATTAAATTGCCAATATCAACTCAAATTTCATTCACATTTTAATTTATATAAAATTAAAAATCATACAAAAATTGAAAAGAATTAAATTTACCAATCAAAAGAAAAAGCTTCTAAACCTCTCAAATATTGGCTATCATTTGTCTCCAATTTGGATGTTGATCTCTTAGCAAAAAATTCTTTTTGTTAAATTATTTGATTTCTTAAAAAAAACAAAAATTTGATGTGTGGATTACTAAGTCAAGATAATTTTCACCAATTTTTGCTTCAATTGAATTAGAATTTTTTTTAAGATCATAAAAATCTTCATTGATCCTAAATTTTAAAAATTTGAGATCTTACTTCTATAAAACTCTCAATTCCTTCAATCTAACCATTCAATTGAAATACAATTTCTCAAATATATTGAAGATAAGCACAATGACAAATATACAAACTTTTACTTATAAATATGATGTAATAATCATTCAATACTTAAAATTATAAATAATATATATATATATATATATATATATATATATATATATTTCTCAAAATCCAAAACCACTAAGTACATCTTTCATTTGAAAAGCCCTCAAAAACTCAATATGTCTTTTAAATCACATAAAACTTACTCTTAAAAAATCTCTCACTGATTTTCTTTCAAATCCTATTCTTTAAACTACTAAAGAATTTTGGAATCACTACAGGTGTATGGTTTTATGCCTATGGATCTAATTTCGATCTTGATTCATAATCAATCTTAGAATATCAATTCTTAATAATTTGAATTTTATTTTTGCTAATTCTTATTTTTAACTTTTTTTTTAAAATTCTTATAGAATTTATTTTTTGATCTAATTTTTTTTTCTTATTTATGGCTTTAAAAAATAAATAAAAGTATCTTTTACAAGAAAGTAGTATTAATAATTATTAATATTTTCCTAATTTCTTGTCTATTATATAAGTTGGCATTGTCTTGAGTCTTAGACCATTGTATCCCATTTTCTATCCTTTATTGTGATTTCTATGTATTTGTCATGGTAATAAGATAGAGAATCAACAACCATTAAATTCAATTTAAGAACTATCATTTATTGACTGTCACGAATAAAAAATACAGACTTGAAATCTAACAAGAAGTTCAAGAAGAAGTGGCAGAACTAGATTAAACAGATGAGTACAAGAACAACACCAAAAAGGTGAGCTAGAACTCCAAGAGATGTGTTGTCGAGACTGAAGAACCCTTCAGCCTCGACTCCTATATATACTACTGAATAGGAAGCTTCTCGAGCTACTTCCACTAACTAGGACACTTCTCCAACAATTTCTACTAATTATAAAACTTCTCGAGCAACTTCCTAGAATCTATCAGAATATTTTAGAACCTTCTAAGAATATTCTAGAACCTTCTAAGAGAATCTTTAGGGAATATTCTAAGAATCTTCTAGAATCTTCTAAAGGAATCTTTAGAAAATCTTTAGAGAATATTCTAGAAGAATATTCGAAGAATCTTCTAATGTATGTCCATGACATCACCTCCTCTTCTAACTTCGAGGTCTCCGAGAAGCAATGTTATTATCAGTCAATACCAACGCAAGAAAATGAAAATCTGTCGCATCACATCCGCTATGAATTCCAATTGTTGTTCGCGAGGCAAATGATTCATCGGCCCTTGGAGCCAACGGTAGTGACCAACACCTTCAACCTTTGACCAAGCGTGGACTTCTGTGTCTTCATTGTGAAACTGTCCTCCAAACACACCTTCTGGCTGACCGTCGTAGGCAGGCTCGACCTCAAATACAATTACTAGCGATCTGTTGCTCGGTATCCTCCGACGTCGTCGTGGTGCAGGCGGTTCTTCATCTCGCGGTCGTCTTCGTGAGCTAGTCGCTTGAGATGACATAACAAGTGTAGTATCTTGACTATCCATATCCAAAGGCTAAAATGATGAGAGCAAACTATAGTTGCTAACAAAGTTCTACACTATCGAACTATGGGTTTTGGAGGTGCCCTCCCCCCTTTTTATGCTACTTGATGAGCAAGTTTCAGCAAGAAGCTATCGTTGAATCGGCTTAGGTTTATGAGGATATCGTTGATGAAATTCTTGTACCTTTTTTGGTGCATTGGCAAGATTTTCGGCACGCTCCCACGTTCGTTCATTGATGTCGTATCCACTCCAATGCACTAAATACTCCAATTTTCTCCTATTACGCCGTGAATCTAGTACCTTTTTCACCTCGTATTCCTCATGGTTTTCAATTTCGATACTTGGTGGCGGACTTTGTACTCTTTGGAGAAAAGCTGACTCTCGATAAGGTTCCAACAAAGACATATGAAAGACTGGATGTACCTTCATAGTAGCTGGTAACTCCAGACGATATGCCACCGGATTGATCTGCTTCTTGATAACAAATGGCCCTAATCTCCGATAGTCCAATTTGTCACATGGCCGCTTGGTCTTGATATTCCGTCGAAGAAGCCATACTTTACTTCCAACTTTAAAAGTAGGCGCCTCATTTCGATATTTATCTGCAGATGCCTTGTAACTCTCTTGGGCAGATTGCAATTGAAGCTTCAACGTCGCTTGAAGCTCCGATAGTTGCTTCACAAATCCTTCAGCTGTTGGGTTGTTATTTGCTGAAGAATTCAATAAATCGAGCTTGGGGTGGTATCCGTAGTTGGAGAAGAATGGTGTTTGTTGAGTTGACGCATGAAGAGTGTTGTTGTATGCGAACTCAGCAAGCGGTAGATATGCAGTCCAATCATCTTGTTGATAGTTGATGCTGCATCGTAAATATTGCTCCAAAACTTGATTCACCCGCTCCGTTTGACCGTCAGTTTGAGGATGAAAAGCCGAAGAGAGCTTAATATCCACCTTCAATATCTCAAAGAGGGACCTCCAAAACTTGGATACAAACTGAGTACCTCGATCCGACACGATATCATCTGGTAGGCCATGATAACGATATATGTTATCAAGAAAGAGTCTTGCGGTGTCTTCACTTGACGATGTTTTCTTGCAAGGTACGAAATGTGCCATCTTTGTAAATCGATCCACCACAACAAAGATGCTGTCAAATGAATTCGATGGCGGTAGGTCCGTAATGAAGTCCATAGAAACTGAAGACCATGGTCGGTGCGGAATAGGCAATGGCTGGAGAAGTCCATACGGACGATGTCGAGGGATCTTGGATCTTGAACAAACATCACAAGAAAGGACAAATTCCTTCACATCCTTCCACATTTGGGGCCACCAAAAATCTCGTGAAATGAGCTCCAAAGTCTTGTTGAATCCAAAATGTCCCGCAGCTGGAAAGTCGTGGCGAGATTGAAGTACTCGGAGTCGAGTTGGTCCTTTCGGGATATACAACCGCTCCTCAAAATACAGAAGATCTCCCTCCACCTTAAACTTGTCATTATCGACACGTTCTTTGATGTCAAGAGCTATAGAATCCTCAATGGTCGCAGTATGTACCTCGCTGAGGAAGCCGTCATCGATAGTTGCAACAGTAGCAAAAATCCTGAATTTTTCTGGTTTCAACAATGTTGTACATTGTTGATCAAACGCTGCTTCTCCAGCCTTTGGCGCAAGATACGATCTCCTCGATAATGCGTCAGATAATCCTTGCTGTTTTCCAGGGCGGTAGGTGATAATAAAGTCAAATCGTGATAGAGACATATTCCATCGAGCTTGACGACGATTCAAAATTTGAGCTATCATGAAGTACTCCAAATTCTTGTGGTCCGTATAAACAGTCACTGGATGTGCAGCTCCTTCGAGGAAGTGACGCCACTCTTGGAAGGCATCCACTATAGCAAGCAGCTCTTTGTCGTGGATCTCGTAGTTGATCTCAGCAGCAGAGAACTTCCGTGAATAGAACGCAACTGGGTGAAGCTTCTTGTCTATGCCCATCTGTGAAAGCACAGCTCCCAAAGCAAAATCTGAAGCATCGGTCTCTAAATAGAAAGCCTTTGCAAAGTCAGGGTGTACCAAGATTGGAGCCGTAGTGAATGCCGTCTTGAGATCTTGAAATGCTTTTGCTGCTTGTGATCCCCATTCGAGCTTGTCTTTGCTTGTTAGACGCGTGAGTGGTGCAGCAACTTGAGAATAATTCTTGATGAAGATCCGATAGAAGTTAGCAAATCCAAGAAAACACTGAACATCTCTAACCGTCTTCGGAACTTCCCAAGATATAATTGCTTCTACCTTTTTTGGATCCATCTTCAAGCCCTCTGTAGTCGCAATGAAGCCCAAAAATTCCATCTCATTCTGGTGAAATTGATACTTCTCCAACTTGGCGTAGAGTCCTCGTTCGCGTAGTTTTTCAAGAACCAAACAAACGTGCTTCTCATATTCTTCTTCATTCTTGGAAAATATCAAAATATCATCCAGATAGATGACAACAAAGTCATCGAGGTACTCCCGAAAGATGTCGTTCATCATATGCTGAAAGACCGCTGGAGCATTGGTAAGACCAAAAGGCATGACATTGTATTCAAAATGGCCATACCTTGTACGAAAGGCTGTCTTCCATTCATCTCCTTCTTTGATTCGCACAAGGTTGTAGGCTCCTCTTAAATCAATCTTTGTAAAAATCCTTGCACGTCCAAGTTGATCTAAGAGGCCGGAGATCAAAGGTAAGGGATAGCGATTTTTCTTGGTCACCTTGTTGAGTCCTCGGTAGTCCACGCACATCCGCAGTGAGCCATCCTTTTTCTTCACGAATAGGATTGGTGCTCCAGCTGGCGACTTTGAATGTCGAATAAAATTCTTGGCTAGATTCTCATCGATGTACTTCCGCAATTCTGCCAACTCCGTCTGCGATAGGTTGTATATTGAACCAAAAGGTGGTTGCGCTCCTTCCTCTAAGTCTATGGCGCAATCATATGGTCGATGTTCCGGCAGTATATCGGCGTTCTTCTTCTGAAACACGTCTTCAAAATCCCTATATTGCTCTGGTATATTCGATGTTGAGATATTCTCGCCGCTAGTTGGAGCTGCATAAATGACAAATGGTGCGCCTTCCTTGGACGATCTTAAGAACGCTCTCGCTCCAATAAACATGGATTTCTTCATGTAGGTTCTACCAACAGGTTTATTATTATTTCTTTCAGGAAATGTTATCCTTCGTAGCCTCCAATCAATGGACGGATTATGATCTTCTAACCAAGAAAGACCAAGGATAACAGGGCTTGATGGGGTTCTAATAATATTAAAAATAACGTGACTACTATGGTTCTTAAACACCACTTCTATAGGTTCTGATTCGTGGGTAACATTGCCTGACAATAAGGGTCGTCCATCTATCACCTCTACATGAACAGGTTTGGACTTCTGTACTAAACGGATCTTGTTGCGTTTAGCAAACTCTTCATCTAAAAAACAAGTAGATGCCCCCGAATCCAATAAAGCTAAAGTTTTTTGTTTTTGAGGGCCTAAAAACAAAGGAATTGTAAAACAACTGGCAGGTTGGACAGAGAAGGAGGAACCTGATTGTTGTCGTGATATTAGATTGTCCAGCCGCACGGTTCCTACTGTGGCTGGGCGTCGTCGTTTTCTGGAATCATCGCACTTCTAGTCTTGACAGGGTGCCAATTTTGCTTCTTGGGGCAATTTCCAACCTTGTGACCTTCTTCTCCACAGTACAAACATAACCCTTCCTCCATACGCCGTTTCTTCTCTGTTGGAGTAAGAGATCGGACACGCGCCGTGTCGATTTGCATGTCTGTTGCCTCCGAATGTGAGTTTAAGCTATTTGCAGACATAGTCACATTGTAACGAGTCATTTGGTGTCTTGGACGTTGGTCTTGGCGACGCTGGAATAGGCGGTTGTCACACTTTACAGCTTGGCTAATAGCTTCGTTGAGCGTTTGAGGATCAGGAAGAGATAACAGCAAGTCCTTCACATCATCCTTCAAGCCCCAATAAAACTGACTCACCAACGCCTCTTCACCCCAATTAATGTCACTTGCCAATTGTCTGAAATCCGAGGCATAGACTGATATAGAGCGTGTTCCTTGTCGTAGCGATCGGATCTTTGTTGTAGCCCATCGAACTTTATCATGCTCGCCAAATGCTTCTGCAAACGCCTCCAAGAACGTTTCAAAGTTGCTCAGGATTGGCGATCGCTTCTCGAACAAGGGAGTAAACCAAGACAGAGCTTGTGCTGTAAGCAAGGTTCCAACAAGCCCAACACGTGCTTCCTCCGTCGGATAACGTTCGGGCTGTAAAATTGTTATCAACCTGATTTGGTTGACAAAACCTCGAAACTTGGAACGAGATCCATCAAACTTATCCGAAAGACTAACTCGAGGCTCCTTTTGTTGTAGGACTACTCGATCTTGTTGAAATGGAGGTAGAACTGCTTCTTCTGGCGCAGAAGTTTGAGGCTGATATGCTTTAGATGGCACTATCCCAGATGCTCCATTGTTATGGAGTCCTACCATGACTCCTTCGATCTCTGTTGCCCTATGTAACAACGAGGCAAGAGCATTTATGATGGCGTCTAGTTTGGATTCCAAACTTTCAGCCATTTTAACGTCTTAACCTTCGGCTAACCTTCAGAAAGAAGAAAAAAGAGTTTTGACAAGAGGACAATATTGGTTCAGAGGAGAGGGCTCCGCAACCTCTAAAACGCCTTAAGACTCCAAGATGAGGGGTAATCCACTCTCTCCAAGAAGAATAAGGCTCCAATATTGAGAAAGAAGAGATATCAATTTAGAGGAGGGTAATCCGCAACCTCTAAAACACTAGCACACCTTCAAGAAGAGAGGTAATCCACTCTGTAAGAAGAAGGAACTAGCTCTGATACCAGTGAAAATGTAGTCTCGACAAACTGTCACGGACACAAAATACTGACTTGAAATCTAACAAGAAGTTCAAGAAGAAGTGGCAGAACTAGATTAAACAGATGAGTACAAGAACAACACCAAAAAGGTGAGCTAGAACTCCAAGAGATGTGTTGTCGAGACTGAAGAACCCTTCAGCCTCGATTCCTATATATACTACTGAATAGGAAGCTTCTCGAGCTACTTCCGCTAACTAGGACGCTTCTCCAACAACTTCTACTAATTAGAAAACTTCTCGAGCAACTTCCTAGAATCTATCAGAATATTCTAGAACCTTCTAAGAGAATCTTTAGGGAATATTCTAAGAATCTTCTAGAACCTTCTAAAGGAATCTTTAGAGAATCTTTAGAGAATATTCTAGAAGAATATTCGAAGAATCTTCCAATGTATGTCCATGACATTGACTTATCATATAAGACATTGTAATTTTTATAACTTTCATAGTGATGTAATAGAAATAAAGAACTTCAAAAATGATATATTTTTTTTCAAATAGATGGCAAGATACAACATGTTTGATATCACAACTTGGGAAGAGACTTCTAATATTGGTGATTTTATTAGAAGTACAAATAACTAATGATAGTATTACAAATATTTTGTTTAAAAGAAGTTACAAAGGTTGGAGTTAGGATGATGAAGTTATAGCCATTTGAAGTTAAGGTGTCTTTTTAAGACATATTATTACTCTTTTGAGGATACAAGGAGTTTTATGATAGATTTTGAAGATTGAAAGATGCAATTGCAAGGGTGATTTAAAGATCTATATTTTTTGTGATAGAATTTTACCTTTGGAGTTTGTATGAAGAAGTTATAGAACGTTAAAGACAACACATGTAATTCAAAGGCAGTAAGTGAGTTGTTTTGTTGATAGTAATGATTGGAGCCATATCTTCAAAACCTATGAAAACCAACCACATTCATCATGATTATTAAATTCTTGATCATGGATAAGTTAATTTAATAAAAAATTAGTTTTCTTTAGTATTTTCTTTATTTTTTTAAAAAAATAATATAAATTATTATTGTTTTTTTAATAGATCACTATTAATGAATATATATATATATATATAAATAAAATTTAATATTTTAAATTATTATTAATACTTATTAGAATTTATTATTTTTATAATTTATTTATTATTTTAATTTATAATAAATTATAAAGTTAAAGATATCTATATAAATTTAAATTAATCTAAAAATTTATATTAACTTATGAAAATTAAATTGTGACAAAAAGTTATAGATTAATTTTTTTATAATATTCAAAAGAAATACATAAGATAAATTCCAATTTAAGAAAAGAATAGTCAAATTAATTTGTCTTTGAAGTTGGAAGCTTGTCCAATTTATCTATATTGAATATGTTAGATATTTTATATTCTAAAGGTCTATACTGTAATGCTTTCAAAAATATAAAGATATATTTTTTTATTATTTGATTATTTATATATTTAAAATTAAATTACAATAAATAAGATTAGTTCTATACAACAATGACATTATTTCATAATCATGCTTAAGATTAGTTCAATACATATTGATGTAATAAAAAATAATTTAATTTTAATACATGATGTATTTTAGAAAATTAAACTATAGCATAATAGTAATTTGAAAAATTAATTTACACTAATCATATATTTTTGTCTATAATCTAATAAAATTTTCTAAAATATAAAATATTATTTTATTATTAATTTTGATATATTTTTTATTTTTTATTAATTGAATTAAATAATTAAATAATATATAATAAAATTCTAAAAATTAATCTAGATTATTAAAGAAAAATTTAAATAATTAAAAAGGTTAAATAAATTTATATACATATATATATATATATATATATATATATATGTATATATTTTAAAAATAAAAAATAAAACTTACTTGTAATATAATAATATTTAATCAAATCATTAGAATATTTTCAAAACTTCAATAATGTATGTATATATATATATATATATATATATATTAGAAGGCTTTTCAAAAGTCCTATAAGCTTTATATGTGTTTTCAAGTAATTGATAGGTTAAAATTTTTGCCAACAAGTTGGCCATATATTGCACATCTTAACAACATGTATTACAAATTGATCATGTGGTATTTATACCAAAAACTTGCTTTACAAGTTAAACATGTATCATATGGCCTTTCAAGGATAAAAACTTAAAGAATATAAAAAATAAGTAAGATATTTTTCAAAGAAAGTTGATAAAAATAAAATAAGTATATATATATATATATATAAGAAGAAATTGGAATGGCTGTTACCAAAGACTAAAAAAATAGAGATTCCTGAAGTTAGACCAAAAGTAAAAAAAAGATTTGAAAAGAATAAAGAAGATCTCAATCTTCTTTCTATATATACTATCTAACTAAGAGCTAAGTGGCAACATTCTATAGAATATGTAACATATATTTAACTTACAAAATACATGTTTAATTTGCAAGGCAAACTTTATATATGTGCACCACATATCCAAATTGTAGAACAAATTACTAACATGTGCAACATGTAGCCAACTTATTTTTCCAATAGTAGAAAAATGAATCTAGAGGTTATATATATATATATATATATATATATATATATATACATATATTCATGATAATTAGGATGGGTGGATGGATCAATTTACTAAAAGTTTGGATCTATTTGACATTCTCCTAAATTTATTTTTTACTAAATTTTAAAAAAATATAACTAAAATGGACAATTTTAAGTAATCTCTATGACTTTTAGACTCACCCTTCTTACTATCATTTTATGTTCTTTCAAAATTATAATCCATATTCTTCTTCTTCCACTAACTTGATATTTTGTCCAATAAATCTTATATTAGTGTTCTCTTATTGTGTTCTCAATTCTCTAAATATTTTTTTTTCTAAGTTATTCTCTTCCTTTCAGATTACTTAGAATTGCAAAAAGTATTATATATAGCAATATAAAATACATGTATATTTGTAAAAATAATCAAAACTTAATTGTAAATTGTTTATGTTGGCAAATGAAGACTAGCACAAATCTCCTCTTCCCCCTTTACTTCTACAAACAAAACAAATATATATATATATATATATAGGAATTTTTGTAGATCCAATAGTAGGGAAACTAATATTGATATCATTATTATTTTTTAATGATGGGTGGGTCGATTTAACATATATATATATATATATATATGTATAAACATATATTAATTGTGTTCATTGAATTTATGAATAGTGAGAGGAGGAAGTGAACAATGTGGGATTCGTCGTCCCTCCCTTTCTTCCTCCCTCAAGGAAGAGATGGTGGATAGGTGGATTTGCAGAGGTATAGGCAGCGGCATCAGAGTATCAACATGTACTAAGATCTCCTCCCCTCCTCGTCACGGATCCGTCCAAGCAAGTCCTCTCAAACTATAACTCTACATGAAAGATAACCGCCAGAGCTTCTTCCCAAGAATCCCCAGAATTGTTGCCAAATCCTCGCGACTTTCCCCCCTCTGCTGCGTTTTGTCTCCATTGAAGCTACGATTGGGTTGCGAGGTACTACGACCCTAGCCCACAGTGACTGCATTGAACCCAGCGACAGCGTCGCAGTAGAATCAGCGGTGGAGAAGGCGCATTGGCAGACTCGGAAGATCGAGCAGAGAGGGGGGGCGGATCTACGCCTCCCCGGTACGACCGCGAGGTTGAGGTGGTGCGAGTATTGCCGTACCCAGAATGCGATCTCGAGTGTCAGGGATATTGCAGTTGAGATGCGATGGTGGCGAATCGCTCCACACGGGTTACGACGCAACTAGGGATCGCGGAAGAAAGAGTTGCCTTGGACTCTCCTGGCCAGCTAGGAAAATGGTAAAACCCTACAGGAGGAGCGAGTGAATCTGCTCCTACGCTTCAACGCCCCGGAGATCGTTCTGGGGGGATTCGCGGATTTTATGGGTTTGTTTGGTTGCGTTAATCTTAACTCTGCTTTTGTGGTTTGATTTCGAAAAATCGCGAAGAGATTCTCATGGGATTTGTGTCGCTTTTGAGAGTGCTAGCTTAGGAACGCTTTTTCAGTTTCCACTGAGTCCTCTCCAAGTTGTTTTTGTTTTTATTGCTGCGGTGTTTTTGTCCATCGACATGGTTCGAATCGTCGAAGCCTGTTTGAACCTCTCTCCCATTGAGCGTAGCCACCGACAAAAGCTGAAATCTGCCTGCAGCCCACTCCAGTGGTTTCTCATATTTGGACAGTTCAGCCACAATTTTGTTTTGATCTATTTATAGATATTTTATGCTTGAAATAGTTGGATTGTGTTGTTGACGTTGTCGCAGTTTCACCAATGTTGAATTGCGTTATCGCTGACCTAATTGTTGAACAGCTTACATTGTATGATCGTTGGCCTAACTATTGGATTGTGTTACGTTGATTTGTTCTAAATGAGATGGTTTTTAGGAGGAACTAGAAATTTACGTTTTATGAATTTTGTTGAAATCGAATAGGAATCAAATGAACTAGTTTGGTTTAGATGGAATGTTTTCTATTTTTTTATGCCTTTATTATTTTGTTTCTAGGGTTTTTTTTTATAAGAATTACCACAAAAAAGAAGGTATTAATATACATGGTTTAAAATAGTTTGAAAACAACATATGAAGGATTTTATGTCAAGTACTTGAATGGAGAAACAAATAAACCTAATAGTTATGTAACAAATAAACCTAATAGTCATGTAAAAAAGTATTAAATAATTTTATTTTAAAAAAAATTCATTAGTATATGATAAGAATATTTCAATTTAAAGAATATTATTTGAATTTCATCACTAAAAGATAAACTCATAATTAAAGAGGTTTGGTGCTTTTATTAATCATGCAAAAAATTATAAATATATCTAAATATATTCTTTTGATCCAAAAAATAACAACCATTGTTTTGAACAATTTAAAATAAAAGATTATAGTTTTTATGGTTTTTATTTAGTATAATTAAATTTAGTTTTAGAATAAATTTATAAAAGTAATACTAGTAATTTAAAAATATATTTAATAATATGTTGGCATATAAAAATATATAGAAGTGATTTGAATACTATTTTTTATTTTTGTCACATATAAACAATTTTAAAAATTTGAAGTAACAAAGATATTTTTTTTTTTGTTACAAGAATTTAAACACTCTTAGTTTAAATAGAACTAAAAAGAAGTTATTAGGTTTATAACAAAAATAAATTAATCATGGTAAAAGTCTTTTAAAGATACAATTTAGTTATACTCATGACTTGATCACTGATCAAGCACTTATAATTAAAAAAATTGAATCTACAAATAACCTTGCTGATCTCTTCACCAAAGCTCTCCCATTAAGCAACCATCGTCGACTTACTTATGGCATTGGTATGTGGCGACTTGCTTTTCTTGAATATGAAAGTTAATAAGCTCTTTAAATAATTAAAGAAAATGATATTGTACTCTTTTTCTTTCATCTATGGTTTTGTCCTTAAATAAAATAAGGTTTTTCTAGATAAGATTTTAATGAGGCAACAATTGTTGATCTTGCAAGATCACAGAAAAGTATAGATCATAATTCTATACAAATTTTATATTATGTAAATATTATGATGAGCGAGGAGGAGTGTTGAGATCATTAAATGTAGCCGGTGCTCTCCATAATATTTATTTTAGACTATAGTAATTATCATAGTTACAATATTTAGAGTCTAATGAAGAAGTAATGTTTATCCTCTCCTCTTTTCTCTTCTTGTATACGAAATACAACCAGATCAATAGATTTGTGTGTGTGAAGCTCTCTCTCCTTAAAAATCCTCTTGTGTGTATGACTTACTACTACTCTTGTGTGTATGTATGACTTACTATTACTCTTGTGTCTTTCTAAACATTCTTAACATGGTGCAAGCATTAAGCTATCAATTGCTTCCAAGATAACTTCTTGAAGGTGGGACAAGTTGCAATAACTATGAGACATATTTAATCAACATCTAAGAAATTATTTTGGAGCTTCTTAAAAAATATATTATCTTTCTAATGTATTTCTAACTATTTCTACTTACTTTTATTTATTTCTATTTACTTCAATAATATAGTGATTTTTTACATATATTTCATAAAATTTTATAGAAATTCTTTAGAAGATATGTATATATATATATATATATATATATATATATATGTTTATATATTTAAATATATTTTTTTACTATTTAACCACTTAAATAGATGTATTTATTTGATTCAATTTTTATTTTTATTTCTTAAATTAAAAATTCTAAATAAATATTATGTCAACGAGATATTTTTTTATAAATTCTAATGAGATCTTATTTTTATGCAAATAAAGATTTTTCTATTTTTTTATTTGTTTCACAACTCTAAGCACTTATAATCATTATTATATTAAAATATATTATATTTGATAAAATAGTTTTTGTAGAATTTTGATGTAATGTGAAACAATTGCCACTAAATATTTTATATACTCTTATGGTAAATCTAAAAATTAAAATTTTTTTTAAATTTGAAATTTGAAATTTAATAATATTATTGAATGATATTGTAATTTTACTTTAACAAATTTTTAAATTATTAATTATAGTAATTTTTAATATTTAAAAATTTAAAATAAAAGCTACATAGATTTTGGTAAAAATATTCAAATTTCTATTAAAATAAATATTCTTGATATTATAAAAAGATTTTAATTTTTTTTCAGAAGATTTAGTTTTTTTTAAAACATTATTTACAAAAACAATTAAATAAAAAACTGTAGCTTCTAATCATAAATTAAAAAAATATATCAAAAAAATATGTTTTTACTTTAATAAAGACAATAAAACTAATTCTTTGTAATATGTTATTTTTAAGAAAAATAGAAAGTAAACAAAGAAGAAATAATTTCAAAATAGAAAATAATAATAATAGTTATTTTTAAATAAAATAAAATTATAGAATCTTGAATTAAGACTAAAATACAAGATTATTTTGATAATTTTAGAAATAACTATAATTTGTGTTATTTTTTATTGGTTAATAAAAAGGTCTTTTAGAAATTTCTTAAAGACCATAGGGCTCAAAGTTCCAAATTTTAGATTTTTGTGAATGCAATTTTTTTAAAATAAAAATAAAATTATAAGAAAAATTATAATAGCTATGTGATAATATTAAAAAGAAGCTAGAGATTTAATTTAATTTGTTTAAGAACTTCTATAAAAAAGAACTTCTTTAAGTTTTTAAAATTATTATAAATTTATTTAATATATTTCTAACTACTCTTAATTATTTATATTTAATTAAATAATATATATTTTTTTAAAAATAAGACTTTTATTCTAGATAATATGATTTTATTCTAATAGAATAATTTTCAAAAATTATACTATATCATTAGTACAGAAAACTTAACTAATACGTCTAAGTATTATTTACTTAACTTAAAATTATGGATACATATTTTATAAAATGCATGTAATATAGTTTCATATATCCATTATAATTTTAATGAAATTAATGATATACTTTTATGTATAAATCATACTATTTTTATGAGTATTTATAAAAATATATATAATTTCTAACTATGTTAAGTATCTAATAAAAAATAAAATCCAAAGTATCTATACATATTATTAAATTTAAATTTCTACATTGATATTATTTTTTTTATAAAATATAGTTATGTATGCATTCTATAAAATAACAGTTTTTTCACGTATTATTCATGTAAAGGTTAAGAATTTCAAATAACACAATTAAAACTTATTATATACTTTTATTCAATAATCAGGTATTTTAAATATTTTCTAAATAATTTTAAAAAATTAAGGTATATATATGTATATATATATTCGATATAAACTTAATTTTTTTGTTGATTTTTTTCTTCTACCTTTATAAAATAATTTTTTACTGAATATTTTTAATCTATAATTTAAATATTTATTTTTATTACTATAATAATCAAATACTAATTTTAAAATTATTATTAATATTATAAATTTAGTAAAATATATATATCATTTAGATTATAAATAGATTGTGTATATCTACTATTTATATTTGTAGGTAAAATAGTAGTTGACCTCTAAGTTGTGTGAAGAGAGATTTTCAACTCATAAGTTTAAAAAAGAGAATTGTAAAATGTGAAAAAAAAACAATTTCAAATATATTTAATTAAAACTAAAATAAAATTATGTCGATTTAGAAATATATTTTTCTTGTATAAATTATAAGTTTTTAATTTTATATAAAGCTCTAAGAATAGTAAATTAATTTATTTAAGTTTATATATATATATATATATATATATATATATATTTTTTAAATATGAAAATATTTTAGCCATTACTTTCTATATATATATATATATATATATATATTTAAAATATAAAAATATTTTAGCCATTACTTTCTATATATATATATATATATATATATATATTGATGTAGATTTTAAGGAATTTCATATTTATTTGAACATGGGAAATTTAATATTTATTTATCATAGTGTAAAGTTTATAAATTCTATATTTTTTAATCTATTAGTGCCAAGAATTTTCTACTAGTTCAAAATTTATGTTTGTAAAAGACAAGTATATGATCATTATTACAAGAAGTTTGATTAATTTTTTATTTTTAATTTATTTTTAATATTTTATTTTAGAAAAAATACTAATATCTATAATAATGTCTTTATTTAAAATAATCTTGATAAATTGGGTCTCAAAATGCTTTTCTTAACATGTATAGATATTCATGATAAATTTTAAGTAAAAATAATTTTTTTGATAAAATAATATATATCTATATATATATATATATATATATATATATATATAATAGATTTTTTAATGTATTTAGTTTCATAAAATCAAATTTCAATTAACTTATTATTTGATAATATTTTAACAATTTTTAATATATTTATACATTAATCTAAGATTAAACAGTTACAATACAATATTAACTTAATTTTTCCTTTATTTTGTTTTCACAACTAATTGAACTTAATTTTTAAAGTTTATTTTAGATATATATATATATATATATATATATATATATATATATATATATATATATAATATCCAAATTAAATTTTTAATTGATTTAATGTATATAATCTTTTTATAGCAAGATTTTAGAAATTCCACTAATTTAGTACTTAAATTTTTAAAATATATAAACATCTTATTCTAAATTATTAATTTTTTTTAGAATATGATTTTAAATTTTTAATTGGTTTAGAGTTTTTTTAATGAATCTATTAGTTTCAAATTATTTGATATATATAAATGATAAAATTGATATAATATAAATCTTTTTATAAACTATTCTTTTTATAAGTGTAGTCAAAACTAATCTTGTGTAAATTAAAAAATAAATTGTATTTTTTAATTTTTAATTTTTAATTTTTTATTTAAAAATTATTATTATTACAACTATATTTTTGATTATTTTATTTTTATTATATATATATATATATATATATATATATATCCTTAGAAATACTCTATACTTGTGAGACAAGGTAAGAAGATGCTAATTTTTAATATTTTGATTGATTGAAATAAAGAAGTCTCGTGTAAATGGCTAAAACATTAAAAAATAAGCCCAAACCTCCTGAAAGAAAAATATGAGATAGAATGTGTTTATTTCCTTTATGGCATAAATAGAATTTCTATTTGACTTATCTTCAAATATATATTAAAGAGATATATATCAAAGAGAGCATTGATTCATTACTAAAATTACAAAATGTGTACAATACATGTAAAAGAACAAACCAAAAATCACCATTTTAATTGAAAATATATAGAACATATATAGTTCATGTTACAAAGCACATCAAAATTTGCAATGTATATTAAAGATCCAAATTGGAACATTACTCAATGTTTTGTTTTGTTTTTTTTTGTTTTTTTTTTTTTTTTTTTAGTTTAATAAGTATGAAGATTGTGTAGTCTAGTCTATAGGGTATGAGAGATTTTGGTAAGATTTGCATCAAGCCATGAGTTGTGTCCTAATTAAAAGGCCACATGTACCCTCTCATTGTGGAGCTATCTCTCAATGATTTGATGTTACTTGTGAAGCTTCAGTTGGGTACCATACATACCCAATGGAGTCCACCCACATGAGGAGTTAGTAATAGGGCCCTTCCTTGGCCAGCCATCTCTCCATCCCATGTCACTCAAGCTGTGATGGGGAGGTGGGCAGCCCTCCCCGGGCAGACCCAGTTAGTTGTTTATGTTTATTTTATTTTATTTTACTTTTTGAGTGGGTGTTTAGGGTTGGTAACTGTCACGGTCAGCATTGAAATCATCCTCAATTATCACGGCTCTCAAGCAGAGTGCACAACTTTGGGAATGTTGACAGCTACCTGTAACATCATATTCATGATCTGTATTAAACCCTTGGGGAAGGACAGCCCGGGCACTGCCTGTCTCATACGGGCTACACTGCCCCTTAAAAAAAAAGAAAAAGAAAAAAAGAAAAGAAGGAGAATAAATCGAAATCCTCCGTCCAGAACGCTCTGTTCATTGAGCATAACCCTATTTGGATGAATGAAGAAATGCGGAGCTTCACGCAAGCAGCGCTTAAACCCCAGCGATACGCGGCGCGGCGCGGCGCGAGTTGGGTTAGACCAATAGATTCCTTAACAGAGTTGTTGAATGTGGTGGTGGAAAGCCAAGAATGTTTCCAGTAAAAAACTAGCATAATGGGCTTCGACACGGTCCCTGGAAAGTTTGGAATGGTGAAAAAACCAAGACATATTTGCGCATGAGTGTTGTGAGACTGACTGGTTGATAGCCTAGTGAAGTGGTCGAAGCTTGGTTCGAGTAGCTGGATCATGAGCTCGCGTCCTGAACAGATCGCGTGCTGCCATGTGGGGGAGTGAGGGAGGGATTGACTTGTGGGGGAACAAGCATTGGCGCAGTTTTTGAGTATGACGGACTTGCTGGCTGCGAGAGCTACTAACAGCGGCGACGGCGCGGAGGGTCTTATGCACGAAGTGAACCTTGGTTTCTCTCCTCCCTCCCTGCCAATCCATCAGAGTGCGTATGAGAGAATCGGTTCTTTTGTTTTTGCATCTCGCTTCATGGCAGCACTTGCAAAGTTGGAAGGAATCTAGTGGGTGGTAAATGAAAACATCTTTGTAACACTCGGGCTTTAGCAGAGGAGAATGACCGCTGCTGGTGGGGCTACCAAGCCATTATTCTGAGAATATAAACTTCCTCTTTCTCTCTCTAAATATTTTTATATGTGCAGAAAGGGCTGGGATGAATAGTACTCATATACTGGGTACCCTTCTGTTTCCACATTCATTCATTTTTCTTCTATATATGAAGATCGAATTCATTTTTTTATCCATAAGATTAAAAAAACAGAATTATTTAAGATTTTTTTGTTGTGTTCTTTTGTGGTTGTGTGTGTATGTATACAGTCATACATTCATGTATAAATATACATACACAAACTCATATTTTTACATATTGTTGAGATAAAGGTAATTCTACAAAAGAGTAGATTCTGCCGAAAATAATAGTGGCTGGCGGCTACATATACCCGCCCTCCTCGCTCGCATTCCTCATCTCTTACCACCCCAGTCTACGATTTCACTCCATTTTCTATCAATCGGATATTGCTCGCTGCTTGACTCCACTTCACTAGAGGGAAGTTTGAGTCAGCGTCTGTGAGTTGGTATCCATGGCCAAACATGCAGCGGCGGTTTTGGTTCTCTTCTCCCTGGTAAGCATGACATATATTGACAATACTCATGTCGAGGAGTTTGCGTCTAATTGGGAAGAACGTGGCCTTGCAGGGCACGGCTTATTTGTGGTTTTGAAGCTCTCCTGGTTTTCCTCAAGCTTATCGTAAGTCAGGGTCAGTAGTTTAGCTTCTTTGTGTGGTCGCACAGCAGATTAATGAATATTCATGGGAGAGTCAGTGCTATTCGATTCCTTTCAACGGCGTTTACTACTTGTTGCTTTCTTTGATGGAATTTCATTCCGAGCTTTCACCCAGCTGTATGGTGAAGTTATATTTATGGTGGAAGGCGTTCGAAGTCAAATACACGGGTGTTGGAAGCGGTGCCACTCACACACACTTATAGCCTCTCCCTGAGTCGCTGTCTTTCTCTGTCTCTCTGTCTCTTTGTACCTCTCAAGAAAGAAAACGGATAATCTGAACCGCGATGCTTTCATAGCTCTTTCTACGTGGGATTAATGCTCTGGAATTGTTTTGCAGGTCAGTGTGTGGCCAGTGACCTTAGCGGGCGACTCGGCAGCACTCTGGAGTTCCGTGTTGCCTAATGTTATCCTCCCAGATGCTCTTCGCCAGTCTATATCCCCTGTTGAGGATTCTCCAATTGCCACCCGATTCGCCAATGCGGTTTCCCGTGGAGCCTTGTTCCCCGAAGTGAGCGCATCATTCTGCGATGCTGCATGTCTAGTCTGTGACAACAATGTCCAAGTTTCGTCCTACGGCATTGAAAACGTCGAAGAGGCCCCCAGATCCCTCTCAATCAAGACTATCAATGATTTTCAGTTTGATTTCTTCCTGGAGGAAAATCTCGTCGCTGGAGGCGAAATGCAACTGTCCGAAAATCTCCACGACCCTATTCCCAACCGCCCCTTCCTTCCCCACGTCGTTGCTCAGAGTTTACCTCCTCTTGCTGCAGCCAACTTGCCGAAACTAAGGCAGACTTTCAACATTGCTGACATGACCACGATGGCCACCATGATGGGAACTGCGGCGTATCTGTGCGAAAACCCGGCACTTCCCGGAGAAGCTAAGGACTGCCCCATCTCTCTGGCAGCAATGGGGCAGTTCGTACTATCACAGCTGGGTTCTGAAGTGGAGAGTCTCTACACCACTGGCGCCCCAAATAAAGCTCCAACCGAAAAGTCTCCTGTGAAGATCGAAGCAGTGACAAAGCGCAGCTTGGCAGAGGGTGAACATATCATCATTTGCCACACCATAATGTTCCCCTCGGCATTGTATTACTGCCATCACGTCACCGGTACGAAGGTGGTCGAAGCCTCGCTGCGCGCTCAGGACAATAGCATCATCAACGCCGTGGGCATTTGCCATCTCGACACCAGTTTGTGGGCATCGGAGCACCCGGCGTTCACTGCGCTGAGGATCCATCGTGGAGCTGAGGCGTGCCACTGGATTACTCAGAACGACGTTGTGTGGGTGTCGACCTCAACTCAGTGATCAATACCACCATCTATTATTTGCGGGAGCACAACCAGTCCCTTAAACCAACGCACATGGTCGCTTTCGATCAAGGACTCATTGCACATGGTGGCGCAGTTCACGACTATGCAGAATCTGGTTTGGATCGGCGGTACGAAAAACATCACACATCTTCAATCAGTTTTGCTGAACATGGAGATGTGAGTAGCTTCCTCTTTTCAGACCGCTATCCGCCTCATTATCATGTTCATAGATCGACTCCGACTAAATTTTGTTATCGATCGGTAGGGCCACACAATTTGGCTGTGCAGCTAAGTGAACTGTGCCAGCTCAAGAGCATCAGGCGTCGGCCTGACTGGTATATTAGCGAGTCGCCGCCCACACTTTGCAGGTGCTAGATTTTTGGTGTGGAGGAAGCCTCTGGACGAAACTTTTTTTTATTTTTTTTAATTTTTTTTATGAGATAGTCAAAACTACGGAGGTGACTAGCAATATTTTGTGTATTGTTCACATTTCTGGCTCCGTAGTTTTGGAGGGTTGTTATACTGTGATAATGAAGATACATGTGGTTCTGTTGAATTGCCCTGCTTGCTCTCAGCTGTCGCTCATATTTTGGCCTCTTCTTCACTTTTTCTGCACAGTTTGTTTGAGGCTTGGTGCATTTCATATCACATTTGCTTTGTGGTGCTCTGGTTGATCCGCATTCTGAGTTACTAGTTTCGAAGGTTTCATTCTAGAATAAATGGGTGAATGAATGTGCATGTATCAAACACTCAATAATAATTCAGACTTGTTTATTTGGTTTCTTCTTTTGATTGAAGAAATACTGTCACTTAAAGAAAAGTAATTAGGTGAAGAGAGCGAGTTGCACTGTGGTATGTTTCTAAAGCTGATTTTTTATTTTATTTCTTGGGTATTTATGAAGAAAAGTGGTAGTCATACGCTATCTTGCAATGCAGTCAAGTCATAACAATTCTTGTAGTTATGTAGTTGTGTAAGTTTGGAGATGCCAGAGTGTAGTTCAATTGTGTTGTTGCTTGCTGTGCTGCTTTCTGCAGCTCTGTGTTTATTAATTGCTTTCAAAAAGATGTTAGGAAGTTTAAAATGGTTCAATCAAAAGAAATGCTATTCCTTATTGAAAAATTTAGAAATAGATTATTTTTATTACTATGAAAACGTAATTGGTAGTTTTTAGAAAGTTTGTAAAGAATCAGACAATTTTGTTGCAACATGGTTAACAATGTACCTAAATCTGTCCTTTAGGTTTTTGATATTCTAATTTTTTAAGGTATTGTATAATAAAAATTTAAGATTATTTTATGATTTATTTCATATTAAAATATGCTGTTAGGTAAAACCTAGTACAATAAATAACTTACATTTTTCAATTTTTCTATTTCTTGTTCTTATAGTTGAAATTTATACTACTTTAATCTGAAATATAATCCACAAAACATAACCTTAAAGCTTTTGTATCCAGATACAAATATAAATAATACTTGGGACAACAAAATACTTCTAGCAATATTAGTAAGTTTTGTCTATTTTTACATAATATAGTTTTTTTTTTTTTTTTTTTTTTTTTTTTTTTCTTTCTTTCTATGGAACAATATATTTAGCAATTTAATAGTTTTCATACAAAGGAAAATTAGTTGTGGTGGTTGTTTAGGACATTACTTAAAGATACAAATCATTTTTGGATTACACACTGTGATAGCACTTTATAAACAATTTTACCATAAAATTATAATTTATACATTCTTCAATATAAGATTTTATGATTTTTGTAGTTTGGAATATAAAATTGAAGATTTTTAAATCTGTTATTTATATTTTGCAAGATTTTGTACTTTACTTGTAATAGATAGAATACTAAGAAGTAAAAATATTATTACTTTTTATCTTTAGAATAATTAAACTATTTTACATAATTACATAGTCCTACCATTTTTACTAGCTCAATAGATGGAATTCTATTAAATATTGGATATTAATTTAATCTTCAATCAAAATTTATTTTATTTTTTAAATTCAACTTTGACCAATATGTATTATAAATTTACTAGTAAAATATTACTTTTGACAATTGATTTTTAAAATATTTATTCCAAATATATATATATATATATATATATAGATAAAGATACATTTTTTAATTTTAATTTTAAAAAATCTATATAAATTTAAATCATAAATATTTTAATTTTATATTTTATTTTAATAAATCTTAAATTATTTTTATTAATCATAAAATAAACTATTTAATAAAAAATAAATAAAATTTAAATATAATTAATAATTAATTAAAAAATTAAAATAGATTATATGTCCAAAGGATAAATAATCAACTAGAGATTATACTCTTATCTAGTCTCTAGATGTAGTCAAGGGCCAAGAAGCAAAGTCCAAAGACTAGATAAGAGTATAAAGTATATGCTATAGGATATCTTTGAAGTAGATGAATTAACTAAGGATCCTAAGAGCATAAAAGTTATACAAAAGACATATCTTTATAATTAATAAGATGCCAAAGGATAAACTTGATATATCCTTAGATGGATATAAAAGTCAAAGGATAGAAATTGTTGTTAAAGACAATAATCACCACCTATAAGTAACAAGTGTTTGAAGTGAAAGTCATTTTATTCCATACTCTATTTGTGTGGAACTACTCTAAAACCATAAAGAACTAGATACTTATGAGATGAAAAATATTATTTGAGTATTTAGATCCAAAATCAAATTGGATAAACAAATAATGATTACATTGATTAACTAAATAATTAAGGTTGTTACAACCTATGTAATATCAATCATTTATGTAAAATCAATTATTTGCTTAACCTATAGAAAATTTTCTACTTCATTTTCTAATTTCTTATTAATGTAATTAATGCAAAAGCTCTTTTACAATAAAACATTAGATGTGTAGGTTTGAAGCATCTTAATTCTAATTATATTCAATAGGTTATAGATCCACATTTTTGTTGTTTCTCTTGTAAATAGAATAAAAAAAAAGTTTAAGTAAGAAAATAGAAATTGTTATTAGTTGTTCAAGTTTTGTTTTATTTCTCTTAACTTCTATATTTACTTGTATATTCGCATGATTTTTTTTTTATAAGAATTAAATTCAAATTTCCGTTTTGCTTTAATATTCTTTCTTTTTTCTTATGATGGAAGGAGAAATTTGCAAAAGACCTCATTACACAGAGCTTATGCTTGTTTAAGATTTTTTTTTAGATGAATCTATTTAAAGTTAGATCCATGTTGATCTACCACTTTTTATTGCACATCCTCTTTTCACATATGACCTCATAAGTCTTGATATCATACATTGATAAATTCACACGATTTTTTTTTTCCATTCAAATAAAGACCTTGCTAAGTATACAAAAATTATTAGATATTGTAAATAACACAACTCCAATAAAATCATTTGCTGATGAAGAAGAATGGTTTGATAAAGATGTAACTTTTCAATCTTTTTTTAATTTTATTATAAATAAAAAAAATCACATGTAGTCTAATGAATTGCTACACATCTAATTAAATGTAGCATTTCTTGTATATAGTCTATAAACAAAATGCCACAAAAAATATGCAATTGCTACATCAACAATTTTAGATATGAAAATGAAGCCAAATTTTGAAATAGTTGTGTAATTGAAAAGAGTGCTATGCAATCTTTTCTAAAGCAACATCATCATCAAGAATTAAAAAACCTAAATTCTTTATTTGCAATAATGTTTGTAGACTAATAAATACAAAATCTTTGAAAAAAATTCAAAATTTTGTTTTTTTAAAGGATCAATTTTTAAATTATTGCATAGTCTATTATATTTTTTAAAAGTCTAATGGGCTAAAAAAATTCAAGCATCTATGCATTCCTATCCTCCAACAAACCACAAATTACATCCAAATGTTACAAAGTTATCAAAGAAGAGAGTTCTTAGATGAAGAGTTTATGATATTCCTACTTAACTCTAATATTTGGCATGAGCTCACAAGCCTTCATAGCCTAGAGCAAAACAAGAGCATTGAACAAAAAAATTACACTTTAGTCACATGTATATAAACAATACTATAGGAAAAGAAATTCAACCTAAGTCTTTAAAGAGAGATGGTCCAAACTGCCTCTTACTTGCTAAACTATATGGTCTTTTGCATAAAAGATCACAAAACTCCTCATAAGCTTTGGATTGAGTAAATACCTATAGTTGCTTATGTATAGATATTTGAATGCATAGAATATATCCATATACCAAAAACAAATAAGTTGAAGCTAGATCGAAAGAGCATAAAAATAATTTTTATTAATTAATACATTAATATAAAGGCATGTCGACTTTAAGATGCACAACAACGTGAGATGATTGTGAGCTGCAACATTATATTTGATGAGCTTTCAAACTCTAGTAAAGCCACCTTCAAAGTCTTCTTGGATTTATTTTTATTTCAAGAAGCATCTACTAAAGATTTTCTAAGTACAAATAGTGCCATGTCTACCATTGCAATCCAATTCATATAAATTAAGTTATAACATTAATATATAATACTCAAATTTTGAGTAAGTTTGAGGAGCCTATAATATTTGAGTCCAACAATGAGTAACATGCATGCTCATTATCTCATTCACTTCTTCAAAGCTAGATGACAAGCATTGAATGTCCACCTATGTCAAGGCTAGCTTCACCACATATACTATTGGTATCATGTATCTTATATATTTGCAACATACTTTCTTACTTACAAGACTATATTGTTTCCTATTCATTAGCTAGTCATGTATCTAGTGAGTACATTTTCAATGACTTGGACACATATGAAGAATCTCTAGCTAACTTTGAAGCTGTAGAATGGTAACATATAATGAAAATAAAATATAATTTCTTGCTTTAGTATTATCTTTCTATTTTTATTGTAAACCAATAAAATATAAGTTGCAAACAAATAAAATGTAAGTGAATTTATAGAATAAAGATAAAATTTAATGAATATATGGAAAAATTTAAGGCGTCTTTTTATTGCAAAAAGCTACATCCAAAGTTATGAAGTAGACTACAATCAAACTTTTAATTATATTATAAATTATGAATCTATCAAGATAGTACTTAATATTTTCATATAATAGAATATAACCATTGTCTAGTTTGACATTTAAACAATGTTCTACTATAAACTTCTTGACACAATGGTTTATATGTTATAACCTTAGAGAATGAGATCACCAACCTGTATACATCAATCTTTATTTGTTTATTCATGAAGAGCTTATACAATTTGGAGTAATTTAGATGCATTTGAAACCATACTTTCTATGGTTTTTTCATAAAGTTTGACCTTAAATCCATGAAAGCTAATTCATACATTCATATTTTGAAGTCAAATCTTTGACTCATTGTCACACTTTTTGTAAATGATGGACTTATTAGTTGTTCATTACTAATATAGATTAAATATCTTATACATTATATAGAAGAGATATTTTAATATCACTTGCTTCAATGCAAATTTCTATGTAAGATTGCATATCCTCTGTTTACAAACTAAAAAATACATCTTTATCCATCAAGTTATTTACCTTTATTGCATCTTAGCATGTTTTGGTTTTAGAAATTGCACTCTTTTAAGGATATATGTAGATCCAAATGTTGAGCTTAACGTTATCAATACAATTTTCTAGCCTCCATTTTTTTATTCTATTATTATAGATTACCTTCTTATTACTCAAATACTCAACCATCCTAACATCAATTATACTATGAATATGGTTGCCCAATTCTTAACAAAATTCTAGCAACAACATTACTAATTTGTTATGTGCATCTTTTGCTATCTCTTAAGTACTACATATCTTGCTCTATGCTTTAGTAATAATGGCTAATTTCTATTGTTAAAAAGATTTCTATGCTTTAGTAATAATGGCTAATTTCTATTTCAAATAAGAAGATCCAACTTTTCTTTAGTTTGATTTTTTCATCTCATTTGAATGAATTTTTTTAATATTTTTATTGTAAGATTTATCAATTTATAAATAGATAATATAATAATAATTTTAAAATAGTTATAATAATCATATTGGTATATATATGCATATATATTATTTTAAATATATAAGAAAAAGTGCATAGAAACATTTGGAAAAATAAAAAATAAAAAATAAAAAATGCAAAGATAAAATAATTAGAAATTTATTGACAATTAATTTATCTAAATTTTATGAATCCTATTTTAAAACTTATTCTAAATCCTCGGACAAACAACCTTCATATAATCTCCCAATAATTTGTTTATTTTAGCATCTAGTATCCTTACTAGGACTTCGGGTTTTAATCTGAGGTACTTGTAGAGCTTCCTTTTTCTAAATTCTAGTAGATTTAAAGGAGCTGGTCTGGCGATGAAGCAGCAATATAATATCAAGACTGTAAGTACGAGAACTCTGCTGTCGTTTTTATAAAGTTTAATTAGTCTGATCTGTAAAAGCTCGGAAAGTGCTACCCATCTGGCACGAGAGCATTGTCTGCCATATTCTCCTTTTCATACTTATCATGTTTGATAGTATTTCTGCTTTATGAGATATTTTCTTCTTTCGCACGCTTACTGAAGAACACGCCAGATTTCAAAACTTACAACACCATCTGCACGCAAGTTAGTCAGGTTCTGGATTTCGGTGTGATTATGATGTGATTTTGATGTGTAACTGTGAGCTTGGACACAAATGGTAATTATCTGTTTAATTAATATATTTTTTCTTCTTTATGCGTTTTATTTACTCTTATTTTATTTTGTTTTCTGAACTTAAGATTGGAAGTGATTGAATGTTAGATTAATTATAATACAACTGATCCTAAACTTTTCGAAATTTTACTGATAGTGGAGATGGTAGCGCTGTGCAATTGACAGTGACCTGCGCTTTGCGATTGTGATGTTTTATGCTCCAGTTTAACTAGTTCAGCGAATTGTATGGCGATTCCGCTCGTGACACGACAGATCCGGAGTGAAATCAAGACCGAGGTGCCTACTTAAAAAGTGATTAATTGGTTTCTGAATCACTTTGAGATTCATGCTGAAGTACACATAGCTAATCTAGTCATAGGATAGTGCAGGTCATCAGTTTGCTTAAAGGTGGAAGTGACATCTAAGGGAACAACATCTCCTTCGAAATTTGACCTTGCGAGAGTGAGGCAGTAGTGACATGGCTCTCCATACTCACGGCAAAAGAATTCGACGTATTTACATCATTTGGAATGCAAATCACTCCCAAATCTTCACGTTAGCAGGCAACCTATGTCCCATCATCGTGTCAGAAACTCATTATGCAAATCGACGTCTCTGCACTTGTGAGGATAATGAATTGCAATAGATCATGTAATGCTAATAATACATACACATATACAGAAGTAGGCCCGGATGTAAGCTCTCAGTTCCGAATGGACTCTAAGTGCTGAGCCGCCATGTCTCACAGATTGGAAACACCAGGTACTGTCCTACTTTCTCTCTTCCGATGCTGCAATCGACAACAGCTGCTCCTGTACTTCAAAAGCTAATGCGTATGCACATACCTAAAGCTCAGATGAGTTAAAGCTCCTTTCTGCCTCGCCTTCACGAATGGAGTCTTCCATCTTTCCACCTTTGGGTTCGAAGACGGTATTCTCGACAACTTCTCCTCGGCTTTGCACAGCACGAGGTGTCGTTTTTCTCTTCCTGCGTGATTTCCAATACATTCCTTCAGTACATCCTTCTCCGAGACGGTGTTTTTCCATAACTCGCACGGACTATGGCCCAACGTCAGGTGTCTAAAGTGAACCCTAAAGCATCTGCCTAACTTTGATGAAATTCTGAGGTTCTGGCGTCTTTTCACGAATAGCGTTACCGACCTCAAGGACTGCAGGAGATATGGAGTGGATGCGTTACTGACCTCAAGGTGAATTGATTCTGTGGCTCAGGTTGAAAGTGACCTCCTTCGTCCCAACCTTCACAAGTCACCTCGCCTTCCTTGCTGATGTAGCACACTATGCCTTCAGTAGAATCCTCGAAAACCTGTTAAATGGAACGAATCATTCTCTTAATCCAAGCTGCTTGAAGCAATGCTTGCGATGATGCGATTATCTGCTATTCACAGTAGCCCTGAGGGAAGTGACTTGAACAAAGTGCAAAATTCTATCCTGCGAAGAGATGATGCCAAGAAACAATGTCATATGTGAAACTGTATGCTGAGCTCACCGGAGGAGTCGAAGTACTCCCTTCTTCGCGAGAAGCCTTCACACTGCTCCCATTGCTGCTAGCTCGGCATGCAAGGGAGTGTCGGCATTGAGAAGCCAATTGAACAGTAGCCGATTTCTTCACAACGCCGCTGGAAACGAGGACAACAGGCGATGAACACTGGGGCAAGCAGCGATGCGACAACATCGTCATGGCTAGCTTAGTTCAAAAACCACCACCCACCACTTCCTCACTGCTACCAATCCCGCGATTCGCAAAAGACGCGAATCACCTACGAACGCTCCCACCAGGCAGACGGATAATCTCAGCTCGCACTGCTAGTAGAGGTACCGCGAAAACATAAGCCGAGTAATCACACTGATGCACAGAAATTGCGATAACGATGACGAACAAGGAGCTTTGTAAGCACCCAGGAGAAGCGGTAAGTCGTCCACTAGCGATAAAGCAAGATCTCTCGCAAAGCAGGATCGACACGATGAGATCGAATAAAGCGTAGCTGCAGAGCGCGTCAGCCTTCTTGTCTGTAGCGAGAAAGACGATTCACTGGCGGATTAGGAACCCAGGTGATCAACCCGATTTTTCCTGATTCTGCAGGGATGCTGGCTTAATCGAAACTCAGTCTGAACGATCGAAATCACGATCTTCGTATCCGGATGAGCTTAGAGCGTCACTCATCTCAATTAAACCAGTAATTTTTTTGTTCTGTCTGTCTGGACTAGATCAATCCCAGCAAAGCAGCAGCAGCAGCAACATACAATTCGGATTAGGTTTCGGAAGCAGGCGCGACGGGACGATTGGGTGGTTTCGCAGGCACCGACGTCGTCGCGTCGAATCCTAGGCACTGAAAGCATCGATGACGAAGCTGTGCTGACATGGACGCTGTGCTGACCTGGCAGGTCCCCCCTTCCTCGAGTGGGATAAAATGTGGGCTGAGTCAGATGGATGACGTGGCATCGAATCTTTTATTCTGTGTGCTATCCCATTTGACTGAGCTTTATGTTTTTTTGATTTGATGTTGGAAATCCAGGAAAATAGGGTTTTCATATTACTTTTTTTTTTGAAAGTAACCTTTTGCGATGAAATTAGAGAAGCTTTTTGAGATGAATCAATCGACAGCCTTTTTATTTGTTTATTTTATTTATTTTTGAATGGGCTTAGTTATATTGTAATTTAATATTTCTAAAAATAACATGTAGTATAATCCTGAGGTGTTAGTTCTAATATAAATTAGAAAAATCCAACTTAAAAATATTGAGAACAGATTGTGTATTGAAGTAGTAGAACATTTCTTTTACAATCTTCATAAAGAAAAAGAAAAAAGAATTAAAAATCCAGTTTTTCAACATGTGTAAACAAAGCTCAAATTATCATCTAGTTTGTACTTAGTTTAAAATTGAGAAAGCTACTCCTAATTAAGTGCTGATTCAACCTCTCAAAGTCAACATATAATTATCAAAAAATTAATTAAATGTTATAATATATAAATAAATAAGATTTATTTAACTGCAAAATTACATTAAAAAATAAAAATAAAACATAGAGTTTATTTGGAACCACAAGCTATTTTATTTACTATTTTGATGTAATAAATTATGACAGAATCTTTTTTCTTCTTTTTATTAATTTGCGATTTTTTATGTATAAGATGTACATGAAACATACATTTAAGAATAATTATTTGATTTATAAGTATGTAATTATTTATATAAAAATTTTAAAATAGAAACTAATTCCATCAAGCAACAATTAAATGAACCAAAATTATTACAGATTAGAAAGAATAACTATATAATTAACCTCATAAAATTAAAAAGATAAAAACGAATTAATGTGATATTATGTCAAAAATAAGATCTAGTATACTTTCATGAAACTCATATTTAATAAAACTTAAAAATCTATTTTTAATGAGAATATATATATATATATATATAATCTAAACAATAAATACAATAATGTAATACATTATGATAAATATGATGATAGAACTAAGACAATACCAAAAAAATACTTTATTTGTTAAATATTTATAGAAAAAATTATCAAAATATATTAATATACTTATTCATAATTTTTTGTAAATAGATATTTTTTAAATCATGATAACTTAAAAGAAGAATATAAATATAATTATATTTTATTAATTATTAATAATTTTATGTATATATATATATATATATATATATATATATATAATTTTGAATTTTGAATTATTTTGGAGAATTCTTGTATTGTATTGACATCTTGTATCACACATCCTTGTATAGACACCTTGACAAAAAAGAATTAAATTTTATTTTAAATGAGATTTATTTTATTTTTATTTTTGTTTGTCATTGATGAATAGTGATAAAATACAACCATCAATTTTTTTATTATTTTAAAAAATTGCAAGAACAAAAAATTGAAGGTTGAGAGAATATGGAGCCATAGAATATAGATGGATAAGGATATATCAAATTTTGGTATTGAAGAAAAAAATATAAGAATAATCATAATTTTAAATCAAAACTAATTATTTTATATAGGGATGTATATGAAGAGGTGTGCAGCAAAGGAGGTTGCCAATTTTATAAAAAGATGTGTGTCTACCTAATAGTTTTATGATTTGTTTTATACATGTGTTTGTTCATATTTTTATTATTACGTTATTTTATCTATTTTATCTATTATATATATCTATATATATATATATATATATATGTATGTGTATGTAGAATATATAGTTTGCTGATATTTATTCTTTAGAGATGTTACTTAACTATAAAAAGTTAGAAAATTCTAATAGTATGTATTACTATAAAATCTTGCATTAATCTTATCATTTTGAATTTTTTGTGATATGAAAATTGTAATCCATAATAGATTAAATATTTTGTAGTTCTTAATTTAAGTTTGATTTATTTTTAAGTATGTAAAAAATACCTATATAGTATTAAGTCTTCATTTTAGCAAAATTTGTACCAAAGTCTTAAAGCAATAGGAAATGAATTAAGATGTATTCAAAAAGAAGAATAGAAATATCTTGTTTAAGCAATTTTCTTATGATTGCATAATTAACCATGAAGAAGAAAATCAACTATTGTTTGGACTGATTCTACAACTATAACAATAAACAAACTATTTTCTTTAAAATAAATATTAGCAATACATTTAAAAAATAGTTAATTTTACATTTAAAAGCTCTTGTAATTATTCCAATATATATAAATTAGTAAAAAAAAAAAAAAAAAAAAAAAATCTTTGCATACATTTGTATATAATTATGTATTTAGCAATTTTTTATTTTTATTTATTTTTTGATTTTTTACTGTATAATAATTTTTATCAATAGAATACAACTAAGATATGTAAAAAAATAGATTTGAATAGAACTTTAAAAAAGACATATAAAAAAAACAATGTATAAAAGATTATATTTTGAATTAAGTATGGTTATTTGAATACAATTTTATGCTTTTTGGTCACAATATTGTTCCAATTATTTTTGAATATTTTATAAATATTATAATTTATAAATTATTAGATGAATTTAATGTGATTTATTTAAATGAATTTTAATTTTTCTTTATAATATAAAGAAATTAAAAAATAAAATTTATTCTATTAAAGTTTTTAAAGATTTAAGACCAAATACCAAAATTAAAAAAATAAATATATTTTTTATGTATTTTAAAGATAATTTTTATAATTTATTATTTAAAATATAAGTTAAAAATTAGATTATAATAAAATAAAAATTATAATAGAGTAGATAATTTTAATAACTATATCTAATATTTTGTTTTAGAAATTATAAATTAGTATCAAATACTTAGCCAAAAAGATATATAATTAATTTTTTAAAAATATTTAAAATAAAAAATATATTTTAAATATTTTTAAAGGTTTAAAAATAAAATTTATTAAAAATAATTTTAAAAAATAAATATACCAAACTTTATATAAACTAGAATTATCACGGACATACATATTTACTTCAATAATTACCTACATGATCAAGTAGAAGTAAATAAAAATAGATTAATTTCATAATATCTTTTATAAAAGCTTATCAGAAGCTTTATAGATGTTGTTGTGACTTTATATATGTTTGTAGGCTAAAAACTTAGTCAATAAGTTAGCTACGTGACATGATGAAGAAAGAGAAGTTAGAAGCCACAACACTTAGTATCAGTAAGGTTGCATACAAAGAAAAGTGTGGAATAAGATAATTCTCACTTCTAACACTCTTTACTTATAGTTGAAGTTTACATCTATTATAGATGAACTTCATCTATAATTATTTTCATCTTTCTTTACTACATCTAACTAATATTGTAAATTCTTCTTAATCTAGTTCTTACTTAGAATCCTAACTACTACCAAAGTAACTTGTTTTAATCCTTTGCTATCTTTTGACTATTAGTAATTTATTATAGTTTAATCCTATATGGTGTAAAATATGTAAGATCTTGCTAATCTTCAAGACTTTCACTTTGTTGATTGTCAAAAGGCTTTCAAGTCTAATGCCTCTATGAGCTTGTGATGTCTATCTTTTAGTAATGCTTTTCTAAGCATATTAGTAAGCATGTCTTTTGTAGTACAATACTTCATACCTATGTGAAGCAAAAATAAATATCCACTAGTTAAGAATATATTCTAATTTACAACGATGTAATTATCCAAATTTCCAATAAGTATCTATTATTGTTTAATTAGGTATTCTATAATCCAAAAAAAATCCCAATCGTGATTAATATAAATCCCTCTAATATGTAATCTATTTTAATTAATCAATATCAATTAGCATATAATTTAATTGAATAAGTTGTTTCCTATTTTTTTTACTTTTCAACTCTCTACCAATTAACTCTCATTGTCAAATCTATGGTAACAATACAACCACATAAAGAACACTACAACTCCAATACAAGATAATAAAATAACTCAATTGACAACATATACTTAAAAGACAAATTTATATGATTTAAATAATTTTTGTTTTATCTTATTATTATTATTATTATTATTATTAATTTTTACTTTTTGTTAGTATTAAATATCATCCCAAAATTCAAAGTTCATCCAAAAGAAAATTCCATCCATGAATGGATTTTCATATGTAAATAAGAATTCATCTAACTTTAGATCATTGTCTTCTCTAGTAACTCTCCCATTTGAAATCCTTGGTTCATCTCTATTGATTTAAATTCATGCAAAATAATTTTTTATTTACTAAAAACTTTTAACAGTAAAACTTGGTAATCTTGCCTAGTCGTTGAAGTTGTACTTAATCTTGGATTCCGACCATTCAAAGAATTGGGAGTGATTAAAGCTTGGGACGACTTCTATTCTCCCTTAGCTCTGCCTCTAATGGTTTGCAGTCTTAAAGCCGAGTTGCCATGTTCTCTTAGAGAAGGTCACTCCTGTTCCTTTGGGGTTGATGCCTTTTGCTTTGAGCAGCCCCACTCCTCAGTGCATCATCTCCCTGAAGCGGAGAGTTGATGAAACTAACTATAGTCAATGCTTTTCTTGCCTTGCTATCCCACATGCTCAGTAGCATGAACCCTTACGATCCTTCCAGTTTGAATGATACTAGTCGCAAATTGGTTGCATGGCTCATCGAACAACAGCAAGATTGTGGAGAGGGTAAGTGCCTTCCCTCTTTGATGTTTACCTATTCCAGCACGCTCTTCCAATGCACAGCTAACAATCTACAACAAGATCGATAAATAGCAATAAGAACAAGAACCTCAACGTATCATTGGCAGCCTACGAGAACAGTTCCTACAACATCTTCCGGATGTGTTCTAGAGGGAACACTTGGTTGTGAAGAACAACAGTGGTTTGGCAAAAATAATATCGCTCATAGTATGAACTGTATTGACTTGGTTTGCATGTCTAGCTAAATAAAAAACGGAGACCACCAGGGCCTGACCACATTGGAGAACTTCTTGAGTCGGCTGCAATTGAGAGAACCTTCCATATGTAGAAGAGTTGTGACTAGTTTTTAGTGCACTAGGACAAAATCGCTCTTCCCAATGACTTGTGCCCAATTTTGGGTCACAAGATAACTTCAGCAAGGGCGCTGTGATGGTGACAATTACCGCCGTCGCCTGCCACCTTTGACCAGCCAGAGAACATCACTAGGATGAGTGAATGAAGCAATGGTGACGAGGGCAGGATCAGCTAGAGGAACAACAACTCCACATCGATGAAAATCAGTTGTTCCAGGGAATTAAAAAATGACACAAAAGGGAACGCCGCTAGAGGGAACCAATGAAATAAATACACGACGAGGAACTGTGGCAAGATCTTGGGGGTTTAGGAATCGGCGCATGAAGAATTAAAGAAACACAGCAAAAGACGAGCCGCTCCCACAATCGAAACGAAAAAAAAAACACATGTTCCTCAGTCATTTGCACAACGACATAGGCAATTGCAACTCCACCGTAGCATGAACACTGATGCTACCTTAGCCGCAACACCTCGAAGAAACCAAACTGGCTCCATTGTTGCTCCAGCAACACTAGAATTGACCCAATGCAGTCTTCAATTACCAGGTCAGCCGCAAAACATCAGCTGCCAGAACTGAGCACGATTTTGCTCCTAGGCAGCCTCCCCAAATGCAGCACCGCTGCACATGCCTAGTAGAGATAGAGAGCCGCAGACTTCGATTCATGCGGAGCTCACCCTACACACCAATCGAAGGAGGAAAAAAACAGTTTCGGAGCGCCCAGAGCTCGAGAAGACGTGAAGAAAAAACCAAAAAACAAGAGAGATCCAGTGGCTGGACCCCTATCGATGAGGAGGCTGCCGCCATTTAGGGGCAGTCTCTTGCCACATTGGTCACCTTTTAACTTTTTATTTTTATTTCTTTTCTTTTCTTTTCTTTTCTTTTGACAACGAGGGCTACTTCCATTGGCCATCATTTATTGTTAACTACAAAAAAATCTATTCATCATGGAAATTTGTCTCAATAAATTCTATTCTAAGTTGCATTTCTACTATGAATAATCTAATTTCTATTTTTTCTAAAAATTCCACTACTAACTCATAAAATCTGTGATTTTAAGCACAATAAGCGCATTTTTATACTAAATTTCCAAGTCAGTCAATTCAATGACTCATATATGGCGACTATTTGGGACATATATGAGTCATTGAATATCTAAATTTTCTTACTCCACAAGTAGGCCCTTATCTAAAGTTAGGCAAATGGATTTAATATTCTATCAATACTGTACTAGTAGTGCTATAGAACCAAACTAAAATTATTCATATGAAAGATCATACTCAATATTAGTGCAATCATATCTTCTAGTCCTACTTCTCTCGAGTTAGATGATTATTGAAGAAATTTGTCTATATAGTAAAGTAAGGTGAGATAATTCTATGGAATAAAAAAAGAAACAAAAAAAAGAGGAAGAAAAATAAAATAATTCTATGTAAAAAGCTAAAAGTTGGTGCTATATAATTCTTATTCAGAGAGAAGAATTTAAGTTAGTAGCTATGAGACCTACATATCCTCTAAGTTGAACATGTTGGCCACTTTTCTGTTCTAATATTAGCTCATATGGATAGGTGCCTTTTTGGACCAGATTTGAATCCAAGCCACTTCCTTCATAACCACTTTTGTGGCCAACTGCCTAATACTCCAAGGATGCTAATTAATTCCAAGTCATTTCTAAATAATATAAAATAAAGTTTTTTTTTTTTTTTTTTTTTTTTTTTTTGATTCACCTTCTTTATTAAAAAAGAGAGATAATATTTTAGTAGAACTGAGAACCTTGTAAAAGATATTCTTATCTTCTTGATGAGTCAAGATTCTCATTTTGTTGATAAATATCAAGTTTGATTAAGTTCTTTAGCTGGATCCTTACTCCTTTATGTAAACACAAAGTATAATATTTTTTCTTCTATGAAGTAAAATATTTATACTTTAAACTCCTTACATCTATTCATTTATGTTCTTGTTGAAAATAGTTCACCATTTAGTATTTTTAATTATAAAGAATTGTTATCAAACACTTTTTTGATATGTGTAAGTCATCAAATTGACTCTCTAGTCGTTTTAGGACAAGAGAATGCATGTAGAGTGCCAAAATTACAATTTTAAGATAAAGATGTACTTAGAAGATGTTAAATGATGGAGAATAGTCTAAGTGGAGAAGAAATGGAGTCTTAATAAGTCTTGAAGGTAATTATTTTAGTTGGTTTAGGATTTATATTTATTGTTGAGTAGTTTGTATTGGTTATTAAGATCAATATCTATATTAATCTTTCATCTATATATATTACTTATAAAAAACTATAAATATTAGTTAGTATTAAGAAGAATCATAAGAAAGAACTTCATGTCTTTTTAATTATTTATATAGAAAGAAGGACTTATAGTTGATTTAAATTAATTTTATTATCATAAAAAGTTATAAAGGTAATAAAATATAGTTTTAAATTTATTTTAATATTATAAAATATTATATAAATTTTTATAATTTATTTAGAATGTTTTAGGAGTTTTTAGAGTAATTTTCAAGACTTTGATAAAAATAAATTTTATCACTTTGGAAGCCATTATGAAAAAATAGAGTAAGATTTGAAGGCAACATTAAGTTCTTAGACTAACAAGGTATTTTCAAAGACCATGATGAAGTCAAAAATGCAAAATTATTGGTTTTACTAGTAGAAAGTAGGAGGACCAGCAGCTAGTGTAATCTTTGTAAGAAAGGTGGTGCACAAGTTCCATATAGGTTGTAGTACCTTGAAGGTAGTTAAGAAGATAAGACTAAGGCATCATGGCTTCTATTAAGAATCCATATACACTACTTGTGAGCCTAGGTGAGGCTCGAACTCCTGATCTCTTAAGCAAATTATCCTTGAGGTAAAAATTATTTATTTAATTATTTAATTATTTAATTATTATTTTTTAAACCTTCATAACTTACTCATAGTAATTCAAATTTATATGTTTCTTATATCATTGGAAAGATAAAACAATTATCTTTTTAAAAATATATATTTTAACTTTTTATTTTTATTTTTCATAAGATAAAAATTTAGTGAACAAACTATGAATAAATTTATAATATACAATTGCTTAGCTCCAATTGTTCTACTTGTTATGTGTTTTGCTTCTTTTGTTCTTGTTCTTGCTATTTTTACTTCACACCACCTATTACAAGCAACTCTTAATTGAGACCATCTTATAATTGGATAAAGGAGTGAATTTTACACTTACATCTATCAATCTTTTTAAGAAATAAGAATATAGGTGAAGAAACCCTTTATGAGTTGATGAAGAGTCTGAAAGAATTAAAGATAGAAATAATTATTTTAAAGAAAGACACAAGGTCAAGCACTTCACGACAAATTGAAGGATCAAAGGGATTTGTGGTGATGTGCATTTGGTATAATGATCCAAACTACAAACATGGTGATTGTGGATTATATACAGATGCTATGAAGAATAGTATTATTACCTTCAAAGAAGGCAAAATTAGAGATGCTGCAACAAATGAGCCTCTAGAAACTAACTTTGAGAGAAGAAGTATGAAGAAATTGATGGAAGATAGATTAGAGAAAAATAACTCTTTACTTGGTAAAGAAACAAAGACTTATATCATTGAGGCTAAATACATCAAGGTGGGAACCTCTATACATGTATCTAAAGAAGTAATGGTAAGGGAGGCTCAAGCTATTAGAAGACTAATTAGATGAGATGATCCAATTGATGCAACCACTATTAGGGCCTATTTGGTGAGTGAACATGGAGAGAAGGAATCTTATAATGCATGAGACGAGATGAAGACATGCAGAATTGATGAAGAAGAAGAGATAGGAGAGCCAACTAATAAGAAAAAAGCTCCAAGTGGTAGAAACATTGCTCCAAGAAAAAGACCAATAAGAAACATAAAGTAGAAGCAAGAGACTAGATCTTTTACTTTACACCTAAGAGCTGATGTTCCACTCTCAAAGAAAAAGTGGGAAGAGAGATTGGATAGCAGCAAGGATAAGGATAAGAAAGACAATACTAAAGGAAAAGATAACACATGAGTCTATACACTTCAATCTGATATTGAATCCTCAATTGTCATAAAAGGCATCTTAGAAGAAAGGATTTTGGATACCAAGATTGAGTTTATCTTAAAGAAAGCTCTTCGTATTGCCAAGAAAGGTTTTCATGAGTTCATCATTGATGTTATCCAGAAAAAAAAGCAAATGACAACTAAAACAATGATGGCAAGAGTATTAGATACTCTAATGATTAAAAAATAAAAAAATAGTTTAGATAAGTTTTTGCCTTGAAATGTGATAATATGGACAATAGTGACCAAAACAAAAAGTATGGAATTATTTTTGATAAGATTGTAAAAACAAAAGTTGAAATTATAAAGGAAGATTTATGTGATGAAATAGAGGATGAAGTGCTACAAATATTTTTATGTGATTGAATAGCTAATATAAAGGTGGATGCCAACACTCGTAAGAATTAAGAAAAAAATATTACAATGGAAGCCAAGGTATCTCAATGTGAGGTTAATAAGCTATGGAGGAATAATGGTGAAGCATTGACAATTTATACTCATCCATTTTGGGTAAGAGTTACTATAGAGACACATGTAAAGATTGGAGGCCTTAAAGAGCCAATCTTAGCATTAGTGGATTATAGCTTTGAGATCAATATCTTGTCTAGAAAGATTTATGAGAAAGATAATTAGTCAATTGATATCAACCATGGATGGATGTTGAGAGCTACCAACAATGAAAGAGGTAGCCTTTATAGAGCATGTCTAGCAATGGGCATCAAAATTGGTGATGTAGAAGTGGAACAAAATTTCTTTGTATAAAATCAAGGAAGTTATTCAATCATTTTGGAAGAGCCATATATCATTGCAACAAGGATGGAGACCAAGGTGTTGGATGATGGTTCATATTGTGTAAGGATTTGTAGCCATGATGATAAGAGATCAGTCCAGTTTCTTATAGTAAGACCAAATCATGAGAGGTGTAGAGATCAACTTAGAGAGACTTCTATGGACCATGAATATGATAATTTTTTGGATTTTTAGATTGCACATGTTGAGCATGGAGTGTCATGGATGCAAAGAAATCATCTATTATAGCATGCTCCAATATATAGAGAAGTAGTTGTAAGATTTGGAGTTTGACAAAAAATAGATGTATGAGTTTTTAAAAGGTTAAAGATTTGGATTCTAAACATAGAAGATTAATTAAAAAAATAAAAATAAAATAAAAAAGAGTAGGTGTGATTTTTAGTGATGAGTCTATTTCTAGAGTTATTAAAGAATAAGATTTTTTAAATGATGTTTTATAAGTTTTAGAAACTTTTCAAGGAGAAGTCATTGAATCTATTGACATGATGGTAGAGATTCATTCAAGAAGACTGTATGAAGAAATATTAAAGATAGCTACTGATGTAAAGTTGATTGAGAGTTATAGCTTAGAGATTGATGTAATGGTGAATACCAAGTATAAGACTGTAGCAAAGAAGGTGAGGCCATTGGCAATATAATTACCACTGGACTTTGAAAATCATATTAGGAAGGCTAAAAAAGAGCCTAAATTGAGGGAGATAAGAAGGATTGGATACAATCTCATAAAAGAGACATTGACTAAGCTAAAGATTGGAAGAATTGAGTTCTTGAAAGAACTTGAAAAAAAAAGATTCTAAGAAATGATCTCCAAGCATGGTAAGGCTTTTGTTTCTTTATCAAATGAGATTGAATGTATTAGTCCAAAGATTGTTGTGCCAATGTTCATTTTTATTATTCCACATGTTTCTTGAGATTTGAAGCTAATTCTTGTGCCAAAAGCCTTGCTACCTAAGTTGGTGAGTCTATTGAAGGAAAAGATACATATGAAAATACTTGAACCATCTATAGTTCCATATTTTAATTGATGGTTTACAATACCAAAGAAGTTTGGAGCTTTGAAATTCATTCAAAACATGCAGCCAAACAACAAGGTGACAATGAGAAATAAGGGATCAAGATCGATTGTGGATGAAGTTGCTGAGACTTGTTATATATTCTATTAGAGATCTTTATTCTCGTTGTGATTAGTTTTAACTTGGATTAAAAATTAGAGTTTTGACAACCATGAAGATTCCATTAGGAATTATGAGGATGTGCATTTTGCTTGAAGATGCTACTAATTCAATAGCTCATTTGTAAAATGTCACAAACTAAATCTTGAGGAATTTTGTACCTAAAAAGACTCTTCTTTTCATGGATGACATACCTATCAAAGACTGCAAAGACAAGACTAGAGACTTGATATTGGATATTGATGGATGTAGGAGGTTTGTAAAGGATCACATCGAAGATGTGGAGAAGACTTTGAAGAGGCTTGAAGAAGTAGATTTAACCTTATCCATTGATAAGTCCAAGTTTGGTGTTGATGAGATTGTGGTGGTTGGATACTTATATCGAAGGTATGGCAAAAAAACTAACTCTAAAAAGATTGATGTTATTGCTAAGATGAAAGCATATAGTAGCATCACTAAAGTAAGGAGGTTTTTAGGAGCTTGTGTCTTTAATCAGATTTGGATTTCTCACTTTCCTCACATAATTGAGCCATTATATAATCTATTAAAAAAAAGAACTAAATTCAAATGGAAGAAAAAGCAAGGGGTAGCCATCGATGGTCTAAACAAGATTTTGAAGTTGCCACCAATCTTGAGGTAATTTGACTATGATTGTAGCAAACCAATTGTTGTTATTGTTGATACAAGTCCTATTACTATTGGATGGACTATTACTCAAGATGATACAAAAGATAAGAGGTTTGTCATTAGGTTTGGAGCAAGAATTATTACGGATAAATAGAGAGCATATCCACAAATACAAAAGAAGCTTTGAGGAGCACTTATAGCTATAAAAGCAGATAGAAATTATTTAATTGGAGCCAATGTGGTGCTAGACTTAATTACTTAATTACTAATTGTTTATTCTTGATATTTCCATATTGAGAATGATAGCCTCCATTAAATCACTCAATCTTATGTTGGTTCTTATTTTTGGTAAGAAGAATTATGTGGCAGATATGCTATCTAGAGCCAGATATATTTGTGAAGAAGAAATAGAAACACAAGAAATTGGTAAAGATGATAAAGATGAGAACTATGGCTATGTGCTAGCCATTAATGGAATAAGCATGAGTGACAAAGATATGGCTTTTAGAGAAGATCTTTATGGAGACAAATTAAAAGACATTAGTATCTCTTTGAGTACCATGAAGAGACAAGAAGATTGGTCAAACAAGGCCTTCAAAGATATCAAACATTAAGCTTATGACTATATTTTGAGAAATAGTTTCTTATGGAAGAGACCAAAAAGGATGGATGTAGTACCATTAAGAGTGATAAATAATGCAAAAACCAAAAATCAAGCTCTCAAGGAGATCCATGATATACTTTGGGTAGGCCATAGAGGAATTTGGACTACCTACCATAAGATCAAGGAGCAATATTGATAGAAGAGCCTCTATACAGATGCGGAGTAATTTGTGGTTTTTTACACTGAATGCCAATTGTAGTCCAAAGTCAGATTCAGAGATGAGTTACATCCTACCTATCCACTTGCTATGTATTTTTAGTAGGTGATTAACTTGGTGGCTATGCCATTAGGATTATGGGGCATGAAGTATCTTGTTTTGGCAAGAGAAGAACTTTCAAATTATATTGAAGGGAGAGCTTTGAGGACCAAAACCACAAAAGAAGTATATAGATTCATCTTGGAAGATATCTTTAATAGATATGGATGCATTAGAAGGATAAGAGCTGATCAAGGAGAATTGAATATAATAGAGGCCAAAGATTTTTTTCAAAGATATAGTATTAAGTTGAAGTTGACAATTATTTATAATCTTGGAGCTAATGGCAAGAACAAGAGAGGACATCTTCCTATCATTGATGCTCTTATCAAAGATTACAAAGATAAGCCAAAGCAATAGCCAAGACTTCTATTATTTGCTTTATAGATAGATAGAATGATTCATAGCACTGTTAATAGTTATATGCCTGTTGAATTAATATTAGTCCAAAAGCTAATCATGCATGTAGAAGATTTTGTAACTAATTGGTTATTATTGGATTAGAAGGATGATATCACAAGAGAGATATTATTGAAGCTCTAGATTCAACAGCTTGAAAAATTACTTAAAGATCAAGAGATGGCATTGGAAAAATTAAAAGCTATCAGATTGAGTAACAAAGAGAGGTTTGACAAAACTCATTTTTAGAAGTTTAAATCAATTGAAGTTATGAATTAGGTATTAATGTTTGATAGTAGTTAGGAAAATGAACATAGCACTCTTAGGAAGTTTGCTCAAGGGTGGTTTGGACCATATATGGTTGTAGTAGTGCATGACAATGCTACCTATTCACTTCATGAGTTGGATGATACAATATTGAAGATATATGTGAGTAGAAAGAAAATCAAGGCATTCAAGACAAGAAATGGCAAATTTATTCCAAATAATCTTTTAGATTTTGAAACATTAGATTTGGATCAAATGAAAGATGTACAAACAGATAGAGATGATGAAGAAGACAAGCATGGTTAGATTGGCACATGCTAGAAGATGTGTAGGTTTAGAAAGGATGGATGTCATATTATAATTATTTATAGTATATAAAAAGTAAATAAAATAGATAATATATTTATAAGTATTGATATACTTTAGAATGTTTACTAGGTCAATTTAAAGAAAATTGATGTAAGAAAATTTAGTTTGAAATTTATTTATATTAATTATAGTATTTAAATTATATAAGATTTAGATATTTAATATAAAACTTAATTAGAAGATTGGAGCTCAAAGATGAAAATCCAAACCTCTAAGAAACTTATTTGGAGGGATGAAAGGAAGATATGCATGGATGAAGGCAAAAAGTAAAGATCTTCATTCCTATTAGTTGAAGCCCATGCCTAATAGGCATTCAACAAGCTTTCTACGACCATAACAAGGATTTTGGTAACTTTAAAAGAGGCATTTGAAAATCAAAAGTAAAGATTATAAGGTTTAGAATTTGGGCTATAATTTATACATAGATTTTAGAGGATTTAGAGTTAGGATGATAAAGTTATAGATATTTGAAGTTAAAGCATCTTTTTAAGATATATTGTTACTATTTTTAGGATATAAGAAGTTTTATGATAGATTTTGGAGATTGAAAGATGCGGCCACAATGATAATTTTAAGATCTACATTCATTTTAAAAATATTTCTGCATTTGGAGTTTGTATAAAGAAGTTATAGAGCATTGAAGATAACATATGTAATTCAAAGGCAATAAGTGAATTGTTTGTTGATAATAATGGTTGGAAACATATCTTGAGTTTTCAAATGAATTTTTAGTTCAAAATTTTTAAAAATATGTTTTATTAGGTTTAAAATCTATATATCAAAATTTTATGGTATTTGAGTATCTATTTTGTGAGATATGAAGAAATTTGCACATGGATATATGTAAATAAGGGTTTGAAGCTATTGTTAGAATTTTGGCAATATCTCAAGAATCATAAAAAAATTATAGTTGAAATTTGTTGTAGTAGTTATTAAAAGTATATTAGTACTTCATGTAAAATTTGGATTTATTTTGATGGTCCGATTGTGAGATATGAGTTGTTGAAGTTTGAAAAAAATTTACCTTAAGAATATATAAGGTTTTATAATATTTTTATTACAATTTTGATGATCTTTGGTACTCAGGACTTATGTATTGATGTAATTGCGCCTATAAGGACAATTTTATACATAAACTTGGTATTTTTTTTAATCTTGAAGCTTGATTGAGCAATTAGTGAAAGCAAGAAGCCCAACACTTTTTTAAGATAAATTTTCTCCACCACTATAATAGAGATGGCCAATTGATATGGAGCATGGATATACAATACATCCATCTAATAATATACAAAGTAAATTATATGAAACTTCTTCAAATGTTAAAATCCAGATAAGAAATGTTGCAATAGAGCAACATTTCTTTATTTAAGATATGTCTTATTCAATGATTTTAGAACAATCACATATTATGATAATACAAATAGAAACAAAAGTACTTAATAATTATTCAACCTATGCACAGATTTGCAGTCAAGTTAAAAAAAAAGTGGTATAATTTCTAACTGTACTTTCTAATCATGAAAAAAATTGAGATAGATTGAAAGAAAAGCCATTACCAAGAGTTATTGAAGAATTTAAGGATTTTGAAAAAATACCATTATAAAGCAAAATTATTGAGGTACAAAAAGAAAGATACTCTTGTAAGATATAGATGTCTTTGATGCAAGTTTATTGGCATTTTTGAAAATGAAAGTGTTATGAACAAAAAAGAAATTTATGGATAAAATTATAAAATATATATATATATATATATATATATATAAATATACATGAATTTTTGCTTCAAAAAATATTCTTTTAGAAGAGACCAAAGAAAAGAATTGGAATGCCACAATAATTGATTAGAAATAAGAAAGATCAACAAAAACTACTAAAATGATTTCACAATAGTTTGTAGGCAAGACATGGAAAAATTTGGCTACTTTTCATAAACTTAAAGCATGATATTGGTAAAAAAATATCTATATCAAAATATATTTTTATTTGTAGAATTGTATGAAACTTGTCAAACGTATTCTAATATATGACATAGACATGGTTTATATCCTACATATTCTTTGGCTATTCATTTTCAATGGATTGTTGATTTGATTATTATATCAATTAGATTATGGAAAATGAGATATTTGCTTTTAGAAAGAAAAGATTTTCAAATAAAGACATATAAAAATAAGTATAAAAGACCTTTTTAAAGATATAAATCTTTCAAGACAAAAAGTTGATTTTGACTTGGATAACAAAAATGATGAAGAAGATTTGGATGGAGACATAGTGTCACGGCCATAATCATGTAAGCTAATAATTACATATAGAAATAGGTAGAAGTAAGTAAAAGTAGATAAAAGTAAGTTAATTCTATAATATTTAATATAAAAGCTTCCTAGAAACTTCCTAGATGCTGCTTTGACTTCATAGGTGTCTTTAATTGACTTTTTGGATTAGAAACGTGGTCAACAAGTTGGCCATGTGCCACACATGTTGTTAGCTTGAAGATCAAGCTAACTATGTGGCCCACACGTAGAAAAACTTGCCTTGTAAGTCAAGGCATGTGTCCTACAAAGTCAACACATTTTGAAGGTCCTATAGAACATCGCCACGTAGCTCCTAGTTAGATAGTATATATAGAGACAAGAGTGAAGGCTTCTTCACTCTTGTCAACTCCTTTCTTGCTTCTAGTCTAGTTTCAAGGGTCTCTAGTTTTCTTGTCTTTTGGCAATAGCCATTCTAGTTTCTCTTTTCAATATACATACTTATAATTCATATTTTGTTACTTTTCTTTGAGTGAAGGCTTACTTGTCTGAATTGTTTTTTCATCGAGTTCTTGTCCTTGACACATAGAGAACATAATTTGAATCAAATAAGTATCAAAGACATGAATCTCAAAGAAAGAAATCTTCAATACACTCTTGTGACTTTAAAAAGAATTAGAAAATCATTCAAAGATGATATGGTATTGAACTAGAATGGCTATTGCCAAAAACAAAAAGACCAGAAAGTCTTGAAACAAGACTAAAGACTAGAAAGGCATTGACAAGAATGAAGAAGGCTTGACGCTTGCCTCCATATATACTCTTAATTAGGAGCTACATGGTGATGTCCTATAGGACCTCTAAAGCGTGTTGACTTTGCAAGACACATATCTTAACTTGCAAGGCAAGTTTTCTATATGTGCACCACATAATTAACTTTTTTTGCAAGCTACCAATACAAGGTTAACTTGTTGATCAAGTTTCTAACCTATCAAGCAATTACAAACACATATAAAACCAAAGCATTGTCTATGGAGCTTTTAGGAAGCTTCTCTAAAAGCTATTATGAAATTAATCTACTTTTATCTACTTTTATCTATTTCTACTCAATCATATAGGTATTTACTAGAATACCTATGTATATCCATGATAATAAGATTTGGATTATTTGGTACATATCAAAGAATGTGCAAGTTCAAAGGAGTTAGATGTCATGTGGTAATACGATTATATGGTGAAAAATAAAAAAATATGGATGTTATTATAAAAAAACCTAATAAAAAGATATAGTAGAAAAACAAGGATAAATGATAGGAAGATAGAAAAAAATTTAGTCTTAATGCTATTTTTTATTGAAAAGACTTTTATTTACTTTATAAGGGCATAAATACTTCAAATCAATATAAATGAAAAAAAAATAATATATGCATCTTTATGAAAGAATTAATAATATTTTTAAATAAAAATTTACATGTAAAAATTTATAAGTGTGAAAAGTTTGAGGTTAAATAAATAGTTAGATTAAAGAGAATAAGATTTTTGTGAGTTATGGTCTCAAAAAATTGAGATTTAGAGTAAGTGAGGGATTTTGAGATCTAAAATTATTTGATGGTTTGATTAAAGAAAAATTTAATAAAAGCAATTTAGACTTGAATATCTACACACAACCTTAATTTTTGGAGAAATTAAACAATTCAATAAAAAAAAATCTTTGTTGAAAGATCAACATTCAAATCAAAGAAGGAAGGCAGCCAATAATTACAAGGTTTTGAGAGCTTTTCTTACAATTGATAAGTTTGATTCTTTTCAAATTTTGTATACTTGTTAATTGTTTGTTTTTTGAAGTATAGGTGAAATTTTAGTCAAGATCTAAGATTTAATTAATATTTATTGAAGTTTCAAACAACTATATTAATTGATTGAGATTTATTTGGATTTTTTTGTAGGATTGGTTTAGGATTTAGGATTTGGTTAGGATTTAAGGATTTTCTAGGGATTTATTAGAGTTGGTCTAGCGTTTAGGATTTGGTTGAAGTTTAGGATTTTATAAGGATTTGACCTAGGATTTGGTTAATGTTCATTAAGATTTTAATTAGAATTTTGATTAAGATTTTATTAGGATTTTATTTAAGATTTGATTAAGATTCATTAGGATTTCAATTATAGTTAATTAGAGTTGAATTAGGATTTATTTAAGATTTCTAAATAAAAATATGACAGCTAAAACATGAAGTCAACTGCAATTTTGCATTGTTTCACTTATTTTAAAAATAAATAAACTACATACAACAATAAAACGTTGTAATTTCATCTTGGTTGAATAATCAGAACTCAAAAGGCGATACAAATATCAGAACCCAAACTAACCTCAAGTGTTCCACTGTCTCGTTCATGCACCTCAACAGGTGATGGAACTGAACTCAATAATCTGAAGCCTGAGCCCAATCAATGAACCAACAAAGCGGTTGACGAGACGACCACGACTTCGAAGGAATCCGACCTGATCCCGATCTAGACCCCGTTCGAGGCTGCGGCGGCGATCCACTACCACCGCAGCTGCCTGGACGCAATCAACACACACTAAGAATTGCTGCTGCCTGTTCCTAGCAACGCAAACTCTCTCGCAGGAATTCTATGAAGTAGGACTGGCGCACGTGGCGTCGCATGACGCTGGCTTGCAGAACTCGGAACTCACTGGAGCGAAGTCCATGTTCGCGTCGGGCGTGGTCGTGATGTCGACCGGGTTGCGCACCCAGCACTGTTTGCGAATCTGCCCCTGCGTGCCCGTCAGCACCCCGATGCGGCCCATCTTCGCCATGGACTCCTTGAAAGCGGCGAAGAACGCATCCTGGTTCGCCGCGAACAGAGTGACAAGCGGCTTGGTGCTCGGATCGGTGAACAGGACGTGGTCGGATGTTAAGATGCCGCGGCCCGCGACTATGCTCCTGAAGTAGCCGTTGTCGAAGACCGTGGTGCTGTTGGCGTCCAGCGTCATTCTGCGGTCCAGCCCCGCCGTGTTGCCGTCTGTGCAGTAGGTTTGGAGGGCTTCGCCGAATTTGGTGTCGGGGAAAGGGTTCTTCACCCCGGGCGCGAATCTGTCGGCGAACGTGGAGCAGCGGGCTTGACCGATCGTGTGACCTCCGGACAGCACCACCATGTCGGTCTTGTTCAGCCCGACATTGGCGAAGTTCTCGACCAGTCCCACTACTTTCAAGGTGCTGCCGGGCAGATTGGTCTTCGCAGCAAGCGCAAAAGAGTCCAGCCCATCCCTTCGGCCGAATGCTAGATCGATGTGAGGTCCTCCCGCCTGGCACCAGAAAACCCGACATCATGAGCCATGGTTGAGCCGATCGTGTTCGAGACAAACAACAAGCCCCCGTCCCGAAACGACAGTCACAACAAGAATAGCGACAAACTTACCTGTTCCACAGCCTCCGCAGCGGCGGCTCCCAGAATGTCCGCGCACGACACAATCCCCGGGCACGCCTTTTCCAGCTCGGCCTTGATGGCGTCGATGACGGTAAATTTGTCGACGGTGAAATTGTTGGGGTGGTCCCGCTCCGCCAGATTCACCTTGGTGGACTTGAGCAGCAGCGACGCGTCGCATCCCATCACGAAGCAGTCGTGGAAAAACAAACGCAGCAGCTGGGCGGGGGTGAGGGAGTCAGCGGCGATAGCTTTGGCAACCTCCGTCTTCACAATCTGCAGAAAGGTGGGGCACTTGGTGGTGTAGAAATCGTAATCCAGCGCCGGCTCGCCGTACACATCCTTACCCACTGGGCGTGGGCCAACTGCCGCTGGAGCAGGAGCACCACCCTGCTGTGCCGGCGGGGCTGCACCAGGAGCTCCAGCTTGGAGGAGGTTGCGCCGACCGCTGAATGGACACTCCTCGGCGGAAGCACTCAAAGCTAACAAGCTACAGATCACTCCGATCAGCAGCAGCGACGACTTCATGATGTCAGTTGGCACGAATTGCTGAAGAGTGGGTCGATCCGCCGACAACCGCAGTTGCTCTCCAGAGTGGATTCACCGGGAAATCCAAACCTGAAGAGGACGGATGTCACCCACTCCCAGACTGATGTGTTTAAACATGCAACTGAGAGCGAGTGTAGACTGCGCTAAATACTGCCGAAGCAAACTCGGATTTGCTTATGTCGACGTCTGGCCAGTGCCGCGCCACCATACCCGGCACTTACATCAGCGCCCGCATGATCATACCCTCCTGCGCAGCGCATATGTTCCAGAGGAAACGGCTACCGACGAATCTCTGACGAACGTGTTTGAAAGTACTATTCCAAATCTGGAATCAGTGGCGTGCCAGTCCATTTGTAGCATGGCGCGTTTTCGGGGGCGAGAGTTGTTTATGCGGGATATGCCTCGACCCGGTGAGTATATCAGCGCGTGGCCGCTGGGGATAACGGCGCGGACTCATCAGATCAACACGCCTTCGGTGTGTTCGCCGTATCTCTCCTCCTGATCCTGATCGCCAGCAGCTCTCCTGAGGTAGCGACCGACTCCAGCACCCAAACACCTCCAGATCATAGATCAAAAGATGGCGGCCATGAGGCAGGGAAGCGGAGACGTGTTGTTCTGCGCTGCAGTTCTGCTGGTGGCCGTGTCGTCGTTTCTGGAGGGAGCGGTGGCCGTGCAGCACGTGGTCGGGGGAGAAGTATCGAAGTGGAGCTTCCTTCACGCTAACAACAAAGCGTCTTTCTACAACGACTGGGCACAGAACGTCACTCTCAAGACCGGCGACTCTCTGTGTGGGTGGCCAAACTCGAACCCGGCATTTTGGATTTGATTGACGATGTGGCGCGTGTGATTTGCAGGCTTACTAACGAGGTTGGTTTCACGCTTGACAGTGTTTCAATACAACAACGCCACCCACAGCGTGCTGCAGCTGGCGACGGAGGCAGAGTTCACGGCGTGTACGGTGCCTAAGACCCCGGTGGACAAGTGGGTGACGGGGAATGACGCTGTGTTCATCAGCAAGGCGGGGACCTACTACTTCATATGCGGCACTCCGGTCCATTGCAACCAAGGCATGAAGTTCACGATCGCGGCAACGGGGGATTTCGTGGCGGCGCCCCCACGTCCCGTGGGTGCTCCTGGTCCTGGTCAGACAGCGAACCACGCTGCACCGACTGCAGTGTTCTCCGGCGCTCCATCACTTCTACTGAGCTTGTTGCTGATCGCAACGACGTTCGTTACCTTGTGACGGGATTCACGTGTGGAGAGGAGTTGACGTCGGACGGGGTAATAGATTGTGGTTGTAACCGCTGGCATGAATGCCCGTTCGTTTGTTTCTCCCATCGCAACGCGATCGAAGAGCTTCTGCGCAAGTCCGAAGTCGCGGAGGGCCCCAGGACTGCGCAGCGTAGGCAGATCGATTGTGAGATGATTTCAGCATTTCCGAGTAGGTGATTCTCTCAGTGTTTCAGTGAAGTGCCCATTGAATGGCTTGGGCGCCAGCGATGTAACGCATTCATTCGTATTATAAATTCGTTCTGAGTTCATGGCTACGACGAAAGCGGACATTGTCTTTGTGGGTGTTTGGAGATTGCGTCACTTGTGAGCTGTCCGGAAAGGATACTCTGTGGTTGTAGGGGCAGAAGTCAGGCGAATGCCGTGCATTTTCGTTAGGACTGATTAGTGCATTAAACGGTTAGTATTGTGGATTCATCATGAATCTAAACCGAGGTAGATTGGTTCTACGACAGGATAAGTTTCGATCATCACAATTGATTTGCGTCTCGGCCGGACATGGTGTGCGGGATGTTGACGACTTGGGCAAACTCGTGCACGTTTCCTCCTTTTCAAAGCCTAGTACACGTGTGTCGATTGTGGTTTTTCAGTGTACTTACCAAACGTGGTGTGCGGTTACAGTTCATCTTTATGATACATGGGTATGGAAAAAAAATCTAATCTATCCAAACCGAGAGCTTTGGCGTGGGAACAACCAGGTAAGCCTAATGAGGGCAAAGATATCCCGGTGGCAGCGCCACTGCATTCTGTGTTTCGAAATTGGACCAATTCTAAGGGGTTGTGTTCTTGATTCATGCTTTCAAATTCTGTTGGACAAGGGAACCACGAGGAAAATCCGCCGCCAGGAATGTGCTCATCTGTGGGGGTTCAGGAGTGTACCTTTCGTGGTCGCCTTTGCCCAACCAATTTGGTTACCTCAGGTTGGTCAGACTTTAAGAGTGGACGTATAAACCATAGGGGCGGATTACAGTAATGATTTATATCTAGTTGTCACTGAGGAAAGAAACTGAAGTGATCGTTTGAATCGCTAACCGTAGTTTTATGTTTAGTTTTCAGAAGTTTATATTTCGTCATTAAACATTTTGATGTAGACAACCGTGTTTAACATTGCATTGTCAAGGGCTTTTATATACGCATATATATATATATATATATATATATATATCATAGCTCTGTCGTTAGTGTATCTACGTATTGCTTAGACGTTACATGTTTACATCGGCAGCGTGTAGTAGAATAGTTCTGCTTTTTTTGTGCAGCTGAAAACAAATGAGTTCATCAACTTGCTGTCTCCGTCATAATTCTATTTTCTCTTCTTTTGTAGGACTTGCAGAGAAAAGTTAGATACGCTTCTGCGGACTTCATCCGGATCCACTGTCTGAAACCAGCATAGCTTCTACAGAAGAGCTCGTGATGTCGGATATTTTTGGAGTCTTGGGAGTTGTGTGTTCTCCACGTCTTCAAATACTGAGCCTGGTATTGTGGAGCAAGACTTCAACGTGTAACAGTAATACATTACGTGAGGTAGGATCATAGGGTGCATTCTGCTGGAATGTAGATTTCTATGATTAGCCAATGGCATGCTGGAAAATTAAGTCCTGTCCAGGCTTAGAGAACTGTGAGTCCAGCCTGTCCTGTCCATAAAATGGAAACAGATGAACTAATTACGCAATTGAGGAACTGCGCCGTGGGTGAGCTCGTGTCTTTCACCTTAAATATAGAAGCAGAGCTTATTTCACAGACATGGAACACTGTTGTGAGTGGCTCCCTTCTGTTAGGGTGCATGACTCAATTCAAATGACTAAAAGATCATTTGTTATGTTCCAGCAGTTCGTTGTCAAGTCTAAATAGGGATCAGTGATATAAGGATATTTCTGAACTTTCAAATTTAATATAACTCGTGTTAGTAGTCATAGTTTAATTGAATGGTCCTTCCGCACATCCATATTTAGACTGGTGCATACTTTCCGTGCCCGTCCCAAGCGCGTCGAGTACTATTGTTACGGTCCGTCATCGATATCAGAGACGCCACGGACGATGCATCCTCTTCCCGGACAATCCTTTTACTCAGGATTCTCCGGAGGGAATGATTTAGAAGGTACCGTACGGTGTTCTGTTGAGTTCAATGTAGCCGCTTTCCCCTGTAAAATCATACAACTTCCAACCCGATCTGCACATGCATGAAGGTCTGCAACACAACGGCGTCGATATTAATAGAATCCCTTAATCCATTGCAGCGCCGCTGGAATGGATGAGACCACTTGCATCAGCACGTTATTCATGTAATGCTGTGTTTCAGCGGGAACAATGGCACACGTAGAATGCAAGTTGGGTACATCCAGAGAGACGCATGCATATTATGCATTGTCCGAATACTGCAACGAAAACAAAGGACACTGTTAAGCATAGCTACCGACTGGCTGTTACTTCACACCAATTAGCAGCCTAGCTCCTTGATTGATGGAAGCCGAGTTCACGTCCACAATGGACTCACCCTGACAGCACAAACTACCGACGATCCATGCCGCTGTGAAACCGTGCGTGGAAAGCATGAACTTGAGAGAGTGCTGGTCTTGCGACGTTGTCGGTGGCTCAGTTTGCGCGTGCACGCCACTTGCGATCGATGAAGTTGATGTCGACAACAAACTTGTTCAGGTCTGTCCATATTTTAGTATGGATGTTGACACATAAATTATATATTTTATTTGTTTAGAAATTATAGGAAGTGTACCCAAGGCATTCTTCATTTTTGTCATCCAGTCTAATTTAGTGATTGTTCATAGACTTTACTATTGTTGTTAGATTTAGACTTTTAAAATAGTACTATTGATAGGTAAATGTATTTTTAGGTTGAATATCTCATAATTATAGAAGTAGTCACAACTTTTCTTTTTCTAATAGATATATAAAATATTTATATAGTTTATAAAGAATTTATATGCATATTATAATACACATGTTTAGTTTATAAATATTATCATGTTTACATAATATTTTAGTTGTTTAACTCTTAAAAACTTTAGTGCAAGTTTTAAAAATTATTCACTATTGCTTCTTTTATGTGTTCTTATTATATAAACTTATTATAAACTAGGTAGAATTTTAGGGAGTATGAATTAGTTTCAAAGTTCTACCTAAATTAAATATTTTGATATAAAATTGTACTTCAAATATAATATATTATCAAATCAATGGAAATTAAATTTCTATTTATTATTTTTCTAGAATTAATAAAATTGCTTCATAAGATTTTGTTATAAAGTTACTTCATTTAATCTTATATAACTTTTGTAATAATAAGGTCTTTACATGCATAAGCCTAGTTTTTGAAACTAAAAATATTTATTGTTTTTTGGCATTGTCAACTATAAATATTTGAAATTACCTTTCAATATATATTAAAATTGATTTATAAATTTTTTGCCATTTTAAACCATATTATAAGAAAGATTTTGAAATTTCACAACATATATGGTGGTTAAACATGATTATTATTGTAAAAATAGGAATTTGGCCTCTATTACTATTTTTTATCATTTTTTTCAAATATGGTCGTACATACTTTTAAGAATGAATTTAAATCATGGGAGAGTTATAAATCATTTTCTATCAAAGATGCAAACCAAGAACAAATGCTTCTAGATAAAAGTGCACTTATGAATCCAACTTAAATAAATCCACCATGGTATTGAAAAGAATATAACCTTAGATAAGTCTTGACTTATTGTAAAAATCTTCAAAATTTTGATCTTGTTCCATTAAACTTCTTTGGCATACTTATCCTTGCTTCTTTTATATGTATAATAATAAGACTCTTTAGATTCAATTATGAGCTTGATCTACATACTTCTTTCAACTGCATAATTATTTGGCATATACTTTAAACTTCATTTTTAACTTCTTTCATAGGTATAAGAATAATACTTCCATATTTGATGTTAGTAATATGTAAATTTCCACCATCAAAGTGTTAACAAGCTTGTGAAGATTTGCAATAGTTGCACATTTATTCTTACTTCTATCAAGTATAGCATTTATTATTTTTTCTTTTATAACAAATAACTTTGACAAATCTACAAGTCAAATTAAAGAAAATTAATTAGCAACCTCTAATATCAAATAAAAATTTCTACAATAAAAGTTAGTCTATTTTTTGTAAGAAAAAAATTAATGTTATATATATATATATATATATATATATATATTTTAAAAATAAATAGTCTATAACTTTTAAAATATAAGTAAAAAATTGTCATAATCCACACACTTGTAAAATAAAATAAGAAAAATGAGTTATCACTTTTGTCAAACTATAAAGAACATGAATCATAAACAATAAAAATTTGAATATATTCTTATATCATAAAAAAGAAGTAGATATTTATTCAAAAATAATATTATATTATAACTAAAATAACTATTGTCAAAGACAAGAAGATTAAAAACTCTTAAAACTACACCAAGAATAAGAAAGATATTAACAAGGATGAAGAAGGCTTTACTGTTGCCTCTGTATATACTATCTAACTAAGAGCTACATGGCGGTATTCTATAGGACTTCCAATACATGTTTAACTTATAAAACATGTATCTTATTTGTAAGATAAGTTTGTTAAATGTGTACAATATGATTAACTCGTATTATAAGCTACTAATATGTGCAACATATGATTAACTTATTGGCCAAGTTTCTAATCTATAAATCAACTATAAATATACAAAAAATCATATCTTTATCTATGAAGCTTTTTATAAGATTTTATTAAATCTACTTATAATCATGTCTTATCTAAAACTTTTTATTTCGATAATTTATATATATCTGTAATACTTAAGTCTAAAACTTCTTAAACCTCAAATTTTTTATTATTATGTGCTTTTATCAAAAGATGTGGCATTTTTCTTTTTTTTAATATATCTATATCTTATATGGTTCAAAAGGAGACATATAAAATATAAGATGAATCTTTATATATTCTTATATGTATAATTAATAAGCAACTAAATTGATTTATTTACAAATAAAAAATAATCTTAGTCTATGGTCATCCAACTTATTAGAAGGACAAATAGTCTTGATATTACAATAAAATAATCAACTATTTAGGAGTTAAAAGTATCAAGTTGTAGATGATAACTAGAATTAATAAAGAAATGTGTTTGTTGAGTAGAAGAATATACTATGCTATAAGCATACTATATTAATGGCAAAAAAGTTGTTCAATCATCTTAATAATTGTTGATGATATATTTCAAATGTTATAAAATTTGATTTATACATTTTATTTATATATTAGCTTAAGAATAAAAAGCCAAAGATAATTTTATATCTACCTTTAATATGTTGGAAAGAATTCTCTAAAAACTTGATACAAATTAAATTCATCTATTAGATATTATATCCTTTGGTAATCTATAATAATAATAGATATTATCAAGAAAAAAATTAATTATTTCTTTTCATATAATAATTATTCTACATAGTAAAAAATATTTTATTTTAGTGAAGAAATTTATTATCATAAATATAGAATTATAAGAACTTAAAATTAATTAATTTTTATTAAAGTTCATAAAAAATCATAATTATTTTAAAATAGATAATAGCTAAAAACATCTATTAGAATTTATCAAAATAGAGAAGATTGTTCTTAAATTCAAACTTTGAAGTATTGTAAGATTTAAATATATTATTTTTAATATCATAAACAAAAAGATTAGAAGACATATTTCATTGAACTTACTTAAAAAAAAATGAACCAAAAGTCAATGTTGTTTTTTTAGTTTGAAAATGAAATTGCTTTAGCTTCAAAAGAATTGATTGTTGTTCATCAAAAATTACATATTTTTCTTTTGGTGCAAGATAGGAATATCTAAAAAATTTGTTTGACAAACATTGTTATTTTCCTAGTCAAATTTGTAATTTTGAATTTAAACCTTGACAAAAACATGATATGACAAGTTTGGCGATAATTTTTAACATGCATCAATATTAAATATTAGATGTTCTTGTGATTTATATAAATAGTCATTAGATTAAAAGAACCTTTTAGATATTGGTACTATTTATAAAATGAATCATTAATTGTAATAAGTTTTTTGTTGTAGATCTTGTAATTATTTCACATGCTAAAATTCTCTTAAATAAAAAACTATTTGATAAAATTTGTCATTTTTTCTAATTTAAATAATAGTATATCTAAGTTTTTGTAAGATATGACAAACATAAAGTTCATATTCTTTTGTGTTCTTAGAGTAGATTAAAATATTGTCTAAATACCAAAATTATTTGAAAAATCTAAAAAACATATCATTGATAAGATATTCAAAAGTTGCCAATATGTGTGAATACAAAAGGCATGACATTATATTCAAAACATTAATATTTTATTCAAAATACAATCTTTCATTTATCTTCTTTTGGATGCATTTCAAATTGTATATTTATTGTAGATTTATTTTTATATAGATCTATGCTTAATTCAAGTAATTAAAAAGTTTTAATATCAAAAATAGAGGATATCTACTTTTGATGGTGATCTTATTTAGTCTTTGATAATCTATACACATCCGTAGTGATTTGTCTTTTTTCTTTATAAACAAGATAGAAGCTCTTATTGGAGATTTCAAATGGTATATAATATTGTTTGCGAAGTTCTTATTAATATACTCCTTGAATGCAACCAACTCATTTTGTAATAATCTATAAATTGGTCTAAATGATAGTTGAGTTTCTTCTTAAAAATCAATTGAGCAATCACTAGGACAATGCTTTGGAAGAATATCTACATTTTTTTTTTATAAAAATTTTCTTAATAATATTTTTACTAACCTAGAATGCCACTTGAAGTCTTTCTACCAACAGAAATGGATGTCACATAAATAATAATAAATTATCTTTTTTTGCAACATACATAAAAACTATTGCATCTACCAATAAGGATTTGGTTGTACTAAATCTATGACTTCTTACTTCAATAAGAGATGTCTGAATAATGCAATTGAAAAAAATAAAAGTAAAATAATTAACCTATTTAGGTTATAATTTAAAAAATAAAAATAATCAATGTAGTTGACGGTTAAAACCTTCAACATACCATTGTAATATGCACAAATTATATTAACCTCAAAGAAATTGTAAATGGATGTACTTTTATAGTGATCAAGTTTATTATTATTTTTTTAACCTTAAAAATATTATCTGGTTTTTATTAGATTCTAAATTCATTTTTTTTATGAATTTCTAAACTCTTTATCTAATTAGAAGAAAGTGTTCAAATTATAAAAATTGATATTTGTGGCATTTTTGTATTTAAATGTAAACACACAAATTAAACATGTGTATTTATATATGTATATATATATATATATATGAATTTATACATTTTAAAGTATTATTCCTATAAATGTCATAAATTTTTCTGATTTTTTTACACTAAAGTAATTACAATTATTTACTTTATCAACAATAATTAATTGTTCAAATATTCGAAACCTCAACAGACAGCAGGACAACATGATTTTATTTTAGAAAAACACAGTAAGTCGGTAGTGTCAAAAGGAAGTCAGACGAAATATTTGACAAAAGCCACACAGCAGATGTTAACCTTCAATACAGAGCAATATCTATAAACATTGCCTAATCACCACCCTACCACTTTATCTGTCCGAATCTGTGACAAGCCTTGAGCCCACTTTGGAAGCTGCGGCCATGGGTCGTAACACGGGAATAGGAGAAGAAGGGTCTGCTCGCGGTGAGAACCCGATTCCGCTTCACACGACCGTTGCGCCTCCTTCACCAATTGCCTCACTTCGTCCCTCTCTGCCTCTGCCTCTGCGTTCTTCACCACCTTGCTTTGCTAATCGTGGTGTAGACTTGACCAAGTGAGGGGTCTTTCTGGCGCTGATGATAGAGCTCCTGCAGCCTTCTTAGTAAAATTCTCTCGTCTGAACACTCTTCATCAATTTCGGCTATGGTGGTACCTTAGTGCAGCATGTGACACAGGCGGCGTCTGAAGGGTTGAATGATAAATTCTCTGACTTATGCGACGCGGACGATTTGTCCACTGCCTGCGTCACGAGGATAAGGAGTTCTAATCCCTCTGCGAAGTTCAATGAAATATGATGGTTGTTTGCTATCTTTTAGAGATGTTATTTATAAAATTATTTTTTAGATATAGCAGTTGATAGTCATAATAGATTTATAATATTTAATATTGTTAAATTTCTTTTAAATCTAGTTATTTTATGTTTATTATATCTAAAAAAGTATAATATTTAAATAAATTAAATTTTTTGTAATTTCAATTTTTTCCATAGTCTAATCAAAAACTTTGTAGGAAGTCGTTAGTCTAATATAACCAAACTTTTATTAGTAGTTGCAAGAACTTTTATGTATGGTACAAAAAAAAGGTCACCTTGTTCTATTTATGCTATACTCATTTTTTATTGTAAAAAGACTTTAAGTAGCATTTTAAGCCAATATTAAGATTATCAAAATATCATTGAAAAGAAAAATATAGATATTATTTTAAAATATTATCTTTATATTTATTTAATTGATCTTGAAGAAAAATCTCAATTGCTATTTGAACTAATCTATAACTTATCACTAAATGATTTGACTGCTTTCTAGGAATATAATTGATTGCACTTGGCTAAAAATTTCATGTATTACTTTAAATCTCCAACATGAGTTTGTATCTTGTTTGTAAAAAAAAAGATATATTACTATAAATATGCATGGATTATCAAAAACTCAATAAGATCATCATTAATCATAGATATCCTTTTTTTTTGATTTTAAGACTATTTGATCAAATAAATCAAGTAAAGATTTATATCAAAATTTATCTATGCAGATTATACAATCTAATATATATAAAAAAAAGGAAATAAATAGAAAACTATATTTTAAATCAAATATAGATATTTTGAATATAATATCATATGTTTTAGATTCACAAATATACCAATTGATTTTTAATATCTAATTAATGATATTTTTTGATATTTTTTATGTAATTTTATTTTATATTTTTATCTAAGTTACATTTTAATTTACTCTAAGGATACAAAAATGCATGAATTTTATGTTTTTTGTGTATTACAAAAATTTAGAGATGCATGTTTATACGCTAGGATTGAAAAGTGTATATTTCATACAATTCAAGTTGATTTTTTAGGATACATCATTTTAAATAATAGTCTTATGATGGATCCTAAGAAAATTCAAATTATCATAGATTGAAAGATTCTAGAAACAATGAGAGATGTATAATATTATTTAAGAGTTTTTAATTACTATCAAATCTTTATTTAAAATATTTTTCAAGTTGTAATTCTAATTACATGTTTGACTTATAACGATAAACTTAAGAAGAATAAACAAGTTGAAGCCGCTTTTGAGGCTTTAAAAAGAGCTTTTATTTTTACACCAATTTTTTTTATCAAGTCAACTTCTTTAAGGCATTTTTTATAGAAATAAATACAATGGACTTTGTTTTAAGTATAGTGTTGTCACAAATGGGAGCAAATGACAAGCTTCACTAAATAGCTTTTTATTTGAGAAATTTTTGAGTAATAAAGATCAACAATGACATTTGCAACAAAAAAAACTTCTTGCAATTTTGGATCCATTTTAAGAATAGCGCTATTATATAAAATGTGCTTTTATTCCAATTTTTATGTATATTGATCATAAGAACTTTGAGTATTTCATATAAAGATATATTTTAAATTATTATTAAGTCTGTTAGATTGTATCTTTATTAAGATTTAAATTCAAAGTCATTCATCAACTAAAAAAATAATAAGATTTATTTGACACCTTTTTAAAATATTCTTATCTTGCACTAATTAAATAAAATGCAGCTTTTTATTAATAAAAGACAATCATCTTGAAGCTTGAATAATTTTATCTTGAGTAATAAAATCAACTTTGATTGTTGATTCAATCTTTTTGTAAGAAAGTTCAATTGAATATGTCTTTTAGTCATCTTATTCATGATATTAAGAACAATTCTTGTAAGTCTCATAAAACTTCTAAGTTTGAGTTCAAAAATAATCTATTATATTTTAAAAAATGCTTATATTTTTCAAAAAGTGAAGCATGGTTATATATTCTTGAAGCTTTTAATGACTTTTTAGCTCAAAGATATTATGGACATGATAAGACTTTGGCTTTTTATCTTTAAATTAATAGATAAATAGAATAGATGAATTAAGTTTTGAAGTAATATTTGAGGTATACCATTAATTATCATCAAGATGATTAGATAATCTTATTGCTATTAACAAAGTTTACTCATAATAATATGATATTTTTAAATTTAACAAAAACTTTCTATGTTAATTATCATTATCATATACAACTTCATACTTTTTACTTTTTAAAATTTAATAATCTTATGGCAAAAGATTTGGCAAATTATTTATTATAACTATATGCAACAAAGAAGGTACAATTAAAAGAAAGTCAAAAATAATAAAAGATGAATATAGATGTCTATCACAAAAATTAACATCAATACTATATAAACAAGTAGATATGATTACTTTAATATAATATCAAGATTATTTATTTTTATAATAAGTTGGATTACTATAGACTTAAATCATTTTTTTTATTTTTGAACAAATCAATTTCATTACTTATCAATTACATCTATTAATGTAAAATTCATCTATTATTTTATGTGTCTTTTTTTAAGCCATACAAGACAATGGATATACTGGAAAGAAGACAAATGCCACTTCTTCCTATTAAAGTCAACAATAATTAAAAGATTGATATTGAAGAAGTCTTAAATTCAAGGTGGTGCCAAAATAAATTAGAATATCTTGCACATTGGCACATATATGATGTTGATAAATGTATGTAGGAACTAGTATAGAATCTTATAAATATAGCAAAGAAAGTTAATACTTTCATCAATAACATCTATTAAAACCAAAATAACGAATTAAGTTGTGATTATTATTCCTCATGGAACTTGTGCTTAAAAAGAGAGACAATATCATAGATATATATAAATTATCTAGATAAAAAGTATTAGATAGAAAATAATTGTAGATAGATTTGATAATATCTTATAAAGAAGCTTCTTATGAGCTTCATAGATATAGATATGACCTTATTTGTATTTGTACTTAATTGAAAGAATAGAAATTTGGCAAACAAGTTAACCATGCATCATACATGTTAGTAACTTGTGGTATAAGTAAATCCTATAATGTACATATATAAAACTTGTTTTATTAGTTGGACATGTATTGAAGATCCTATAAAAATATTGCTTCATAACTCTTAGTTAAATAGTATATATAGAAGTAAGAATAAACCCTTATTTACTCTTATCAATGCCTTTCTTATTTTTGGTCTAGTTTTAAAAATTCTTCGTCTTCTTGTCTTTAGCAATAACTATTTTAGTTCTAATATTATATTACTTTCAAGTAAATATCTACTTTTTTTGGATAATACAAGAATATATTGAAGATTTTATTATTTGTAGTTTATGTCCTTGATATCAAAGCGGCATTGAAGTAGGTTAAAATATTTTATATATTGGCGTAAATATGATATTAGTGAATGCATGTGAAAGCCATCAAAGAATCTTACAAATATAGCAAAAAAGATTAAAGCTTTTAATTGATAACATCCTAAGAACTTAAATAAATCTCCTCTACTTGGAAACTTATTCAAATCAACAACAATTAATTATTTTAAGTTTCAATCATGTGTAAATAATCCTCTAAGCCTTTATAAAAGACTCTTTTAATCTCTCTTAAGTGACCTTATTAGTACTTAAAATACTTCACAACCTTTCAACATATCAAACCAATCATTTCTAACAATCCTACACAATTATAAGAATTATTTTTATAATATTTTTTTTCTTTTTAAATTTTATTATTTTTGATCTAGTAATTAAAAATCATCCAAGAATATTTTTTTGTATGCAAATGAATTTTCATCTATAAATGAGTTTTTATCCTCAAATGAATTTTCATCCAGAAGTGAAAATTCATCCATGATCTAAGTTCATCCAATTCAAAAGTTCATCCAATTAACCTAACATCATCCCATTCTAACCTAATTTGTCAACCAAGTCCAAGTCAGTTCTTTATGATTTTTTACTTAAATTTAATTTATCATGAAATTATTTTTATTTTATTTTCTTTTTAAATAAAAGACAATGAAGTAGTCAAGAATAGCAGTTGTATAGCAGGAAGAATTCATAGGCTCCTGGCTATGCACAACCCTCAGTGTAGATGTCCTACTGCACAGAGCACTAGAGCGGCAACAGAAAAAATTCAACGAGCAGGCCAACTGGAGTGATGGCTCAGTGTGGAACACTGACCCTTACTGCTAAATCCAGAGGGCACGGCACCTCGCCTTCCCGATGTTCACTTCAACTCGGCGCTCTACTGCAGGTGCTTAAAACTACCCTACTCAATGGTATGAACAAGCACCACAACCACCACTGATTCAACGCTATGCTAAGGAATGATAAAATGAAATCGAAAAATTCTCCACCACCACTGCAACGGCACAGTTTTCTCATAGAACTGGACCTAGGAATTGGCAGTTTGTAGATATCAACAAAAAACAACAAGTTGATGTTGATGATGACTAGCCCCTGATCGGCAGCTTCGACGTATTCTAGAACCAAGCTTCACAGATCACAGTCTCGCTTCACAGATCAAGGACATGAGAAAAACAACATAGAGCTATCTGATCACGCCGACACTCCCAAAAGTTCAACTAAATTGTTCACCAGTCGCCGCACACCATTGGTTTGGATCTCCAGAAGACAACCAAATTTGAAGGAGCCAATGCCGTTACCGCAACACTTCGTTGGCAAATCACACGAGCCTTCCAGCAACGGGCCGCCACCGCTCCGACACAGAATCTAGCAACAAAACCTTGGAGGAACTTGAGGCTGCACAGCAGCACCTTGTAAAGGACTGATCACTCTTGCAAACCTCCGCAACTCCTGCTCCCAACCGCAATCTAAAATAAAACAATCGCCACAACTCCTGCTCTCAACTGCAATCTAAAATAGAAAAGTCGCCACAACCACAGCTCTCAACTATCAGTACTACTAGCACTGCCATGGAACAAAACCAAAAGAACTTCCTGCTCCGGCAGTAGGAACAAAAACCAGTAAAACAACCAAGTCCGCATAGCAGCTCGCACTGCAAATTGTGGAGCTATTATAGTAAATTTCATACTTCTTTTTATTTAGCAATATTATATCACTATAATAATAGTAATATAAGATGTGCTATTATAGTAAATTTCATACCTAAATTTCATAAATTTCATACCTCTCAATAACTAAATAAAAAGAAGTATGAAATTTACTACAATAGCACATCTTATTGCATTAAATAGTAAAAAGTCTATTTTTTTGAATAATTAATTTTTTTTTAGAAGACTTGGTTTAATTTGGTCTCAGTTTTTTTTAGTTTGGTCTAGAGAGATTACCACCACTACTATAAATTGTAATCTCCTCTAAAGCACCTTGGAGCATATTTTAGAGAAGATATTTAATACTAAATTGGCTTTTGATCCAAATAATCAACCAACTAAATTTTTATTAATTGTGTCAACTGCAACTTATTGCCCCAAACTAGCACAATGTCTAGCAGGTTTGCATAGGAATTGTATGGAATGTCATGAAGCGCCCAGTGAGTTTTCATGTCATCTTGCTATGATTTTAGGGTTTGGTTTAAAGCTGTATTGAATCTTTTTGGGGTTAATATAGATTGGATTAAGTGTAGTTGGAATCAATGGCATGCAGGCAAAGGTAGTAGGCATCAAAGTGTCACAGAGACTTGCTGGCTCTTGGATTTAGTTTGTGGGGGAGATCCAATTCAGTATTTGTAGTATTCTAAGTAAAAGTGAGCATTTGCTCCCTAAATATATTAGGCAACACACACATCCTTTGTGTTTTCTAGATACCCATGGCATCACTATCACAGTATGAAATTGAATAGGATGTCAATGACACCAGTTTATTTGTGGGAGTTATGCTATCTGCTACATTTTAATCACATATGCCCTTATGCCATGTTCATATCCAAGTTTTCATATTGCTATAAGGCTTTGTGAGGGGGTTTAATTAGTTCAATCCTGCCTGAATGCAGCGACAGGTCTCAATGAAGGTCCATCATAACTTTGTTATTTGAGAACAATCTGTAAATGAAGCCTGTTATTCTCATGAATCCATAGTTTGATCACAGTATGATGGCTGTGAAGCTCATGTTTTCGTCATAACCCCAGGTTGGAAACAGGATTATCCTCAAGGGAGAATAATAAGGTCATCTTAAGCTTGTGTGGTAGTTGTGTGCAATTGCAAAGACAATCTGGAAGTAATGAAAATTTTGGAAACTGATTAGTGGGGGAGGTTTTTTTTGGGTCTTAATACTAAAGAATTAGTTCTGAAATCAGACTGAGAGAGATGAGGTTCTTTGTAATCATGGAAACATGTATGTTTTCAAACATTAAAAACTCTGAAGCTATCCTAAGATGAAGACACAATCCCATGGGTTTGGGAGGTCTATGAGTCATTGTACAGAATAAAGTGTAATGTCTACTTCACTGATGTGAGCAGAGCAGGTATTTTTCTGAAACTGCATGAAGAGACTCCTAAACTCTTTCTTCTGCAGCAGCAAAATTTCAGTGAGAGAGTGGTGCAACATTTGCATTTGTTGATGATTGCTTTGTAAGTGTGATTTCTTTTTATTTATTTTGTTAAAAAAATATATTTGTTATGTTATATTTAGTAAAAAAATTCTTATCAAAGAAAGTCAATTTCTAAAACAAATATTTTATGTCCTTTTTTTCAAATAAAAAATCAAAAATTAATATATATAAAATCTAATATAACTACATATATATATATATATATATATATATATATATATATACATGTTTTTTTATAATTTTATTAATAATCAACAGTTGAATTTTTAAAATAATAGAAATATTTAGACAAAGAAATAGAAAAAAAAAACTATATATTTCAAGAATGTCATATGATTAATATAAATATGATTAATATATTTTTTAAATAATATATAACATGAAAGATAGGATGAGATTAAATGTATTTAATTTTTATTTTTGATATCATAAAATTATAAATATTTTGTAATATATATATATATATATATATAAAGAGAGATAAATAATTCTAATATATATATATATATATATATATATCATTAACAAATTATATCAAATCAATCTTATGGACACAAAATTAGAAATATAAAATCTTTCTAAATATACATGAATATGACTTTTATTTAAAATTATAAGGTTAATTTTTATTTATTTTTAATGTGAATATTTAGACTTTAGAATTTTTGACTTATTTAAAAATAAAAATATAATGAAATTACAGAAAATGGTTTTCTGTAATTACAAAGAACATGTTGTATTATAATTTTATTATGGTAGAATAAAATAAAGCACAATAATTCAATATCAATATAAATAAATAAATAAAAATATTAATCAATGTTATCAAACCAAATTTTAATTTATTTTTATTGTTAAGAAAATTATTTAAATAAATTTTTTCAATGGTAATTGGTATAAATATTTTTGGTTGAAATTTCAAGAAATATAATCAAGGCACAAGTTTAAATACTTGAAGTTTACTAATTGGATTTTTTTGTGTCAATTTATGCATTAATTACAAGATTAGTTTTTATATATGAAATTAATTGCATTAATTTAAGACATTATTTATATTTCTTAAGTTAATACTACTTTTCACAATTTTATGATATAAGATATAGTAAAAATTATTTATTTAAATCATTTAGTAATATTTAACTAATTAAAACTATTAGTGAATTTTAATTTTTAAATTATTGGCACAAAAAATATATGACGATATAACTATTAAAAGACAAGCAGGATAAATCTATTAAACAATATTACTTAGTGTATTTAGTTTTATAATAAGTATTATTAAACTACATAACATTGGTACCTGTAACATAAGGGAAAAGAAATCTCATCTTATTTATTACTGAAGAGATTGATTAAAGTCAATTTTATCAAATATAACATATGAAATTCTCTCAGATTCTTTAAGTTGCAATACTGAATAATAATTACTATAAGTTTATATATATATACATATATACAAACATACACATTTTATTAAAAAAATAAAATAAATTAAAATATATAGCTACTTAGTATACATTGTAAAAGTATAGCATCTTGTTTTATAGATTTTATTGGCCTAACTGGAATAGATGCTAGTTGGCTTTATTTATTATTTGTAAAATTTTAATTTATAATTTTTACTAATAAATTTTTTAAAAATCTAGCTAGGTAGAAATATTATTTATTGCATAATTAAAAATATAACAAAAAAAAACATATTTTAATTTTAAAAAAAGTTAATTATAATTTCTAAATACTACGATGAATCATGCTTTTTTATTGTAAATAATATAAAGATGAGATAAAATTATTATTTTTCTAAATATTTCGCAAGAAAATATTCAAACAAACCTATTTGAATACCAAGTATTTTTTATATTTTATATTTAATTTTAAATTATTTTAAATTACTATTTCATTTTTCAAACTATAAGAAATTGTCGTATATTACTTATAGATTTTTTATTGTAGGGTGTTCTTTACCAAATCCACTAATTGGTTAAAAATTTAGATATCAGTTTTCTGTGAAAATCATCTAAACTATAAATCAGGGTTATAATAATCCAATGATAAATCCAAAAAAAAATTCAAAATATATACATGGAATTTTGGTTCTTACCACCAATTCAAAAAATTCACAATAATACCATATAATAGAAATAATAAAGGTCTAAGTAGGATGTGATCTAGATAAGGCCTATTTTAAAGACAAATTTATACTTTGTCATATCCTTGAATTTCTTCTCTGCACTCAAAATCTATAAAATATTTCATAACATCCTTCTAAGACAATCTTTCAATAATGGCTTGTTACTAGGATTTTCAAATTCATTAAATTGTTCATCATATTTTTTACAAAGTTTTAGTAATTTTTTTTTAATCCATCTTTCATAAAGAATATCCAAAATAGTCAGTAGAAAATTGTGTAATTTTATCTTCGATTTAATTTTAATTTTAATTTTAATTTTTTTTTTTTTTTTCATTGTCTCAATCTGATCGATTTTATACACACACACACACACACACACACACATATATATATATATATATATATATATATTCTTGTGATTATTTAGAATACTTGGCTACTTTTGTGTCTTTTATTCTCAATTGTTTTCAAAAATCTTTAACTTTTGAATTGCATCTTCAAATGATGTAATTTTTGGCATTTTGAAATCAAAAAGTGAAAACTACTTCATACACCTTCAAATACTTAAATTCTTGAGATCTTTATCATCAATGTAAGATATATCTGTTTTGGCTAAAATTAAAGGCAATTCTAAAAATAAAAACCTCTTATCTTGAATAAATAACTTATACATTAAATATAGATAAAGATATAAAAATAATTTTTAATGATATAAAAATAAAAAATATTATACTTGTAACCAAAAATATTATTTTAAAGTACATTGCTAGTTTTAATATATTAAATAAAAAAATTATGTAATACATTAAGTAGATAAAATTAAATCCAAATTACTTTTAAATCAATTTTTTCTAACTTTATTATTTGAAGTTAAAAATAAAATGAAATAAAATAAATTGTAGTGGATATTTGTCCTAATCTTTCAAAAATATCTATCTACTGGCAAAAAGTAAATCTAACAATCAAAACTTGCATACCATAAAACAAAAATGCATATTTGAAGTAAATGCTTTTTACCTTTTTAATTTTTTTTATTGTACATTTATTCATAATTTTATAAAGAAGAATGAAACTATATCACAATGAAGTTCTTACTTTTAAAACTACAAAACCACTGTAACATTAGAAAAACTAAAACAAAACCTAAAACTATATTAAAGATGCAAGTATGTTGGTGTGAATGGTTTCATGAAGCTCTATTCAAAATCCAATGTTCCTCTAAACCAATCTGATGAATCAGAATCAAAGAATTTTAATCTATTTACACATGTGCCCAATCAATAATGATAGGGATTGTGTCCCATAAGCACCATGACACAAGCAAGGTATCTATCATCCATCTAAACTAGAAGTTTGTTGCACATCATTTATTAATACGTTTTTGTTTTTATTGTTTTTTGTCTTGATGTGTCCAAAGCATAACACAAGAGGCCGGGGAATCTAGAAGGTTTGATTAAAAGAGCCTCTCAATGTGCTATTGTTGATACAAAATGAAGTAAGGGGGGTCCCATTCTATCAAAGGATTCTAGCATGCCCAAATCATCATTCTTAGAACAACCAATCATTTGATTAGAATCCACTGTTGAATTAGGTTCATATTACTAATATTACTAATATGTTTTCTATACAAATATTTTATTATCTTTAGTTGGATTTTTTTTATTGAATCTAGTGGAAAAGCAGGTTTTGAAGAACTACAGAGAATGGTTTTGCAAATGTGGCATAAAAAATGGGATACAGTAACTAGTGTTGGCATTGCATTGGTTGAATTGGAGTATCATGGTATGGAGAGGGATCCTCCATCTTTTGAGCAATCAACCATTGCCAACAGGAAAAGAATTAATGCCATTATTTTCAATAAAGTACAGGGCTGAAGTGGATGAGGGATGGCTCACATGTGGCACCCAAGAAAAATGAGAAACTATCACACATTTGCTGAGTAAAGAATTGTGGACATTTCAGAGAATGTAACTATGATCACAACTCTCTTTTTGTCTTCTCACTTCTTTTATTCATTTCTTTTTTTGTCAAGGAAATTTCAACTAATATACATGTGTGTGTATATATATATATATATATATATACATATATATAGTTGTCTTATCTGTTCAAGGAGCCATTCTATTGCCTACTGTTTATAGGCATTTGTGCCACATGGATTGCCCAAACACTTGGCATAAGGACTACAAGCCATGGACATGGTCTGCCCACACTGCCAAAGGGAGACTGAATCTCCATCTCAGTGCATTGAAATATTATTAGCATAGTATCATATCTACATTTTTACATAAGGTTTTCAATGTAAGAAATCACAAATATTTGTTTAGATGTAATAATGAAAATCTGTAAAAAGAAAAGACAACATTGTCAACATGTCCCAACTTTGAACTGATTTTTAAAGCTAACATTTGATGAATGATTGTAATTTCCAATTTTCCGCTAATCTTTAGCTCTAGAAAAAGTATATTCTCACACATTGTGGTGGTCTACCACAAGCAAGAAGTATCTTACTACATTGTGACCAGTAGGCAAAATAGTTGAAGTGGAATCGTAGCTGCACTTTTCAATAAAAAAATACTATATATATATACATATATATAAACTTCTTATCTCAATAAGTTGTGGTAGTACTACCTCATTTTAAGCATGTTTTACTTTAAAATCAATAAATTGATCCAAATTCAATCTTTGTAGAAATTCTTTGTATTTAAATTGGTTACATTCAGAAAACAATGAATAAAATCCTAGCTCTACTCACACCTACTTAGAATGTAACTATCCTAATCTACAACCCTAAAGCATCTTTTGGTGATTACTCTGAAAGTATTCTCAAGTATTATTGCATACAATTATCACAACCATTAATTGGCTTGGTTTATTGGAAAGCCTAAATAAACATCTACAATTTGTAAATGCTTCAAGACATATCTTAAACTGCTCGACATCACTTCACGGTCATACCAATTTTTGTATTGAATTCTATCACCAATTGAAACAATAACCTTGTGTTGATGACCAAGTTTAGTTGGCAATTCATCTCCTAATTTCCAATCTTGTTGACTGATTTTCATGTTGCTATGTTCATCTAAGTGGACCAGTGATCTGAACAATTCTCAGGTTCAACTTTTTACAAGCTTGAGTTTGTAGACTTAATTCGTTTTCATTGAAACAAACCTTCAAATAACCCTGCTCAGCCTGGCCTAAAACATTCAACTAAATGTTTACACGAACAGAATAAGAACATTAAACTGCATTCCATGGTGGCATAGCTTGTAATTCAACAACCTAACCAATGCACCACCAAAGAACAGAATGTGACTTTATTATTCACATTCTTTGATGAAATTCAAATCAGATGATTCTCACAATTTGGAAGTAATAGTTTAGATCCTTCTTACCTCTGCTTTTTCTGTGACTGGATCTCACCCAAAATTTGTTTCAGTGGTTGCTTATCTGCCAAAGAACTGAGATATGACAGTCATTTGCATAATGCCATCCTTGTTACCAATGGTCAATTCTATCTTTCTTTTAATACTAAACACTGAAAATTTCTCTGAACATTAAACAGGAATGAAGAGTTGTGGAAGGCATTGTCTGGGCAAGAGTTTGCAGGGGTGGACAATCCCCCTCACATGCTGCCAGCAAGAATCACTCTCTGCTTTTCCCACTGATCGTGCAAATTCCATCAGTGGGGCTTGATTCCTGGCTTCCATGGAGATACGAACTCTAAGTGCTTAGGGTGTGTATTTATATGTGGTCCTTGACGTCTTCGTTGTCTCCCTCGCAATCAACTGCATTATCCTGCTGGCGCATCTGCCAAGGACCCCGAAATACACAAAAACCAAAAACCAAAACCACACCTGGTGGGAAGGAAAAAAGCTTGTCCAGAGCTCCTGTGTCGCATCGTTCAAGGCGGGCGATGGAGTTTCGTTCACGCCTTCCTCTCCCACTGAATGCATCATAGTTGTGGCCAGCCGAAACAGGAGTAATCTATAATTGAGGATGTGTCCCAGGATAATATTCCTTATCCCATATAGGAGAAGAGGAAACTCCAAAGGGGGGCGTTGATAAAATAATGGGGGCCGTCTGACAGTGTGGGAATCCGGAGTGCCCACCGATCTCGAGAGCCTGGCCGAAACATTATCCTAGATGAAGATCTTTCGTGAATCAGGGTGGACCGGCGCATCACATATCGACGACGACGAGTAGGGTCGGAGTCGCGACGGAACAGGATACCACGGGCGGGACAGACTGGTAACTGTCGCCCACTGGTACTCGTCGCAGTGGGTAACGAGATCGTTAGTTGCTTTCACGCGCCGAACTGCTGCACAACATGGTCCAAGCAGGCCCCCAGGGTGGTACTTCCAGGCTCACGCCGCGATCGAGGCAGCCGCCAGTCATCGCAAAGTCGTTTCAAGTTAGGTGTTCCATACCGCAACCAAACCTCGCACGTGTCTGGGAACAAGATCTCACACTCAAAAAATGTAATCATCGAGGTGGCCTCGGCAAAGAAATCTATGTGCTTGTGACCCGCCCCACGATTCTTTCATGCATCGTCTTTCCAGAAGTCCAGTTTTTCTTGCCTTTTTTTACTCATTGGGTGTACAAGATAAGCCACTTTTATGTGTATTTCGCTTTCTTGGTCTGCAGAATTCACTGGTGTCTTGGTCATTCATTATATCCCGACACAGTCGCATGTCGTTTCCGCTCGAAGTTGCTCACGGGGATCATGGTCCTCGTGGGTCGAAAAGATCCTATTGCGTTGGGTGCATACAAGGGTGGCGTAGATGCTTAGTTTGCTATGGTGGTGGAAAATTCTGGAGGTCTACATAGTTGCAAATAAATAAATAAATATGTATGTATAAATATATATGTATATATATGATTTTTATTCGTACATATGCATCCATCCATCGATGTGCGTGTGTATGTGTGTGCTTGCAATCATTTGGGAGATAATTTTGTATTTCTTTTAAAATCAAAGTGCAATTCCATATATGTATGTATGAATAATACTAATATTGATGAGTTGCACTGGCTTACTCATAAAAAACTTCCATAACATCTCACAATCTACTATCACACTTGTACAAGCCCAATCATTTCTGTGAGCTCATAACTCTTGTTATATTCCCCATCCAGTGGCAATAATTGTCACTATTGCTCACTACATAACTTTCTTTTTAAGCTATTTTTTCTATGTTTTTCATATCATAACTAGAATTTACAACTAGAAAAGAACCATTCAATCACAAGCCTTGGCCTCTGGTGCAAAGGCACTCATAGGGTGGCAGTTGTCACAAAATCCAAGACCTCATAAGTCATCCTCCAAATGAAGATATGTGGGATACCTTATCATCTTATCAGCCCTAGTGTTTTTTTTTTTATTACACTTTGTTTTGAGAGCTGTGTGGCAGGAACCCACCTTTTTGAACCACTAGAAGCATTAAGAATTCAGCTCGACAGTCCAGCTTCTCACTGTGAGAAAGGGCCCTTGCTTATACAGTCCCAGTATCTCTGAATACTGCAGAAGATATGCCATACTTGTGTGCTCATTACAACTTCCTCGAAGAACCTAATATTCTATGGTAATATATGGATTTAAAACTAAAATTAAAAAATGGAAATAATAAACTATAACAAAAGTAGGTCGCTGACCAATGGCCCGGAAGCCATGTCCTCTTACAAATCAAGGCAATTCTGATGCTTGTCGGAAGCAAATAGAGAATCAAAGATTCCATGCTCAATTACCCTGAACTATGGCCGGACCTGTTTGGAATCTTTCCAACGCGCTCAATTGGAGTTTTTATTGCAATTCTAAGCAATCTTGTGGTTGTGTGCGGCAGTTGAACTTCGCCGTCAGTACCTTTTTCTACATGAAGGGGTTATAAGGGCTCTGTCTGTATTGATGCACAACTGGCGTCTTACTACAACTTCTTACAAACGAAAAGAAAAGAAAAGAAGCATTTCCTTAAATTCAGCTTTCTGTGGAAAGAATATACCACCGAAATTCACAATTCCACTTTTGCCTAGCGAAGATAATATGTTTCATCAGGCGCTGAACACGTTGTAACCTACAATTTTTCTGGTAAGTGTAGCAGGTTCCAGTTCTGCGTCTCTGCAACGCACCCAAGCCACTTCGGTTTTGAACAGTGCAGCGGTGGGAGTGACGGATCTGCGATCATTGGAGAAGACAGAATCAACTGAAGTGTACTCAGTCTTGAATATCAGCCTAGTGTTTCAACCCCTTATCGTGACTTGTCACGACCTGACGAGAGGGTTCCCAAATTAAGCGGTAAACAAGTTCGAGTGGTGCGAGAAACGAGAAAAGTTGCCATGTGGGACAAAACAGTAGACCGTTTTCCAAGTTGCGTACGCAGAGCAGTGAGAGCACTGTTGAGGGTTCTAGTACGTGCAGGGCCAGCTTAACTGTAAGTCTCTTAGAGCTTTGGGTATAAATGAACTGTCCGTATCCTCACCTGCATGAATTGAACACCTAGTTTCGCAACCTAGACTGCGCTTCTTTCTCACTTCCTAAGCTGTGTAGCTTCATGGTGTTTGTGCCGTGCCTGTGGAGTGCTATGCTTGCGACCCATCCCACTTTCATCGAGTTCCTAAAGTTCTTCATATCGTAGGTCACGTCATCTTCTGATTCGCCATAGCCCAGTGTCCAAATAGGCCTCATCGCTTCCCGACAACCGCCCGTGTTTATGGCCTGTGCCCCAGCGTGGTGTGATCGAATTTTTCTTGCTTCACATCTTAAGCTCGCCTTAGTTGCCTCGTGGATAGGGTGATTGGTCGAGTTTCTATAGAAAGAATGCATTGATTCGCTTTCATTTGAGGATTGTCGATCACTTCCTTCTAGTGTCGGGACGCTTAAGCCGCTCTGAAGCTGTGGAATAGATTTTACATATACTTCACCTTAGCATTCCTCACCCAATTAAGAGAAACTCGTACACAACGTGGTTTAAAACTGCATCATCAATACCTCCGAAGAGTGGTTTACGACCGCACAAACCCAATCTCTTGTAGCGTCTTCGTCACGAACATCAAAAATCTTTGGTAGCGGACATTTTTTGTCATTTACTTCTTCGTTCGATCTTTGCTCTTCACCGTTGTCGTTCTTGTGTCTCTGACTTCACTATCCGGATCTAGACACAATGATGTCGGGGAAGAAAATTGGAAAACTAGTGCAGAAGTACATGCGAGTAGAGTCGTTTCGGGATTCAGACAATCTGGACAGGAGTTCGCCCCGAAGCTTGAAGCGTTGGTCAGGGAGGGCGTCATCTTTCTCATCAAGTACGTCAAATCGTGGATCTGGCCGATCACTGGAGCGTGGGAATGGTCCCCAGAGTGACTGCTGGGACGAAGACGCGCCGGAAGACGTTCCATCGGGCAGTTTAGCTGTCTACGTTGGCCCGAAGAGGCGCAGGTTCGTTATCCAGACGAGTTTCTTGTACACACGCGTGTTCCGCGAATTGTTGAGGAGAAGTGAAGAGGAATACGGGTTTGAAACTGAGGGGGGTTTGCGAATTGCATGCGAAGCTGGTAACTTCGAGAAGCTGTTGTGGCAGCTTGAGACCTCGGGAAATTCTGATGAAAGCTTCTGATAGCCACACTCTCCGATGGTGCATAAGACCAAACGGCAACAGATCAGCCTGTCTGATATACCGTAGGATTCTGATACGATTAAAGAGTGTTGATGAGTAGTATTTAGTCCTTCAGAAATGTGATCGAGCATGGGTCTTGAGCCGGCCGACACTGTTAACAATCAGCCGGACTGAAAGCAATCACTTCTTTACAGTAAATCTGGTGGCATCACTTTCCGAGCCATCCGCTGCCTTCGCAGTCTCTACAACAAACGAAATGGATTAAGAGCACTGCTTGATTACGATACTTTCTTTCTCGCTCTTTATGATCTAGGGTTAAGCGCTCGACATGCACATCTGTATCATTCGACGACCTTGACTGGTTCATTTCGTGAATGGACCTCAGTCCCAATCCTAAACACCTTCGTGGCCTCCCATGACTGCTTCGTAGTGGGTCATACTTGGACATGTCGAATGTGAATCCTGCAGGCGTGAGCAATCACAGCTTGAACCAACAAACAGTTCCACTGTTTGAAGTTCAATGGCAGTCAGAACGTGCGCTACCAGTAGTTACCACTTTAAATGCATACGGAATCGTCCTTTCCGACTATTGAAACACACCGAACTTGGTGAAGCTATCTTAATCCGAACGTACAGGAACACGAGCACCACGACGCTCCAATTTACAAAGGGACTGAAGCTGAGACGCCCTTCCAGGAGCCTGTAGACGCCGAATTGATACCGTCTGGGAGCGCCTTACAAGGACCACTCTGACAAATGATTCCTGGCTACCAGGCTACATTAGTTTTGGACAACGGGAGGTTCTAATGTCGACATGCCAAGTAAACTACGATCATGCCAGTGCCATCGCCAGCGCTGGAACCACAGTCACCACACAGCAGTAATGGAGATCGTATCCGTCCGATGATAAGTTCTACGGCCCAGCGTCTCCCCACCTCTCCCATATGCAACGCTCAGGTTGTGTAGACATGGCTACTTGCCGCTGCAAAACAGCCTCCGGGGCAGGAACGGTGCAACTATCGCACAGTAATCTGCACTGCAGCATCCAACCACATCATGCTTCTGGATTCGCTGTTTTTTTCAAAAAAAAAAAAAAAACACACACACACACACAATTCTGAGACTGCAAACTTGTAGATATCTTTCACAATCCGAATACAGAAACATTTCCAAGTGAAAATATTTGTATATAAGAGAACATTCACAATCCACAGACGTGCCATGCGTTACCTATGGGAAGGAACCCCTTCATAACTTAATAACTACAAATTCTGAAAACTGTTCAAATAGTGGACTCAATTGTCAGTGATATTAAAGTTGTTTGACTTCAAAATCTGAGACATCTTTCTACGTAGTTTTCATGGTTTTCAAATTGATCTTATAGTGATGTAGTTTTCATTTCAAGATTTTGTAATATAAATACATATACACAGATATTTATTGGATTTTTCAGAAACATTCAAATCAAAAGAGATATTTTTGGCAGCAACTACCCTTATTGTTTATTATTAAAGCAAATTACGTTTATTGTTGTTACTCTTTTATATTGCCTGTTGCTTCTATATGATATTGAAGTCCCTTGCACCATATGATTGAAACATGGTCCACTAACAAGCATGTCTTAAAGATTCGATAATATTCTACTATTGAATGAATGACCAAGTTCAAGTTATGCATAGTTGAAAATATTAGACTACCTTTTAAATGTTTCTTCTAACAATATGGTGATCTAAATATCAATAGAAATATAACTTCATAATTTATGTTTATGTTTATGTTTATTTTAATTCTTTGTAAAATTTATCACTAATAAATATTATTAATAAAAAAATAGTTTATAAAATATTCAATTATTATCAATGATTATGTTTTATGTCAAACATGTGACCTTTGGCTATCTAATCAATTATTTGTGTCTATGTTGAAATACATCATTTTTAGGGGAATATTAAATAGATCCAAGTTTACTTTAAATTGACCTATCCATCATGAAAGATATAAATAAATAAACTCAAGATTCATTTTTCCACTATTATATTTACAACCAATAAAAATCAACCACATTCTCCTTGATTACCATATTGTTCATCAAGAGTGGGTCTATTCAATAAAAGTATGGATCTATTTAATATTTTTTTATTTTAAAGTTATTATTTAATTAAAATTGTATTTTTATAGTAGATTTATTTGATAATAATTAACATGAAGTTATCAATATACTTTATTACAATCTAACAAGCAAATCTTCAAATTATTTTTTATAATTACTTCGTAATATTTTGATGCTTTTAATAAAATCCAATTGAGATTTAATATTCTATTATAAATTCTATTTAAAAAATTCTAAGTAAATTTTTATGTTAATTTAAAAAATTAATAATAGAATATTAATTTAAATAACATTCTTATCAAAGAATAAATAAATAAATAATAATATATATTTATATATAATATATTTATTTAGTAAAAATAGATGTTTGTTATATAGAAGAATATATTATGTTATTATAAATAAATTCTTCTAATAGCAAAAGAATTGTCTAATCATCTTATTGATAGTTGATGATACACCTCAAATACAATTTCAAAACTTAATTTATATGCTCTATTTGTCCATCAGTTTGAAGATAGAAAGTTGAAGATAGTTTAATGTCTACTTTTAGAAACTTAAAAAATATTTTCTAAAAACTTAATATAAATTGAGTTCTCTTATCTAATATAATATCCTTAAGCAATCTATGATAGTAATAGATGTTGTCAAGGAAAAGCTTAGCTGTTTCTTTACTTAAGATGGTTTTTGTACATAGTATAAAATATACTACCTTGATGAAATGATCTACTATCACAAATATATGGTCATAAGAATCTGAGAATAGAAGATCTATAATAAAATCCATAGAAAAAAAGACCATAATTATTTAAAAATAGGTAAGGATCGAAGAAGTTTATAAGGTCAATGATAAGGAGTTTTTGACCTTAAACAAATGACACATGATTAAATAAAGTCATTCACTGCCTTCTACATTTGTGTCTATAAAAAATCTCTAGATATAAGTTCTAAAGTCTTATTATATCCAAAATATTTGGCCACTAGAAAGTCATGATGTGCTTGAAGAATATGTAAATATGTTTTTCTTTTAAGAATGTATAAGCATCCTTCAAAATAAAATAGATTTTTTTTGAATTTAAACTTGGAATTATCATGGGACTTAGAAGAAGGATTCTTGATATTTTGAATAAAAAAATCAGAAGAAATACTTCATTTAATTTGCTTAATAAGAGTTGAATCAATAGTCAATATTGATTTTATTGCTCAAAGATGAAAGTACTCTAACTTGAAGAAAAATATTTTTTGTTGATCAAAAGATGCATTTCTTTCTTTTGGTCCAAATTAAAAATGTTTATAAAGGGCTTCTAACAAACCTTATTGTTTCTTTTGTCAGTAAGTGATTTTAAAATCAAAGCTTCACAAAGACATACTCCAATGGACTTGGCAACAATTCAAAACACATGTTGACAAAAAATATTTAAGATTCTTCTAGTTAATATGAACAATGAATAGATTAGAAGTACCTTCTAAATAATAGCACCATTCTTGAAATGAATCCACAATTTCAAGAATTTCTTTATCGAGAATCTCAAAGTTGATCTTAGTTGCTAAAATTTTCTTAAATAAAAAGTTATTAGATGAAGTTTATCATTTGTTCCTATTTATGATAATATAGCATCTAAAATAAAGTTTGATGCATCTATTTCCATAAAAAATAGCTTAAAAAAGTCAATACAATATAAGATTGGTGTAGAAATAAAGATTATCTTTAAAGCTTCAAATATTATTTTTGCTCCTTGATTCCATTGAAGTTTGTTTTTACAAGTCAAACGTATTAGTAGAGTTGCAATTTTAGAAAAATTCTTCATAAAGATTTTATAGTAATTGATAAATTCCAAAATACATTGGACATCTCTTATCATTTTTGAGATTTGCCAATCTATAATAATTTGAACTTTTTTAGGATCCATCATGAGTCTATCATTTGAAATATTGTATCCTAAATAATTTATTTAAATAGTGTAAAATACATATTTTTCTATCTTGTCATAGAGTCTCACATCTCTTAATTTTTGTAATATAAAATAAATACAAAGTTCATATTTTTTTGTGTTCTTAGAATAGATCAAGATATCGTTTAGGTAACAAAGAACAAAGTCATCTAAAAATTCTCAAAAAACATCAATCATAAGATGTTGAAAAGTTATTGGTACATTTGTAAGTCCAAAAGGCATGACATTGTATTCAAAATGTCCATACTTTATTTAAAATACAATATTCTATTTTTCTCTTTCTTTGATGCATACCAGATTATATGCTCCTTATAGATCTATTTTTGTAGAGATCTTAGCTTAATTCAATTGATCAAAAAGTCCAAATATTAAAAATAGAAGATACTTGTTTTTAATGGTGATCTTATTGAATCCTTAATAATCAATACATATCTACAATGATCTATCTTTTTTCTTCATAAATAGAATTGGAGCTCTTGTTAGAGATTTGAAATAGAATATAAAGTTCTTAATAAGATTTTCTTCAATATACTCCTTAAATTTAGCCAATTTATTTTGTGATAAATTGTAGATTGGTCCAAATGGCGGTTGTATTTCTTTTTGAAAGTCAATTGAACAGCCATAGGAACAATATTTTGGAAGAGTATTTATATTCTTTTTCTCAAATAAATCTTAAAATTCTTAATATTTGCTTGAAATGCCACTTGAAGTCTTTGCACTATTAGAAACAAGTATGGCATAAATGATAGATGATGATCCTTCTTTTGCAATATGCAAGAAAGCTCTTGTACCTACAAATACATATTTAATTGTACTAAACTTGTGATTTTTTATTTGATTAATTATACTCTTATTTATATTTTTAGAAAAATTAAGAATACAAGAAATCTAATCTACTCAAGGATTATATTTTTATAATCATAATAAGCCTAAAATGATTGGATTAGAAGAAGATTTAATGATAGAAAATACCACAAAGTTATTATAATCATTGATTATTACTTCTATAAGAAATATTTTGTAAATAACATCTTCAAAAACAACAGACAATCATCTATGATTTCTACGTGGATAGATTTAGTATTTTTTACTAAAAATATACTAAATCTTTTAGCAAATTCTTCATCTAAGAAGTACTTAGAGATTTATGAATCTAGTAAGACAGAGGCTTTGTAATATTTAGGTCTTAAAATAATATTTAATATAAAATAAGAAGATGGTTTTGAAAGAGAATAAAACCTTCATTAGGTGTTGTACAAGGTTTCAGTTGTATGGTCCCTATTCTAGTTGGATAAACTTGTTTTTCGAGATATTGTCTTCTTTGACATTTGTACTCCTCATTCTATAATTATGTCACTTTTTTGGACAATGTTGAGTAGTGTGCTTAGGTTTTCCACAATATAAGCATAATCCTTTTTGATGGTGATGACTCTTTTTTTACTCAATAAGAGGTTTGAAACATACCATATTAATTTGTATATTCTCTACTTTTGAATGTATATATTGAGGAAGCGTTGATATTGCTATTGAATTATAATAATATTGAGGCCTACTTATTCAACTCTCAGATCAAAATTTGAAAAGTTGATTGTTATACTTTATAACAAAGTCAATCACTTCACTCAATGTTTGAGGATCAAGTAAGTTGAGCATTAATTTCTTTATTTCATATTTTAATCTATAGAAAAATTAGCTAATAAGTGCAGTATCATCTTAATTGATATCAATTGCAAATTATCAAAATTATAAAATATACAATGTTATGGATTGATTGCCTTATTATAAAATAAGGTTCTTATTGATTACAACACAAGTTATATCATGTTCTCTATACATGGATCAAAACTCTATTAAGAAAGCCTTCAAATTATCCAATCTTAGATCTTGTCATTCAAAAAAAGATAAAAACTATAATAATGTTGAACTTGAAAGGAGTATATTAATGAATCGAACTTATGATCTTAGAGTTGGATAGCTTTGATTACATAAGGTACTGATGTATTATTAATTTTTACAATAAAATTCAACTACAAATTTTTTGCGGATCTTGAGATATCTTAAAAATCCTAATAGTTGCTTCAAACCCTTGACTTTATACATCCACGTGCAACTTTCTTTATATCTCACAAATTATAAGCTCAAATGCCACGAAGTTTATATGTATATCTTTTTAATACAAAATATTAAATTTTCCAAAAATTTTGAGTGAAAAATTCATGTAAAAACTCAAGTTATGTTTCCAATCATTATTATAAATGAAACCACTTAATAACTACCTTTGATTTGGAAGTACTGCCTTCAACTCTCTATAACTCCTTTACATGAACTCCAAAAGTAATAATTCTTTGATAAGAAATGTAGGCCTTAAAATTTCCGTTCTAGCTATATCTTTTGAACTTAAAAAGCTGTCGTAAAATTCCTCATATCTTCAAAAGAATAATAGTATATTCTAAATTAGTACCTTAACTTCAAACGGCTATATCTTCTTTATTTTTATTCCAAGTCCTCTAATTTTTGTACAAAAATTGTAGTCCAAATCCTAAACTTTACAATCTTAGATTTTAATTTCCAAATTCTTTTCTTTGAAGTCGCCAAAATCTTTGTTAAGATCACAGGCAACCTTCTCAAAGTCCATTGGGCTTAGTATTCAACCAATAGGGATGAAGTTTCCTATTCCTTGCCTTCATCCAACCATGCCTTGCTTTCATCCCTCTTAATTAGCCTCATATTAGTTTAGATTTTCATCTTTAGGCTTCTACCTTCTCTCAAGGCTTCATACTAAATATTTAGGCCTTATATTTTCTTTAATGCCAAAATCAAAACAAGTAAAAATAAATAAATAAATAATTTTTTTTATACCAACTCTTTGTAATTTAATCTATTAACCACTCTAATACATTTTTAGATTTATTAATATATAATATATTTTAACTAATTTTTACATATTAAGAATATTTACAATACGACATTAGAAGGATATTCTACTATAGAAGAAGAAACATGATTTAGTGCAGATATTGAAGTAGCTTCAATCATATCTATATCTTCACTTCCTGCCATTTTTGTTGCTTCTTGTGATAGTAAACTAAATTGATGCATCTCAAGCATTAATTCCTTCAATTACTCTTACATTTGTGCCATTGCACTCTTCATTTCAACAAGCTCTACCATAAAAATACTTAAAAAAATATCTAATTTTCTTAAAGTATTGTTAAAGAGAGGATTGGACATCAAAGAAGATATGAAAAATAATATTAGTTTAAAAGAGGATAATTTGTAACTTCTAATATGCTTATGTCTTATGAAGAAAAAAAGATAATCCAATCTTAATGAAGAAAAGACAAGGCTCTGATATTATAAATATATTCTTGTTAATTTTTCAGGAATAAGAACTTTATGAAAGTAAATAAATAAGTATAAAAAAATATAAATAAAAAAATATGTATATTAAAAAGAAACTAGAATGGCTATTGCTAAAAGACAAAGAAAGTAGAGACTCTTGAATCTAGACTAGAAGCAAGAAAAGAGTTGATAAGAGTAAAAAAGACTTTATTCTTGCTTCTATATATACTATCTAACTACGAGTTACGTGATAATGTTCTATAAGACCTCTAATATGTGTTTACTTTGCAAGACACATGTCTTAGCTTACAAGGTAAGTTTTCTATGTGTGCACTACATAGTTAGCTTGTTCTTCAAGTTACAAACATATGTAATACATGGCTAACTTGTTGACCACGTTTTTAATCTAAAAAGTCAATTATAGACACCTATAAAGTCAAAGAAGTATCTATGAAGCTTCTAAGAAGCTCGTATAAAAGATATTATAGAATTAGCTTACTTTTACTTACTTTTATCTAATCATATAGGTAATTATTCATTTACATGTGTATGTCCATAGTACAACTTTTAAATAATCCTATATAAATTACAATTAAAGCTTAATAAATATAATCAAATATTGATTAAGTCCTATTAATTTTTTAAATGAATTAAAAAAAAAAAATTAAAAAAAATCTCATAAATCTTAATTGAATTCTAATAAAATTCTAATTAAATCTTAAAAAAATCTTAATCAAATCTTAAATAAATTCTAAAAAAATCTTAATCAAATTTTAGATAAATTCTAGTCAAATTTTGAATAAATTTTAGACAAATCCTACACAAATTCTAATCAAATTCCAAAAAATATCTAATCAAATCTTAGACAAATTTTAATCAAATCTTAATTAAAATTTAGAAAAATTTTAATCTTAAATAAATTTTTAATAAATCCTATGAAAAATTAAAAACTCCAAAAATAACAATCAAACCATTGATTTTAATTCAAATTTTGTACACCTCTTAACAATTATGTTAGTATCAAAAACATAAAGCTCAAAAAAAGAAATCTTCAATATACTCTTGTGTTACTCAAAAAAACTAAAAATTCACTCAAAGATGATATAATATGAAATTAAAATGGCTATTGCCAAAGACAAGAAGATTAAAAAGTCTTAAAACAAAACTAAGGATTAGAAAGGCATTGACAAGTATGAGTATAAATTTCACTCCTCAATCCTAATTACAAGATAGCATCAATTAAGAGTTGCTTGTAATTGATGGTATAAAGTAAAGTATGCAATTGACAAAAAACCAAAGAAGAAGAACCACAATACAAGTGAAAGAAATGAAATCAAATAATTACAATACCTGAAACTAAATCACTATTTGTTTATTATATTTTGATTCAATAAAAAATAAAAATAAAAAATAAAAGTATATATTTATATAGATAATTTTATTATCTTTTCAATGATATAAAAAAAATATAAATTTGAATTACTATGAGTAAGTTAAATTTTTTTAAAAATTGGAAGTAAATAATTCAAAAGTGAAGTCAAAATATACTATTTCAAGGATAACTTACTTATAGATCAAGGGTTTGAGCCTCTCCAAGGCTCACATGTAATATATAAGGGTCTTTAGAGAGGCCACGAGGCCTTAGTCTTATCTTCCTATCTATACCCAAGGTGCTACAATCCATATGGAACTTATATACCTCCCTTCCTACAAGGACTAGACTAGTTGTTGGTCTTCCTATTTTCTACTAATAAAACTCATTTTTTTACATTTTTTACTTTATCATGGTGTTCAAAAATACCCTATTAGTCCAAGATTCTTGTGTGACCTTCAATTCTTCCTCTATTTCTTCATAATGGCTCTTCAAGTAGTAAAAACACATTTTTACTAAAGTCTTAGAAAATTTTCTAAAAATTCCTAAATTATTTTAAATAAATTATAAATAAATTCTAAATTTTTTTATAATAGCTATATAATACTAATATCAGTTTAAGGCTATAATTTACTATCTTGATGATTTTTATTGTAATAAAATCAATCTAAATCTACTATAAATATTACTTTCTATATAACTAATTAAGAAGGTATGAGATTCTCTCTCATGCTTCTTCTAACTAATATCTAATATTTATAGTTTTTTATAGATAAAATATCAATATAGATATTGATCTTAATAACTAATGCTCACTATTCAACAATAAGTAAAAATCCTAAATCAACTAAAATAATTGCCTTCAAGACTTATTAAAACTCTATTTCTTTTCTATTAATAATATTTTCTTTTATTTAATATCCTTTAATTACATCTTCACTTGATAATTGTAATTTTGGTACTCTACATTTATTATTTTATCCTAAAACAATTAGTGAGTCAATTTGATGACTTACAACAAGAATGAAGGAGGCTTCACTATTGCCTCCATTTATACTCTTAACTAAGAACTACATAGTGGTGTCCTATAGGACCTTTAAAATATCTTGACTTTATAAAATATGTATCTTAATTCATAAAGAAAGTTTTTTATATGTATATTACATAATTAGCTTATTTTGCAAGCTATTAACATAGATTAACTTGTTAACCATATTTCTAACCTATCAATCAACTACAAACACATGTAAAATTAAAGCAGTATCTATGAAGCTTTTAAGAATCTTTTCTAAAAAATATTATAAAATAAATTTATTTTTATTTGATTATATAGATTAATGATAAAATAAATATTTATGTTCATGATATTATCTCCTCTTTTTGAGATGAGTTCCATGAAGAGTGATCATTATATATTGAAGAAATTCAAGATGTAACAAATTATATTTGTAACATACTCTGATCTTTATTTTCTTTGAAGATGATTGATAGGTCCACTTAACTATCAAGAGTGTTCTATACTAAAGAGAGAAGAAAACCTTGTAATTTAATTATTATTGAAGTCTTCATAACTCCCTTCAAATAAAAAATTTAAAATACTATTATGAATTATTTTGATCTCTAATAAAATCACCAAACATTGAAAGTCTCTTCCAAGGTCGTGATATCAAACATATTATATTTTGCCATCTGTTCAAAAAAAAGATGTATTTTTCTTAAGGATCTTCATCTCAATTACGTCATCTTGAAGATTGTGAAAATTACAATATTTTGTCTAATAAATCAGCAAATGATAGCTCTTGAGTTGAATTTGTTGGTTATTGATTTTTAATCTCTTCAATATCACAAATGCACAAAAGTACCAAATAAGAATAGAAAATAGAATGCTACCTTTTCTAAATCTTATTTCTTTTATAACAAAGATTTGTTATTCTTGATCTTAATTTTTATAGATGTTGTCAATAAAAAAAATATCAACCTTATTTTTTATATTTACAAGATATTTTGCTAATTCCCATGTACCTTCAGTAATATCATATTTATGCTAATAAAAAAGATATTCTAATCTATTTTAGTGCTACCTTTAATCTAAGACTTCTTTCACCTTGAATTCTTGATTATTATCCACTTTTCTTAGAGGAGGTAGCATTTATCTATTTTTGAGATATTTATTGTCTTATATGGTTCAAAAAAAGAAACATGGAATACATAATGAATCTTCATAGACTTTGATAGATTTAATTAATAAATAATATGATTGATTTATTCATTAATAGAAAAAAAGTTGAAGCTTATGATAGTCCAATTTGTCACAAGTACAAATAGTCTTGATATTGCAACAAAATAGCCATACCTTGTCATCCATATTAAATTATGATTGTTCTTTGTGATAGGTATCTACATTGATCTTTTGTTGTTCTTGAGCTTCCTTTAATTATACCTTTATTATTGCATGTGGTTCTCAAAAATGATTTGCCACATCTTCAATTGTAAGATTATCAACTTTTGAAAAGTCAAAAGTATCAAATTGTGGATGCTAACCATAATTGGTAAAAAAAGGTATTTATTGAATAGAAGAACATACCAAATTATAGTATGTAAACTTTGCTAATTATAAAAGAGTTGTCCAATCATCTTCATGATAATTGATAGTACACTTCAAATACTATTCTAGAATTTAATTTATCCATTTTATTTTTCCATTAGTTTGAAGATGAAAAGCCAAAGAAAGTTTTATATCTACCTTTAATATCTTAAAAAGGATTCTCCAAAACCTTAATATAAATTAAGTCCCTCTATCCAATATAATATCCTCGGATAATCCATGATAGCAATAATTATTGTCAAAAAAAAACTTAGCCATTTTTTCACCTATAATAGATTTCATACATAGCTCTAAATAAGTCATATTCGTAAATCATTCTACTATCACAAATATAAAATCATACAAACTTGAGATTGAAAGATTCGTAATAAAATCTATATAAATAAAAAAACCATAGTTGTTTCAAAATAAATAATAGTTGAAGAAGTCTATAAGATCAATGACAAGGAATTTTGAATCTTGAAAAAATATCACATGATTGTACAAAGTCTTTGACTACCTTCTACATTTGAGGCCACCAAAAAATTTTAGATACTTACTCTAAAGTCTTATTATATCCAAAATATTCAATTCTTGAAAAGCCATAAAAAGCTTGAAGAATACATAATTATGGTTTGTCTTTTGGAATATATATAATTGTCACTTGAAATAGAATAAATTATTCTTAAATTCAAACTTTAAATTATCATAAGACTTAGAAGAATTATTCTTAATATCATGAACAAGAGGATCAAAAGACATACTTGATTGAATTTTCTTCACAAAGGTTGAATCAAAAATCTATGTTGATTTCATTGCTTGAAGAGAGAAATCCTTTGTAAGAGCTCTCAATTATACTCCAAACTTTAGATTTTTATTATTTCTTTATTTTATGAAAATTGAATATGTTAGATTAAGATTTATATAAATAGAATTTAGTTTTATAGAATTTTTAGGATTGTAATCTTTGATGGTATAAATCATAGCCTAATTCCTTGAATGAAGCTTATTAGGACCAAAGTAATAAAAGTTAAAAAATTAGAGTAGCAATTTAGTTAGTTTTAATAATTTAGAGATCATTTGTAATTACTATGAGAGTTGACTAAGAGCCTATGAGTTCACCTACAATCATCTCATATGTTTTAGAATGAATTAGAATTAAAATTTTCTAAAAGATCTAATAAAATTTAAAAATGATGGTTTTAAAGATTTTTTCTAAATTCAATAAATTTAAGCATCAAAGTGATTCTTCTAATAAATAGAAGCCATTCATATGCAATGGCTACATTGGATTCATCCCGTGGAGTGAAGAAAAGAATATCAGCACCCTCTCCTTCAAAATACAAGTGGAGCAATGAAATTCTCATTTTTGAAGAATTTTATAAAAATTACCAAAATCCTTGTAGATAAAAACCTTCATAAAAATTAAAAATGATTATGGATTGAGGCATGTGAATATTTGATCTTAGCATAAGAATATTTCTTGAATACAATGATAAAGTTATATTTATCAAAAAATTCTTTTTTGATCACTTATAAGAACCATCAACCTTGGTAACGAAATTAGCTTTTAGATGAATGAAGGCTATAGATCTACATTAGAGATCTTAGAAATCAAGGATGGAGGTGTGGACACCCTTCTACAAGCCACCACTCAATTGTAAAAGAATGGTTTGGTTTTCCAAGCCTTTTTTCTTTCTTTTTAGTGAAAGGCAAATCTATGTCAAATTTTGGTCTTAAATCCTAATCTTAATTTCATTTTTGATTTTAAATCTTATTGTGAACTTTTTGGATGTATGTGCATGGATCTTAAGTTGTGAATAATGATTTTTGGGTTTTAAAACATACTTCATTGTGGTAGATACTCTGAAGGTTCTACAAACTTTGGATTCTCCTTAATAAATCATTCAATTTTTTTAGTTTCATTGTGAAATTTTTTGTGGTTTTAGATTTTGGTGTTATCTTTTTTAACAAGATAAGATTCAATTGATTTAGATTAAGAACAAATTTTTGGAAAATTTTTGAATGTAAGAAGGTGGGCAACCTTGGCAGTTTAGATCAACTACCTTTAAAAAATAATATTTCTCAATGCCTTCTGATTGGATTATTGTGAGTTTCTGAAAGTAAGTTCATCTTAAATCTGAGCTTATAATTGCATAAATTTTAATGAAATTTATGACAAATTGAATTTTTGATGAATTTCCAAGTAAAAAGAGATTGTTTGCTATGGAAGTCTTAATCACTCAACTTTGAAAGAGTATTTTTCGTGGTTTAGATGTTAGATTGAATTGAAAATTATTGGAATAAGAGCGCCTTTAAGTTAATCTTACAAAAAATTAAAAACAATTTACTTTAGAGCTAATCACGATTTTTGGCAAACTTTGGAGTGGAAGTGGTTTTCTACCCTCAATTCTTAGGCCTTATTAAGGTACCTTTACTTATATCTCTCTTTAGTTCTATTTTTACTTTTATTCTTTCAATAACATATAAATTTTATATTTTACTTTTGACTTTTAATTTTTATTCTTTAACTTTTAACCTTTAATCTCATCTCTTTTACTTTTAAATTTAATTTTTAATTTAATGATAATATCTTAATCAATTATTTTTACTATTATTTTTAAAAGAATAATAATTTATAAGTTTCAATTAATTGATAATTTATTTGTTTTAATTAATTATGATTTTTAATCACATAAATTTTAGTAATTAAATAAGAACCATATAAATGATCTTGAACAAAAAATTGTGAATTAACTCAAGATTGTGGAAATAGCCTTGAAAGACGATAGTAAATTTTATTAAATATTTTTATTAATATTGATAACTATTGCTTGGAAGGCTTAAAATGAATTTAATTATAAATACTAAGATTTAAATTAACTTAGCAATTATACAATTGGAAGTTCTTTCATCCTACCTTCTGAACCTAATGTGTGATATCAATTTCATTGAGTGGTGAAATTTGAGCTCACTCTGGCTTCAAAAAAATTATTATTTGTTGATCAAAAGCTGAATCTCTTTCTTTTGGTACAAGATAAGAATGTCTACAAAGGCCATTTGATAAATCTTATTATATTCTAAGTTTATAGATGATCTTAAAATCAAATCTTATTAAAGATATATTTTAATAGATTTGGCAATAATTTAAAACACATCTTGACATGAAATACTTGAGATACTTGTGATATGTATATATAATAATTAGACTAAAAGAATCTTCTAAATAATGATATTATTTTTGAAATTAATCTACAATTTCAAGAAGCTCTATATTACAGATCTTGTAATTAATCTCAACTATTGAAAATTTCTTAGAATAAAAAATAATTGCATGGAGCTTATCATGTGCTTCTATTTGTAATAAAACATCATCTATAGCAAAATTCAATTTGTTTGTTTCTATTAAGAGCACCTTAAAAAATCAACGTGATACAAAATTGGTATAAAAATAAATATTATCTTCAAGGCTTCAAAGATGTTTTTTGCTTCTTTGTTCTACTCAAGTTTGTCTTTATATATCAAACATGTAAGAAGAGTCACAACTTAAAAAAGTTCTTCATGAAGATTGAATAATAATTGACAAATTTTAAAAAACATTACATATTTCTAACTATTTTTGAGACCTTTCAATTCATAATAGTCTAAACCTTCTTAAGATCCATCATTAATTTTTTGTTGAAAATAATTTATTCTAAGAAATCAACTTAAGTAATGTAGAATATATACTTTTTCAGCTTTACATATAATCTTGCATCTATAAGTTTTTGTAACACACAATGAACATTAAGTTCATATTCTTCTATATTCTTAGAATAGATTAGAATGTCGTCTAAATAATAGATAACAGAATCATCAATAAACTCATAAACGACAACATTCATGAAATGTTGAAAAGCAGCTCATGCATTTGTGAGTCCAAAAGGCATGATATTATATTCAAAATGTCTATACCTAATTCAAAAAGAAATCTTTCATTCATCTCTTTCTTTAATGTGGATGAGGTTATATATTTCTTATGATCTATTTTTGAGTAGATCTTTGCCTGATTGAATTGATTAAGAAGTCTTTAAATTAAATATATGAGATACTTATTCTTGATAATAATCTTATTAAGTCCTCAATAGTCTATGCACATCTACAAAGATCTATCTTTTTTCTTCACAAATAAGATAGAAGCTCCTACTGGAGATATTGAATAGTATATGAAGTTCTTAGTCAAGTTCTTATAAATCTACTCTTTTAATACAACCAATTTATTTTGTGATAACTTATAAATCAATTCAAATGGTAGTTGAGTTCTTTCTTATAGATCAATTTTATAATCATAAGGTCAATGCTCTAGAAGAATATCTACATTTTTCTTTTCAAAAATGTCTTAAAAATCTTGATATTAGCTAAGAATACTACTTGACATCTTTCTATTATCAAAAATAGGTATAAAATATATATCAAAAGATGGCCTTTCTTTTTTCGCATGCATGAAAGCTCTTACACCTACCAATAAGAGTTTGGATGTATTAGGCTTATCTATTTCTACTTCACTATCAAAATTTTGGATTAAACTACAAGAAAAGTTAAGACTATAAGAAATCCAATCTATCTGAGAATTATATTTTTTTAACCATAATAATCCTAAAATAATTGGATTGGAAAGTAATCTTATCATATTAAATATTACTAAACCATTATAATCTTTAATTTCTATATTTAAAGGAACAATCTCATAAGTAATATCTTCAAAAGATAATGAATAATCATCTATGACTTCTCTATGTATGGATTTAGTTTTCTTAATTAAAATTAATTCTTATTTTTTGACAAAATCTTCATCTTTAAAACCAATTGAGGATCTTGAATCTAATAATATAAATAATTTAAGATTTTTAGATCCTAAACATACATCTATTATAAAATAAGATGAGAGATTTGAGGAGAGAATAAAACCTTTATTAGGTCTTATACATGATTCCAACTGCATGGTCCCTATTGTAGCTAAAGAAACTTGTTTTTGACACATTATCTTTTTTAGCAATCGTATTCCTTATTTTGTAATTATGTTACTTCTTTGGATAATGTTGAGTAGTAGGTTTAGCTTTTCTATGCTATAAGTATAAATCCTTTTAATGACATTGAATCTTTTTTTATTTAGTAAGAAATTTAAAAAATATTATATCAATTTGCATTAATTTCGACCTTGATAAATAAGTTTTTAAAAACTTTGAAGCTGCCGTCATTATTTGGCTTGTTCTTCTTCAACCAAGTCTTTATTCTTGGTACTTTTTAAATAATCAATTGTCTCATGTAATGGCTTAAGTAATAAATTATTCCAAAGATTTATCTTTTGGTATTGTCAATAATAAATCTTTGACAGTATCTTTTAATCCATATTAAAATTAATTGATAAAGGCTTTGCTATTTCAATCCTCATTGCAAGTGAGGTTTTGAATTTTAGCAACATATATGATGGTTGATTGTAATTCTTATTATAAAGATAAGAATTTGATCTCTGTTATCCTTTTTCAATCACTTCATTTGAATGTGGTTGTAAACACTTTTAAGAATAAATTCAAATTATAAAAGAATGGTGAATTCTTTTCAATCAAAGGTGTAAATCAAGTAAGATTACTTTTAGATAAAAATGCATCTATAAATCCAACTTGAGTAAATCCATCAAGATATTAGAAAGAATGCAACCTTAGATAGAGCTTGACTTATTGCAAAAATCTTCAAAATTTTGGTCTTGTTCCATCAAAATTCTGGGGCATATTAATCCTTATCCTTATCATACATATAGAAGCAAAATGTCCATACCTAGCTCGGAAAGAAGTCTTCTATTTATTTCTTTCTTTGATGCGGACTAGATTGTATACTCCTCATAGATTTATTTTTGTATAGATCTTTGCTTGATTGAATTAATCAAGAAGTTTTGAAATCAGAGCTAAGAGATACTTATTTTTGATAGTAATATGGTACAAATGATGGCTCTAGGATCTTCATTTGTATCTTTTCTTTTAAAAGCTCCATAAGTTTAAGTAGATGTGCTTTAGGCACTAAAATTGGTCTTAAATTCCAAGGAACATGCGGAACTACAAATATAATCATTGATGCCACAACACTTTAATTGGCACATCCAATTTCTGAAGGTTCAAAAGTAAAGGCCTTTCCATGCATACCTAACATATTTCTAAATTCCATTTCTTCAATAGGCAATAGAAAATTTGTAGATCCTATTTTTAACTCATTGAGAATGTTCTTGGTAAACTTATGACTAATTTGTTTAGGATCTCGTAAGCCCTTCTCCTTCAAAGCTTATTGAACTTGATGATTGGAATCACTAGGTAATGGTATAGCTATAGGTTTTATTTTTCTCTCTATAATCTTGTACCTAGTTTCAACTTTGACTTCATAATCTTGAAATGCTTATATAGCTGAGTAGAGCTCTCTTGAATGTACTTACACCACTTGATCTTCATTTCCTTCTTCAACCTCTAAAAGTTCTTCTATAAAATCTTCTAAACTAGTCTCCATATATACACCTACTATCTTATTATCTCCATCAAGGACATCCATTCTTTTTAGATCTTTTTCAGATTTTTGCACAACTTTTTTCTTCCACTTTGGTAGATCATTAAGTTGTATATAGATAGCAAATCCATTCTTAGATAATTCTACAACACCTGTACAAAAAGTACTTTTATTTTCATGCAAAAGTACCTTTTTTGATGTATCACTACATTCCCGCTGTATAGTGGTACCCTGCAAAAATCCGTAAACTCTTCACTAATCCTTGATAATAAATCACTTCATAAATAATCCCGATTGCGCTCATGGTTTGGAGGTACTATTAGAAATTATACTGCCCTTTTTTTATCTTGACTTCTAATACGAGCACATGCTGATCTATCATCCAAAATTTTGGTCTCCATCCTCACAATTGTAATATATGGTTGACCAAGAATCACTGGGTATGAAGTAGTGTCTTGAACAAAAATATTTTAAATTTCTACATGCATGAAAGCTTATGCATGTACTAATAAGGATTTATATATACTAAATTTATATATTTTTACTTGACTAAAATTTTTTTGGATCAAACTACAAGAAAAATTAAGCTTATGAAAATCTAATCTATTTAAGGATTATATTTTTATAACCATGATAATTCTAAAATAATCAAATTGAAAGAAGATTTTATCACATTAAATATTACTACACTATCATATTCTTTAATTACTATATTTAAAGGAATAGTCTCATGGATAATATCTCCAAAAGACAACAAACAACCATTTATAACTTCTACATATATGGATTTAGTTTTCTTAATTAATAATATTTTTTATTTTTTGACAAAGTCTTTGTCCATAAAACAAGTTAAGGCTCTTAAATCTAAAAAGGCTGAGATTTTGTGATTTGGTCCTAAATAAACTTCTATTGTGAAATAAGATGAAAGATCCGAGGAAAAAATTAGACCTTTATTAGATATTATACAAGATTTCAGTCACATGATGTCTATTACAATTAGAGAAACTTGTTTTCCAATATATTGTCTTTTTTGGCAACCATGCTCTTTATTTTGTGATTGTGTTGTTTCTTTGGACAATGTTGAGCAGTGTGCTTGGATTTTCCATAATATAGGCACAAACCTTTTTGACAACAATAAATCTTTTTTTGCTCAATAAGAGGTTTAAAATGTATTATATCAATTTGCATAGGCTTTGGTCGAAATAAGTAAGCTTTTAAAAACTTGAAAGGTAATGGTATGGCTTGACTTATATTTCTTTAATCAAATATTTTTTCATGGCATCTTTCAAAGAGTTAATTATTGCATACAATGGCTTGAGCAATAAATTACTCTAACAAATCTACTCATGGTATTATTAATAATAAATCTTTGACATTATCTTTTAATCCATATTGAAACTAGTTGATGAAAAATTTGTTATTCCAATCCAAATTGCAAACAAAATTTTAAAATTAATCATCATATGTGGTGGTTAAACATTGTTGTGTTGTAATTCAACTACTATGTAAAAATCATTTACATTAATATTTAATGTATAATTTATTATAGAATGTGATAAGAGCTACATTATTAGATTTTAATTAGTGACAAAATATATAATTAGATTATTAATTTAAAGTTGTTAGTTTAAAAAGGATATTATTGAGATTGATTTTATATTGATGATAGTTTTTATATATTTAGAGCCACCTTTATTAGACATTGATGATTATCAAAATCTTATTTTATTTCTTTTATTTGATGTTTAGGCCATATATTATGTAAAACTTATAAAAAAAAGGATTGAAAAGGAATTTTTATAACAAAAAGAGTAGTAAAGGCATTCATATGGATGAATGGAGATGGATGATAAAAATCTCTATTGCTATTGGCCAAAAGGTATGTCCAATGGACTTCAAGTAGGGTGTCCAAGGCCTTATTAAGAATTAGGATTATTCTTTCAATAGAATTCGAACTTAAGAACCTAGAATTAGAGATTTTAGATTTTTGGCTATGGTTTTAATAAAACTTTTGAATGATTTGGAGTTTTTATAAAAGAGATATAGGCGCTCAAAGTTAAGATGTGGATTTTGTACCTATTGTCACTCTTTTGGACATAACATGCACATATGAAATGCAGTAAAGGATTGGCAACTAATGTTGAAGAGAGCACTTTTTTTACTACACTTTTTATGTGTTGCTTGATGAATTCTAAGCTAGGATAAAGGAGTTATAGGAAATTAAAGTCAATGCTTACAATCTAAAGGCAGTAAGTGATCCGATTTACTAGTGGTTGTGTTTCGAGCCATATCTAGAGCAACTTGAAAAATAATTGGCCAAAAATTTCTAAAAATGTGTAATATTATGTTAATAAAATTTGAATAAATTTTTTATAATATTTGAATTTTAAAGCATCTCCAATGTGTAGAGTCTAATCTAAGGTCTATTGATAATTTTTTGCTCCATAGAGTTGAAATAGAATGGTTCTATATAGAACCCCGTACAACACACAGGCGCACTATTGTCTATCATTCAAATTAAAGTGCAATGATCTTGAGCATTCGAGACTAGTTTGATTACGCCCAACATGAAAATCTGCTTGACAATGACTTAGAGGAGTCCAAAATGTTGTTCAGTCTCAAATAGAAGACACCTGACGAGCCTGATCATGGAGGTTCTCGTCTAGGTTGAGCGGCCAACACTGACTATGATTTTGAAGAATGATATAGAAAAATATTTCAAGATTATTTTGCTGATCATCCAATTTACTCTTTTAAGTTGTTCAGGCGACGTTTCCATATGTGCCATGAGGTATTTTTTAGAATCATGAATGGCGTTAAGGCTCAGGATCCTTCATTTGAACAGAAAATTGATGCACTTGGAAAGAAAGGTCTCTATCTGCTCTAAAAAGTGGTTGCTGTAATTTGATTACTTACCTATGGATGTAGCTACAATATAGTTGGCGATTATATTCGAATTAGTGAGTCTTCAGTGAGCAATTGTCTGTAGCATTTCTGTGCGGCAATTAAAGTACACTTTGGTCCAGAGTATTTACGCTAGCTAACAGAGAAAGATTTGAAGTAAATTCTCACAAAAAATATTACATGTGAATTCTTTGGGATGATTGGCTCCATTGATTGCTATAATTGGAAATAAAAAAATTATCCAAAAGCATAGCATGGATTATATAGAGGGATCAAAGGAACGTCGATTGTGCTCAAAGGTGTCGTTTTTCATGACCTTTGGTTTTGGCATGCTTTCTTTGACATGCCCGATAGCATGAACGACATCAACGTTCTTCAACGGTCCCCATTGCTGCATTCTATTATCACAGGCAAGATGCCATCGGTCAATTACGTGGTCAATGAAAGTCCATACTCCATGCCCTATTAGTTACCTGATGGAATCTATCCAAACTGGCCGATTTTCATGAGATCCATTTCTAATCTTCAAAGAGCCACAAGAAAACATTTTGCAATGGTGCAAGAAGTGTGCCGTAAAGACATCAAATGAACTTTTGGTGTCTCACTAAAGTGATTTGCCATTGTTAGGAACCCAATCCACAGTGGGTATCAGGAGAAACTTTCTTCAATCATGAAGGCCTGCATTATATTGCATAACATGATTGTTGAAGATGAAAGGTACTCTCCAGATTTTACCTTAGAAAAGGAGTTTGATACAGGCGAGATTCTTCTGGATTGCTGATGCAGTTGCCATCGAAGGATAGTGCAACCAATCGAGATCTATCGTACTACCATTGAAGATCTGCCCGTATAGTCTCTTGCCATCAAGGTGGCTCGTATGCAAATAATTCATTATCCTGATGTAACACAGATATCAAGTAAAAGGGTGAAGAAAATATCATATTTTGAGGATCTCATTTCAAAAATATTGTAGCAAATTATCTTGGAAAAATAGATATTTGCCAAAGGATAGAAAAATTAAAAATACTAATATTGCCTATTTATAAATTATACTTCTATTTACTTTGTAAGGCCATAAATAAGACAAAACAAAGTAGATTAGAAAAATAAAGGACATAGAAATATGTAGGGAAGAGTTAGGACTGCAAATTAGTAAAAAATAACCTCAAGAAGATGAAAGTTGATACCTAAAGAGGACCAGTTATGAACCTAGGTCGAAATCATACTTGGAGACACAAAACCATGCTCTGACGGCGACTCAAGGACTCTTTGGTAGATCTAAGAGTGGAATTTGATAGCAGATTGGATAGGATTTCTATGGGCATTAATTTTGGATGATTTGAAGTTGATACGACTTTGTAAGAGCTTTGCAAAGTCAAGGTTTGTTTCGGATGATTTGGATTTTATGAAATAAAATAGGGTTTATGTTTTGGAAGATTTCAAGAGTTTTGTAATAGATCTATGAGTGAAATTTTGTGGATTTATGGCTATAGTTGTGTTTAATATGTATCATAAATTTGAGCTCAATGTAATGGTTGAATTGAGGAATATTGAGGTTTAAGTGGGTTAAGGTCTCAGAAAGTAGAATTTTAGGTCTATTAAGGGTTTTTAAGATTTCTTGCAATCTACTAATTGGATTGGAGTGAAACTTATGTGAAAAGATATTAGACTTATTTTTCTATGTATATGAGAATTTTGAAATCAATTGAATGGTGCAAAGGAGAGATATTGACTCTAGAAGATTAGCATCAAGATTAGAGAAGGAGGTTGGCCAATATTCAAGCATATTTTTGAGGTTATTGTCAATTTGGTAATCTGGATCCTTTTGAATTTTTTTGTGCTTGTTTTTAACTTATTTTTTTAGAAGTGTGCAAAATTTGAATTAAGATCAATGGTTTATTCATTAGTTATTGAGATTTAAATCTATTATAGGAATTACTAGGATTTGGTTTAGGATTTGGTTAGGATTTGGTTTAGGGTTTTGATTAGGGTTTGATTTAGGATTTGGTTTAGGGTTTCGATTAGGATTTGATTTAGGATTTGGTTGGAATTTATTTAAGATTTAAGGTTTGATTAGGATTTGATTTAAAGTTTAGAGTTTGGATTAGGGTTTGGTTGGGATTCGATTTAAGATTTAGGATTTGGTTAGGGTTTGGTTTAGGATTTAGGGTTTGGATTAGAATTTGGTTACGATTTATTTAGGATTTAGAGTTTGGATTAGGATTTGATTTAGGATTTAGGATTTGGATTAGAGTTTGATTAATGTTTGATTTAGGGTTTAGGGTTTGGTTTAAGATTTATTTAGGGTTTGATTCAGGATTTAGGATTTTATTAGGATTTAAAATTCAATTAGTTTTGGCCTAAAGTTTGAATGAAGTTCAATAGGATTTTAACTAGGATTAAATTAAAATTGAATTGAGATGTATTTGAGTGATATTTGTGATCCTTCTAATATTTCTTTAAGAATTCTTATTATTTGTTTGAAATTTCTTTCAGGTTTTTTTTTGAATTTGATTAAGCTTATTTAGTATTATTATGGTCTAATTAGAGCATTTTTAGTATTCTATAAGAATTAAGATTTTGTTATTGTAATTTCCATTCTTTCTTCCATAGCTAGGTGCCCGAAGCATTCTCAATCAAGACTTCACGTATTACGACATCGTGATCAGGCCATATATCATGAATTACAATCAAATTTAATATCTCATATTTGGCAAAAGGCTGAAAATGAACAATAGGAAATCTCGTTGTTGATGTATTAGTTTGAATAAATTTCCATTTCTTGGACTTGTTTTAATTTTTCCAACTCAATTTTTTGTTTCAGATCATGAAACTAATGGACAATATCATTTAATGCTATTAGATCTACAGAGAAAAGAGCCAACCGATTCTGTTCTTCAATCAAATCATTTTGACGTCGTGCTTCAACCACGTAAGAGCACTAAATACCAACTAACTCGTCATCTTCATCCACGTTCTTTCGAACGATCTCTTTAGCCTTTTCAATTTCTATAGGACACTTCAATGGGATAGGTTGACCCTCATCGAAAGGTAAATTCATAACATCTTCGTTTGGCCATATGTATTTGGAATGATTAGCCTTGGAAGTCAGACCATGTTCAAACTTTGGAATGTGCTCTCGGAGATATTCACAAATTTGGCAGAATTTAAAGGAAGATTTTTCAATCTTGACATAAATTTCAAGGCCCTCTTCAATGTAATAGTCTTTTTATTGTCTTGATTTTGGATCTCCTAGTGACATGGTGAAATGTCCTACAAATTTCTTTCCAGCAGTTACACAGTGCATCAAAGGTTTGATTGGAATCAGGAACGAAGACCTCGAACTGCTGCATCACACGATAGTAGGATTTGGAACTCTTCTGGTCAGCACCTACTATAGTATCATGACTCACATGGACCACTGAATGAGCAAGAAACATGTCCTCATCGGAGCTCCACCTCTTCCCACGTCCCATGGCATTTATCGATACATCAATGCAGATAGAAAGAACAATATCGAGGTATCAAACTATAGTTCACAAAAAAAAAAGCTACTCTATTCTACCCCTGCAAGAATTGAATCCCAGCCCCGACACTTACGTAACTCCGTAGACCTTCGAATAGCTAGTGATCTATTTCTTTCAAAAATAGAATGGTGTTCTATTGTGGTTCGGCTACTATATGAAAATAATGTAATTATGTACTTAATATATAATTTATCAAGTAACATGATGAGAGCCATATTAGTAGATTTTAGTTGGTTGTAGAATATAATTTGATTATTACCTTGAAAAGAGGTTGTTTAAAAAGATTACTATAGAATTTGTATAATTTTAATTTTCTTTTGATAGTGGCTTTTAAGATTGGTTTTGGTTGATAGTAACTTCTAAATATTTAGAATCACCTTTGTTAGACATTGGTGACCTTTGAAAACTTCTTTTGGTTCTTTTATTTGGTGTTTAGAGCATAAATTATGTAAATCTTATAAGAAAAAGGATTGAGGAAGGATTTTGGTAGCAAAGAAAATAATTAAGGCACCAATATAGATGAATGGAGATGAATAATGAAAATCTCCATTCCTATTGGTAAAAAATCATGACCAATGGGCTTTGAGGAGGCTGCCTGAGGCCATATTAGGGATTAGGGTTAGTTTCTCGAAGCCATTCGAGTTTTGAAGGCTAAGGTCAAAAGGTTTAGGTTTTTGGCTATGGTTCTGGTCTAAGTTTTGTATGGTTTGGAGTTTATATGAAGGAGATACAAGTGCTCAAAGTTAAGGTGTTGATTTGGGAGCTACTATCACTCTTTTTGGCATAACGAATGCGTACGGATAGCAATTGAGGATCGGCGACTGCGGCTAGAGAGAATACTTTTTCGGCTACACTTTTCACATAATTCTTACTGGATTCTAAGTTAAAGTGAAGTAGTAATTGGATTTTGAAGTCAGCATATGCAATCTAAGGGTAGGAAGTCACCCGATTTGCTAGTGGTTGTCTCTTGAGCTATAGCTTGAGCAATTTGATAAGGTTTTGGCTCAAAATTTCAAGAAATGTGTAATTTTATGTTAGTAAACTTTATGCATAAGTTTTATGACATTTGAGTATTGGGTTCTTGAGATATTAAGAAAATAGTGTTTAGATGCTTATAAATTAGGGTTTAGAGAATCTGCTAGGATTTCTTAGATACCAAAAGATTGGAAGTGAATTTGTAGTTGGTTTTTTTTGTGATAAAATTTAAGGGTGAATTCTACTTATTCTATAAATTTGAAACAAGTTGAATGATTAGATCAAGATTTATGATTTTCTAAATTTCGGGATAAGAAAATTCTTCACGAGAAAAATATATTATGAAGGGGTTTTGTTATATTTTGAGTTTTATGCAAAATAAAGGAGTTTTGGGAGGCTAATACAAGATTCATATAAAGTTTTAAGCTAAATACTCTACAGCTAGATATCCACTATATTCGGAGATAGCAAATCACACCATATGACAGACCTGGTGAACCTGACATGAAAATTTCTAGAGTAGAGAGTTTTGAAGAAATATTTTGGCTTTCGATTATGGATGGGGGGCAAAGAAGTGGCAGTAGGAATTGCATTGGGGAATTTCCATTGTAACTTGATCCTGCTACAACTTAAATGTTTTAAGCATTTGCACTTTTTATACAATAATAGCAAGCAGTGGAACACAAGGATGTAATGGCTATTAAAGCCTTGTAATCTGTTGTTGGTTTATAGAACCAATTTGATGGAAGAAATATTTCCAAATATCTTAAGTATTATTCTTGGGAGATGGAGCTTATTAAAGTACCAGAAAAAGATAAGATCCTTACATTTGAGCTTGCAGTTGTACCAGAGCTTCGTGATCATTTAAAGGACATTATTAAAACTCATGGAGAGAAATGGGAGGATTTTATCCTTCAGCTAAAAGAAGAGTATTCTTTGGAAGATGCAGAAAGGGTGACAAAAAAATTATTTATGGAATGGGTCAATAAATCTAATAAGGATTTGATTGCAATAGAGTTATTCTAAGAATTTGAAAGACAGTTTCTTCAATTGTCTCGAGTGAAAAAGCTTATATCTGAAAATGATAAGGTGGAGTTATTTCTTCAATCAGCTAGTAATGATTTATAAAGGGAGTTGGAATTACTATTGGAGGATAATACAGAGGACAACGGACTTACTAGTGATAAGAAGAAAGTCTTTGAAGCTGTGGGCATACTTGCCAAAAGAGAGTATGAGAGGAGTAAGGTGGTAGTAAGTCAAGAGACTAGACCTCTACCAACTACAACATCTCGTAGGTAATTGCCAAAACCTACTATACCAGTAAGTACTATTCCAATTCCTATGTCTACAGTTGCACCACATAAAGATGCAATTGATGAATTGGTAAAAAGAATGAAAGACTTACAAATCAAACTGGCAAAGCTAAAAGAGAAAGAAGGATTATCTAAGAGCAAATCTGTATCAAAGCTAAGATATATACTACGATGTATTTGGTGCAATAGTATGGAGCATCCTCGAATGGAGTGTGGAAATTTTGCTGATATTCTGTGACAAGGAGTAATTTTATGGAAGGATGGAAAAATTGCATTGCGAGATACAGGTGAGTTTTTCAAAACCAATTTTGGAAAAGGAAGGATGAAGAAGGTTTTCGAAGAGAATTTATCTCAACAGGCTATGGCATCAAGAGAAGTTATTACTTATGGCATTGAGGCTGTAAGAGAGAAGGAGGATGTTTTTGACAAGCATGTAAACATAGGAGATCAATGGAAACATGCTATTATCAGCATGAATAAAAAAAAAAAATAACAAGGCATGTATTACTTAATATAGCCACAATAATTAGAAATGCCACAGGATGGGATGATCCTATAGATACTATGTCTGTACATACTTATTTGGCAAAGTCTCAACATGAAGCTCTAATGGAAGTGAAAAGAGGAAGAAATGAAATAGAAGAAAATTTTGAGGAGCCAACCAACAAGAAGAGATCTCAAAGGCATCCAGAAATGACACAAAATAAAGAAATACCTATACCACATCCTAATAGACCATCTATTTATTAATATTTAGTCATCTTGAATGTTAGTAGTAGCAGCCAATTCTAGTGCCAATATTCAAAGGCCAGTTACTATCACTCCATCACAGTCAGTCGAGGCATACTTACCAATAATAAAATGCTTCATTTAATTTCAATAACAAGAGTCAGCAAAAGAGGAAAGGACTAATTCAACATTGAGTGAGCTTGATGTGAAGGGCCAATCTGACCCAATTATGGAGATGTCCAATCCATGTCCTGTTACGGCCTCTTATCTAATATGAGACTTGACTCAATTAGCAACCCAATGAGATTCCAATACGGAGACTTCGGCTCCGTTGTAAGCTGTTTTGTCTGCTAGACGAATTTGGAAAGTCCAAGGTGGGAGGATATTGGACCATATGGGAGAAAAAGCTCCATCAGCTAGACCAATTCGAGAGGTCCAAGGCGGGAAAACTGGACCGCATGAGGAGGAAAAGCTCTGTCAGCTGGACCAATTCAAGGATATTTGAAGGCACAAAATTGCGCTCTGACAACGACTCAAGGGTTCTTTGGAAGATCGGAGAGCCGAATTAGGAAACAAACTTGTGGAGAGATTTTGAAGAGAGGTGATTTCATATCATTTGGATCAGTATTGGATTTTGAGGGATTTTAAAAGCGAGTGATGTTCTCTGTGATTTTAGATCTTTGAGAAATAAAACCGATTTATAAATTTTTGGATTTCATGATTTTTATAGCATTTTTATGGATAAAAATTTAGAGACTTATTGGTATGCTTGTTGTGAATGTGTACAAGAGGTTTGACGTCAATCGAATAGCTAGATCGATACATATGAAGGTTTTGTGAGCTAAGGTCTCGGGATTTAGGGTTTTGAGAACTAATAAGATTTTTTTAGATATCTAGTAATCTGCCAATTGGATTGGGAAGATTTTTAGTTTTATTAGTACAAGACTTGATTTTCTATATATAAATAAAATTTGGAAGCAATTGAACAACGAAAAAAAGAGATATCGGTACTAAAAGTTGGCATCAGATTGGAGAAGGAGAGGCTAGTCGATATCCGAGCGGAATTTTGAGGTCATCAACTAATTGGACGTTTTGTTGTAATTTTCTTTTACCTTCCACAGTGAGGTGCCCGGTGCATTCTCAAGCAAGACTTCACGTAATATGATATTAGTGGTGAACTCGACGTGAAAGCTTCAAGTAGGAGGTATTAGAATTTATTTATATTCATTCTTATTTTTATGGAGAAAGAGATTAAAAATTTTGAAAGAGTTTCTGGTGGAGTTTCTTGTAAAGGACAAGGTGTGTGTATGGATCCATCTATTGCTAGTATGTTTCAAGCCTTATCATTATCTATGTAGCAACAACAAAGCAATGATCGCAAGGAAGCTTTAGCAACCAAAGCATTACAAGCAATGGTCAATAAAATTGATCAATTTGATGGAAGGGATATTTCAAGGTATTTAAGTTGTTATGTTCGAGAAATGGAATTAAATAGGATTTTTGAGAAGAAGATAGTTGAATTATTTGGATTTACCATGATACCGGAGATAAGAGAACATATTACATCAATTATAGATCATTATAGAAATTCATGGGAGATTTTTTTGTATGCATTAAAAGATAAATATTTCTTGGAGGACACTAATCAAGTTACTAAGAAACTATTTATAGAATAGATTAAATGACCTAATAAGATTTTACAAGCAATCAAGCTATTAAAAGAGTTTGAAAGGCAGTACTCTCAATTATCGAAGGTAGAAAAATTGACATTAGAGCCGAACAAGGTTGAATTATTTCTTCAAGCTACTGATGGAGAATTACAAGGAAAATTGGAGTTGCTTCTTAAAGATACAGAAGAAGATGAAGGATTGACAACAAAGTGGAAAAATGTTGAAAGTACGATGGATTTGCTTGCAAAAAGAGAAAGGAGGAAGGATAGGAGTAATATTCCAAAAGTAGTACAAGTACCTAAAATTCCAATACATACAACATGACCAATGATGCCTGCTGTTCAACCTTTAACATCTTTATCAAAGAAAGGAGATATGGAGATGGAAGAAATTATATGAGGGATGCAAGTTCTTCAAATTAAATTGGCAAGACTTGAAGAAAATACTTTGAAGAATGTTTCAAAACAAGGGTATGTACAAAGATGTATTTGGTGTGTGACACTTCGCATACTAGGAAGGATTGTGATGAATTTAATAACATGATATGGCAAGAAGTTATTTACTAGAAAGATGGAAAGTTAGCATTAAAAGATACGGAGGTTCTCCTTCAAATCAATTTTGGCAAGGAAGGTATGAGAGCATTGATTCAAGATTACTTAAAAGCGCATGAAACAGCAGCACGTGAGAGTGCAAGTTATGGTGCTAGAGTAGATGATGACTTTGGTAGAAATATTGAAACTAGTGGATTTTGGGCTTCTTCCATTTCTACTATGCAAGAAGGAAAAATGCCTCGGGATACATTATTGAGGACTGCAGCTACAATACAAGGTGCAACAGGGTGGGAAGATCCTGTTGAGTCTCTTTCAGTTCATACATATATTGCTAAGAGCCAACACGAAGCCTTGATGGAAGAAAAGAGACGAGGAAATTTTGATGATATGAGAGAAGAAAGTTCTTCTAAGATGTGATCTCAAAGAGACAAGGCTTGGGAGGCAAATTCACAAGAATTGCCTATAAGTGACACTTCAACATCATTGGAAGAAAAAACAAAGGAGCCAAAAAATAAGGATAAATTAATTGCTTATAAGCTACTTTCTGATATTGAAGCAGCAACAGATTTAAAAGAGGTGTTAGAAGAACATATATTAAATGCTAAGGTGGAATTCACATTGAAAGAGATTTTGAGAATTGCAAAGAAGGAGTTTCATGATGTTATCATTGACAACATTAAGCAAAAGAGGTAATTAATGGGCAAAGCTAAAATGAATCATGCTATTGATGCAAGATTATATAAAGATGAAGAAGAGATTGATAATGGTTATAAGCAATCAACAAATGAAAAGAATGGGTATAATCAATGAGTACGTTTTGAAGATTATAGTGATAAGGACATGGAAGCTTTAAGCCATTATATTCGAAAGCATTGGACTAGGACAACTACTGAAATATTAGTGAAGGTAGAAAATATAGAAGAACTAATTGTTTCTTTGGTTGATCATGGTTCTGAAATCAATCTTATGTCTAAGGATCTTTATAAAAGTTAAAAATGGCTAATTGATATGGAACATGGATAGGCAATATGAATAGCTAATAAGACATGGGGCAAATTATATAGAGCTTGTCCAGATGTCAAAGTTCGAATTGATGATGTTGCGACAGAACAACATTTCTTTGTTCAAGATACAACGTCTTATTCGATGATTTAAGGACAACCTTATATTACGACAACACGGATGGAAACAAAAGTACTTGATAATGATTTTACTTATGTAAGGGTACGTAGTGAAGATGGAAGGAAAGCTATACAATTTCTAACAGTACCTCCTAAATATGAATAAAATCGAGATAGGTTGCGGGAGAAACCTTTGCGGAGGGTTGTTGGAGAATTTAAGGATTTTGAAGAAGTACTACTATAAAGCGGGATTATGGAGGTACAAAAGAGGAGGAGATAATGACAAGATTGTGGAAATTCATTCAAAGGAGGTTTATACTATACTGGAATCTTTTCGAGCACTAGAAGTTATTGTAGAGACAAAATACAAAATAGTAGATAAAAAGATAAAACCTATTGCCAGACCTTTACTAGAAGATTCTAGGGAACAAATGGAAGAAGCATCAAAAGAAGAGAGTTTAAGAAATCTGAAGAATATTGGACATCGGTTTACAAATGAGACTTTTGAAGAATTAAAGATTGGATGTGGTGGTTCCTTATTTCCAGCAGAAATCGAAAATTTTAAAAAAATACTTATTAAACGAGATAAATCATTTATCTTTGAATCTTGAGAAATATGATGTGTAGATCCTAATGTTGTTGCTCCTATGGTTATCTTTACAGTACCTCATGTGCCTTGGAATCTAAGGCCAATTCCAAGACTGAGGGCACATTTACCTAAATTGGTGGAATTACTGAAAGACAAGATGAGAATGAAAATTCTATAGCCTTCTTTTGCTTCGTATTCTAGTCGCTAGTTTATAGTGCCTAAGAAAAATGGATTGTTACGTTTTATTCAAGATATGCAGTCAAAGAATACCATAACCATAACATCCATTGTATAAATTATTACGTAAAGATTATCGATTTAAATGGAAAAGAAAGCATACTGAAGCAATGCAAAAACTAAAGATGTTATTGATGACACCTTCAATTTTAAGAAGAATTGATTACGACTATAATAGGCAAGTAATTCTTACTGAGGATACTAGTCCTATTGCTATTGGATGGGCTGTGGATCAAGATGATTCAAGTGGAAATAGATTTGCTGTTCGATTTGGAGCTAAAGTTTTAAGTACTCGTCAATGTGCATATTCACAAGTCAAAAGGGAACTTTGGGGAGTTGTTTCGGCTATGAAAGCTGAAAAAGATTATTTCATTGGGACAGAAGTCGTAATTGAAATAAATTGCTTACCATTGCTTGGAATGGTTACTAATTGTTCGACGTCGGATATTGCAATGTTAAGATGGATTGCTTGTATTAAGTCATTAAATCTGAAATTTAGGCATGTTGCTGGAAAAGATAATTTGGTAGCAGACATGATATCTCGAGCAAGATATGAAGGAGAAGACGAAATGGTTGAAGACATTGATGACGTTGGATTGAAATTCTATTTAGTATCAAATCTTAATCGAGAAGATAAGCTATTCTTTGAGGAATTTTATGAAGGAGAATTATTGGATATTGGTCATTACTTAAATACCTTAACTAAGCAAAGAAATTGGTCTGTAGAAAAATTCAAACAAATAAGGAAGAAAGTTTATAGATTTTTGCTTTGAGAAGGATTCTTATGGAGGAGATCGAAGAAAGGAATTGGGATGCCACAAAGAGTGATAGGCAGTATTGAAAAAAAATAAAAATTATTAAAAGAGTTTCATGATAGTTTATGGGTAGGGCATAGAGGAATTTGGACTACTTTTGCTAAGCTTAAAGAACAATATTGGTGGAGAAATATGTATCGAGATGTGTTCTTATTTGTAGAGTCGTGTAAAATTTGTCAAGCGTATTCTAATATATGACATCGAGATGGTCTTCATCCTACGTATCTTCTAGCTATTCATTTTAAATGGGTTGTTGATTTGGTTATTATGCCAATCGGATTATGGCAAATGAGATATTTGATCTTAGCTCGTGAAGATTTATCAAATCAAGTAGAAGGAAGAGCATTGAGAACAAAGTCTATGGAGGAAATTTGTAGATTTTTGTTTGAAGTTGTTATTTGCTGCTATGGATGTGTAGAAAAAATCATTGCAGATCGTGGAGAATTAAATGCACAAGAAGCCTGTGAATTCTTTAAAAGATGTGGAATTAAACTATCACTGACTACTCCTTATAATCCGGAAGGAAATGCAAAAAGTAAACGTAGTCACCCACTGATTGTGAAAGCATTAGTTAAAGCTTATAATAGAAAGGTTAGAGAATGGACACGACTTTTGTCATTTACATTATGGGTTGATCGAACAATTCATAGCTTAGTAACAGGATATAAGCCTATTGAACTTATGACTGGTCAAAAACCAATTATGTCGGTTGAGGAAAAGGTACTTACTTGGAGTGTGCTACCATGGGAAGATGGATTGACAAGAGAAGAACTTCTAGCTATTAGAATTCGACAATTAGAGCAAAGATTGAAAGATGTGCAAATAGCATTGGAAAGGTTAAAAAGAACAAGGTTACAAAACAAGATGCGATTCGATAAGCAACATCGATTGAGGCCTAAAGTAATTAAAAAAGATGATTTGATTTTGGTTTAAAATAGTAGCTTAAATAATCAACACTATACTTTAAGAAAGTTTTTTAAGCGATGGTTTGGACCGTATGTGGTAACAGCTATTCATGATAATGTAACTTACTCATTATGGGAGTTAGATGGAATGAGATAAAAAATACTAATTGTAAGGAAGCGAGTAAAAATATTTAAACAAAGATATTGAGAAATAAATATAGAAGACCACAGTGAAGACAAAGATATTTTTCAGGGAAGAGATGGAATTGATCTAGATAGTAAAGATGATGAAGATGAATTGGACGAAGATTTGAAGAACATATTATGAATCAAACAACAACTAGGTTAATTGGTGCATATCAAAGGATGCTCAGGTTCAGGGGGAAGGGAGAGAAATGGATGTCGTATTGTAACACGACTATATAGTAAAAATACAAAGGAAGAAGATTTTTATTAATATTTAGTTATCTTGAATGTTAGTAGTAGCGGCCAATTCGAGTGCCAATATTCAAGGGCCAGTTATTGTCACCCCATTGCAGTCAGTCGGAGCATACTTACTAGTAATAAAATACTTCGTTTAATTCTAATAACAAGAGTCAGCAGAAGGAGAAAGGATTAATTCAACGTTGAGTGAGCTTGATGTGAAAGGCCAATCTAACCCAATTATGGAGACGTCCAACCCAGGTCTTGTTACGGCCTCTTATCCAATATGAGACTTGACTTGATTAGCAATGCAATGAGGTCCTAATACAGAGACTTCGGCTCTGTTGTAAGTTGTTCCGTTGGCTAGACGAATTTGGGAAGTCCAAGGCGAGAGGATATTGGACCACATGGAGGAAAAAGCTCCATGAGCTAGACCAATTCGAGAGATCCAAGGCAAGAAGATTGGACCACATGAGGGAGAAAAGCTCCGTCAACTGGACCAATTCAAGGAGACCTGAAGGCACAAAACCGCGCTCTGACGGCAACTCAAGGGTTCTTTGGATGATCGGAGAACCGAATTAGGGGGCAAACTTATGGAGAGATTTTGGGACGAGGTTATTTTGTATCATTTGGATTAATATTGGATTTTGAGGGATTTTCAAAGCGAGTGATGTTCTCTGTGATTTTAGATCTTTGAGAAATAAAATTGGTTTACAAATTTTTGGATTTCATGATTTTTATAGCATTTTTATGGATAAAAATTTAGAGACTTATTGGTATGCTTGTTGTAAATGTGTACAAGAGGTTTGAGATCAATCAAATGGCTAGATCAATACATATGAAGGTTTTATGAGCTAAGGTCTCGAAATTTAGGATTTTAGGACCAATAAGGTTTTCTTAGATAGCTAGCAATCTGCCAATTTGGATTGGGAAGATTTTTGATTTTATCAATAGAAGACTTGATTTCCTATATATAAGTAAAATTTGGAAGCAATCGAAAGATGGAAAAAAGAGATATCAGCATTGGAAGTTGGCATCAGATTGGAGAAGGAGAGGCCGACCAATATCTGAGCGGAATTTTGAGGTCATCAACTAATTGGATCTTTTGTTGCCTATTTCTTTTACCTTCCACAATGAGGTGCCTAGGGCATTCTTAAGCAAGACTTCACGTAATACGATACCGGACTCTGGTCTTGATCATCATATATCTCAATTCTTGATAGCCTGCGTGGCTAATAATGGTAGAACTAAAGACATTTGGTTGAGATGGTTACTAGCAACTTTAAAAGATACAGCTTTTTAATGGTATATTCAGCAACCAGTGGATAGATTTCTCAATTGAGAGGCCTTGAGAAACACCTTCTTAATCCATTTTAGACCAATTGGATTTGAAGATCGGCTTCGAGAAAGTTTGATGAATAGCAAGATATTTTTGGGAGAATCTGTAGAGTCCTATTATGGCCAGATCACGGATATACTTCGTAAATGGTCAAATAATCAAATGTCAGATGTGTTTATATTGTGGATATTAATCAATGGTTTGCATCCACCAGAATTAAAAATGTTTGTAAAAGAGGCTCGACTAGCTACGATAGAGGCATTGTTGGCATGAACAAAGGTGTGGGACGAATGTCATTATGACCAATTATTAAGAATGGGGGCCACAATGATTCTAAGTTTAGGAAGCCAACAAATATAATCGAGAAATGTGTCGATGAATAATTATCTACAAATAGTTGCCTCCAATGTGAAGAATGTTATGTTGCAACAACCAATTAATACTACACCACTCCAAGCAATAGCGCCAATAAGAATGACACCTTATTTTACATTGCCAACCTATCAACAACTGCAGTTGTTCACAAATGTGAATGTTAAATATCCAAATGAAGCCTTGTTATTAAATCTAACAAAGAAGATGGAAGAATTGGCCGTGAATTTGACTAAAAATAAAGAAAAATGATATAAGCCTTTTAATACAAGACCTAATGTATGGTGTAATAATTGTAAGGGACAAGGTCATTTTGATACGAAATGTCCATCACTCAAACAAATGGGTGTTCAATATATATTTTGCCAAGGAAAGCACCCTACCCAAAACTGTTGGTATTTACAAAGGCAACAATAATTCAGTAATCAGACCATGATCCCACCGATTCAATGGGAAGTCAATCAAGTTCAAATGGAAAAAATGTATGGATGGAATGGAAATTGATCTAATCAATAAAATCAAACATTCAATAACTTTCAAAGTTCCAATTTTTATCAGGGGTCTGCATCAAATCCCTAGAACTACAAGAAGAAGCAACAAAGGTATCAGTAATATGCTCCATCGATGTCATCAAATCAAGTACCCTTCATACGAATGGGACAATGAGGATCATCTTCTAACCCTACATAGAACAAGTCTAATAGGTATATATCGGTGGACATACCCAATATGCCAGATGGAGGTACAAGAAGACCACTTCATTATTTTCGTTGCAGACAGATTGGTCATTATGCCAGTGAATGTCTCAATCCCAGAGCCAGTGATGATTATGTACTAGTGTGTGTAAATTGCAAGCAGTCGGGACATACTTATTAGCAATATAATGCTCCGTTCAATTTTAATAATCGAGATCAGAAGATCCAAAGCCAAGAAATAATGGAGCAGATAAATCAAGGTCCTCAAGATTCACCAATTAATTGAGTAGAAGTAATCCAAGCTGTCCACACAAGAAGTCAAGAAAAGAAGAAAAGACCAATTCAATATTTGGATGATCTTGAAGCGAAGGACCAATTGGACCCAATTACGAGGACATGTAATCCAGGTCCTAACATGGGCTCCTTACTCAGTATAAGACGTGAATTGGTTGTGCATCCTAATGAGGTACCAATTATTGAGGCTTTGATTCTGTGTCGAGCTGTTCCGTTCTCTATATAATTTTGAAAAACGTCCTTTTCGTTGAAAGATTCTCTAAGAGGCATGAATTCCAATGAATCAATATCAGTCCAATTGGGAGAACAATCTTACCCGTTGAAAGAAATGATTTTACAAGCTCCATCAAATTTAGCTCCAGTAGCTTTATCAATTTCTAATATAGTGAAAACCAATTTACATGCATTGGTGTCTAGGACTAGGAAGAAGAAACAGACATTGGGAATTAATACTAATACAAAACCATATGATATTCTAAAAGGTTTGGGCACCATACAGCCTACAATCTCTATGAAGCAACTATTGGCGATAGCACCTGAGTGCCAAACTATCTTGAATTCCTCATTAATTCGTTGTAGATCTCGAAATAAAGAAATCCAAGAAGTAAGTTTGAATCCCGATCCGGGTGCACCTACGATTGATGTCTCAATTGATGGAGTGTTACTATAAGGAGTGCAAGTAGACAGAGGATCTAGTGTAAATCTTATAAATGTTGCTACAATAGAGGAGTTGGATTTGAATCACTTATTGCCTACTATAGTAGTTTGGAGAATAGCTGACTCTACTTGAATTAAACCTATGGATATTTTACGAAGTATTGATACAGTAATTACGGGGATTACCTACAAAATTGATTATGTTATTTTTTGATTGTGAAGCTCTATATTGTTATACCCAATTTTATTAGGGTGACCATGGTTATATCAAGCTAAAGCTTGAAATTACTGGGGCCATGGTACATTGACAATTGGGAAAGATAATGATAAAATTGTGCTTCAAATGTACTTTGTCCAATATCATGGAGAAACTCAAGTTGCCAGTTCAGAATTCATGTCGGATTGTAAAGATGAATCTATAAAAGAAGAAATTGATGCACTTGCCCCAATTTATGCTGATACAAGGGAAGTTGTCGAGCACACTAGAGTAAACTACTAGTGTATGGGATCGAGAGTGTACTTAGTTCTTCCAGATGTTATTGATGATTCTGATCATATGATTGCATATTAGATGAATAGATGGGATGTTAATCACGTTAGTACTATGGAACTGGAGTTAGAAAGTTCTAATGTGTCGGATTTTATGAAATGTTTTGGAATTAAGTAGAACATTATTCTAGGGACTTTTGAATTTCTACAATGTCAACCAATTAATTTAGGTACAAGGGAGGCTTTCCAAATCATTCAGATTTATGATAGTATAAAAGGCAAGGAGAAAGAAATTTAGGTGGATTACTTTTTACGACATAAAATTATTTTTATATGGTTGTATGCTGATTTAAAAGGAATTCTAGCTAAAGTTTGTGGGTATCGAATTATATTAGAGGAGAACGCTACACCAGTATGCCAAAGAAAACATCAATTTAATCCAAAATACTCACTTATGGTAAAAGAAGAACTAGATAAACTCTTGGAGGTTGGACTTATCTATCCAGTTCGTTTCAATGCATAGATTTCATCAATTGTTATAGTACCAAAAAAGAATGGAAAAATTTGTATCTGTCAAGATTTCTAAAAATTAAATGCAGCTACCAAGAAGGATTATTTTCCTTTACCATTCACGGAGAGTATATTGAATGCTGTCATTGGTCATGAATGTTATTCATTTCTTGATGGATTCTCTAATTATAATTAAGTTAATATTGCAAAAAAAGACCAGTTAAAAATTTCTTTTATTATGGATTGAGGGACCTTTACCTATAAGGTTATGCTGTTTGCGCTTTGTAATGCAGTAGCTACATTTCAAAGGATAATGACACAAGTGTTCTAAGATTATCTATGAATTTCAATGGAAATATTTCTAGATGATTTCTGTACATTTAGTACAAGAGCCAAGTATTTAGAATGTCTAGGTCAATGTTTGAATCAATATACAAAATATGAAATTTCTTTAAATTTAGATAAATACCAATTTGGTGTACCTTTTGGTAAACTATTGGATCATATAATTTCGATGGTATGTATTGCTACAGATCTGGATAAAATAAAGATTATAGTAGAATTAAAGCAACCAGACACTATTACGGATGTTCGAGCATTTGGTAGCCATGTCAGTTATTATCAATGATTTATCTATCTATTCACAGTTATATGCCTTTCCTTGAAAAATTTCTTGAAGAAACTACCAACTGATGGGACCAGTCGAGTTTGGACAAAGGAATGTACAATTGCATTTGAAACATTGAAATAGAAATTGGTTTCAGCACCAATATTGATAGCACCTTGTTGGACAAAACCATTCCAAATTTATGTAGATGCATCTAATGTCGCGATTGGTTTTGTGCTAAACCAGAAAGATGACCGAGGTTTTGATCACCCTATTTATTATGCAAGTCGTCAATTGGTAGAAACTGAAAGAAATTATACAACAACCAAAAAAGAAGCATTGGGAATGATTTATTTCATACAAAAGTTTCAACATTATCTTCTTAGTTATAAATTTGTTTTCCATGTCGACCATGATGCTTTAAAATATATGATTAATAAGCTTCAATTGAGTGGTCATATTGCACGATGGGTTCTACTCTTGTACGAATTTGACTTTATTATTCAAGTAAGACTAAGAAAATCACATTCCAAAACGGACCATTTATCTTGGTTATCTAATATATTCGGTAATGAATCCATTAACAATGCACTACCCAATGTGGAACTGTTTGTGGTAGATGTAATTACTTTGGAGTATAGTGAAATAATTCAATACTTGACATTTCAAACCTTCCTACCCAATTTCAATGAAAATCTTAAACAACGCTTAATATTAAAATGTGCACCTTATACGATGATTGGTGAAGCTTTATATAAACAAGGCAAAGATGGAGTTTTGTGATTCTATATTTATCAAACTGAAGTGTGTACTATGTTAGAAGATTGCCACTTGGACAGTTGTAGTGGACATTTTGCAGAGGATAGCACAGCTCGTAAAGCTTTACAGGCTAGTTATTAATGGCCAACATTGTTTGTAAATGCCCACCAATTCGTCCATCATTGTGATCCATGTCAGAGAACGGATCGATCTACTGGAACTTTGGCAATGCCATTGGTACCAATTCTGGCTCGAGCACCTTTTAAAAAATGAGGAATTGATTTTGTGGGACCCATTGCATCAACCTCGAGAAATGAACAAAAACAGTATATACTGATAGCAATGGATTACATAACAAAATAGGCTAAAGCCGTAGTTACAAAAATCGATAGTACATGTACAGTAGCAACCTTTTTGTATGAAAATATTATTATACGGTTTGATTGTCCATGAGAATTGGTTAGTGACCGAGGAATTTATTTTATAAATAATACAATCAAAGCACTCACGGCTAAATATGAGATAAAACATCAAAAGACTACACCATTGTTGTGTTGTGGTTTGGCTACTATATGAAAATAATATAATTATGTACTTAATATATAATTTATCAAGTAACATGGTGAGAGCCATGTTAGTAGATTTTAGTTGGTTTTAGAATATAATTTGATTATTACCTTGAAAAGAGGTTGTTTAAAAAGATTACTATAGAATTTGTATAATTTTAATTTTCTTTTGATAGTGGCTTTTAAGATTGGTTTTGGTTGATAGTAACTTCTAAATATTTAGAGTCACCTTTGTTAGACATTGGTGACCTTTGAAAATTTCTTTTGGTTCTTTTATTTGGTGTTTAGAGCATAAATTATGTAAATCTTATAAGAAAAAGGATTGAAGAAGGATTTTGGTAGCAAAGGAAGTAATAAGAGCACCAATATAGATGAATGGAGATGAATAATAAAAATCTCCATTCCTATTGGTCAAAAATCATGACCAATGGACTTTGAAGAGGCTACCTGAGGCCATATTAGGAATTAGGGTTAGTTCCTCGAGTGCATTCGAACTTTGGAGGCTGGTATCAAAAGGTTTAGGTTTTTGGCTATGGTTTTTCTGCAAAATTTGTGTCATTTGGGGTTTTTATGAAGAAGTTATAGGCGCTCAAAGTTAAGGTGTTAGTTTTTGGACCTACTGTCACTCTTTGGGGCATTGCGCACGCATACAGACAGCAAACGAGGATCGGTGACTGGAATTGGAGAGAGCACTTTTTCGGCTAAAATTTATGCCTACTGTTTGTCAAATTCCAAGCTTTGATAAAAGAGATATTGGCAGTTGAAGTCAGTACTTGGAATCTAAGGGTAATAAGTAGCCCGAATTACTTATACTTGTGATTTGAGCTATATCTTAGATAATTTGATGATGTTTTGAGTCAAAATTTCTAAGATTGTGTATAATCTTGTTATAAAACTTTATACATAAGTTTTGTAGAATTTGGAGTTTGGATTTTTGAGATATAGGGAAAATAGTTTTTGGATGCTTGTAAGTTAGGATTTTGTGCATCTATTAGGGTTTCTAAGATGCTGAAAGTTCGGTGATAGATGCATAGTTCATTTTTGTTGTGATAAGGGTTAAGAATAGCATCTATCTTATGTAGAAATTTGAAACAAACTAAACGGTTGGATCGAGATATATGAGATCCTAAAGTCTGATGTAAAAAGGTCTTTGCGGGAAGAAAAATGTTTTAAAGGATTTTAATATATTTTGAGTTTTTATACAAAGCAAAGAGGATTTTTGGGAGCTAAGGCATAATATACAAGTGAAACATAAATTCTCTGCAGCTAGATACCTGGTGTATTTTCAAATAGCAAATCACGCCATACGACACTTGTGGTTGATCGTTTTACTTATTTTGAAAGGAACCTCCCAGAATAAACCTGTATAGGGGAATTCAAATACGGGGAGTGACTAGTTGCTTAAGCGTTCACGTTAGGATCACACAATTAATTACCTCCAATGTATCGTCTCTATTTCCATTATCTAAGCACACAAGGAAACTATAATCTCTCCTTTCACCTTATCAATCTCTTCCTTACAACAATTCAGTCATACCAATAACTGTTATTTCCACCAATATATCTTCACTCTTATAATTTCCAACTGTAATACCGCAACATCACAGCTTCAGCACACAATTACCCTCATTCCAATTATTAGAATTCTTCACACAGAACTACCATTCACATTACAGTGTTTCACACAACCACAGATTCACTCTTTCTGCTGAACTACATTCAGATTTCAGCATTCAATCTCTTTTCTTCTCATTCAATAACATATAATTCCAATCACACTTTCATTCCATGATTCACTTCATAATATTCAGAAACTCTCAATACTCTTATTTCAAAGAACATAACAACAAAAGAAAAGAGGTAGCACCAAGCTTACCTCGGCTCACACTATCACAGTAATGGCTGTTTCTTCCTCTCTCTCATCCTCCTTATCCTACCACGAGATACCAACTGCTACATCTCTAATGAAAACTACTTTTCCTAACTATTCATCCATTTTAACTACTGAACTACCTTTCCAATAGTCATCTATCCTTGTTTACACTATAAACTAAGTATCTACAAATCAGCAAATAAGTACTTATTCTACAACACCGTATCAGCTTAGAGCCAATGGACAAACGGAAAAGACTAATGGAATTTTATGTAAAATCTTAACAAAAATACTTTCAGGAGCGGGAACAGATTAGAACACTAAGTTGTTCGCAGCTTTATGGGCATATTGTACTGCATATAAAGTTACTACCAATGCTACCCCTTTCCAATTGGTTTATGGCCAAGAAACAATCTTATTTATTGAATTGGAAGTCCAAAGTTTACGAATTGCTATAGATACTAGATTAGGAGATTAGGATTCATTACAACACTGTTTAGAAGAATTGGAAAAATTAGATGAAACTAGAACCAATACATTAATAATAATGGAAACAGTACAAAAACGAAGGAAGACTTATTATGATAGTAAGCTTAGACCAAAGGCTTTTATGCCAAATGATTTGGTACTTCTTTATGATAGTCGATTTAAAAATTTTTCAAGAAAATTTGAAGTTCGATGGCATGGGCCATATCGAGTTATTGAAGGATTTCCAAATGGTTCAGTACAATTGGAAGATTTTATGGATACTAAATTTACGACACAGATCAATGGCAATCGGCTTAAATTTTATTATACATAAATACGGGACACATTTTTTGTTACAAAAGGGGGAGTCGATCCAATTGATTTGACCATAGTAAGAAGTAGGTGGGGGGCTCTTGAAAAGCATCATGTTTTCTTTTGTGGTTAAGGAAAAGATGGCGAATATGGTGTTTGAGAAAGTAAGGATGGAGATTGATTGGAAGAAATGGCAAGAGCAGCTGTAGGTAGAGGTTGCGATGTTAAAGACTAAACTAGTCGCATTAGCAAAGGAGGCGAATAATTTAGTACAAACCAATACACCAGTTTCAGCAACAATACCTTCGAAGATACCTTTGAAATCGATAGAAGAATGGCAAAAGATGTTGCAGGAGCGTGACAACTAAATTGCCCGATGTGAGTCTCAGGTACGGGAATTGGATTTGTTGAATGAAGATCTGATGACGCATTTGGATAGAGAATCCTCGAATACTGAGGCAGACGATGAAGATGTAGCAGAAGAAAAGATTAAGAATTCAAAGGATGATAAGCCAACGCCATTGACTGAAGAAGCCAACGCTGCTATGTCTTTATATGCTGAGACTAAATAATATTTACGAAGAGGTTGCACAATTAAGAGTGGGGCTATGTAGAATAGGTAAATAAACTTTGTGGTAAGTAACTGATTGGTTATTGACAACCTTAAAAATTAAACTAATGGTTATACAGTTTAGTTGATAACAGTAGGTTGTTAGTGGAATAAATGCTTAAGATTTCAAAGGGTCATAACATTTTGAATCCGCTGGCCGATAGATCATCTTTTTGGTAAAATAAATAGGTTGAGAAAAGTAAGCCGAGAGCTAGACTGTGAGAGTCGTAAGCCGAGAGCCAGACTATGAGAGTCGTAAGCTAAGAGCCACATTGAGAGAGTGATAAGCCAAGAGCTAGACTGTGAGAGTCGTAAGCCGGAGTAAGCTTGGTACTACCTCTTTTTTTTCTTTGCTTTTATTATTTACTTATGAAGAATTGTGATTGAGAGAAGTATTATAGAATTGATAGTCGTAGAATGGATTATGTATTGAATTAAGATAGAAGTAGTAAGCCTTGGTGTTTTGTAGTTTGATAATTGATTTCAGATAGCTAGAGTATAGTCAATTGTGACACTAATAGACCCAATTCATATAATCAGTCTTACTCCGTGTTCGAACCCACCTCTAATAGTTCAATTGCTTTGATATATCGAAGCTTGAACTCAACGAGTACAACAGCTATAAAAAGAGAAGAGATTTAAATGAGAGAAGAAGCACAAAGAAACAATTCAAAAGCTAAAGCAATTATTATCTTCTCCACCTGTATTGCGAAGGATAAGTTATGAGGATGGCAAATCGGTGATACTTATAATTAATACTAGTCCAATAGGTGTTGGTTGGGCTTTAGGACAAAATGATGAAGAAGGTAACATGTTTGCTATTAGATTTGGAGCTTAAGTATTAAGTGAATGATAAAGAAACTATCCACAGGTGAAACGGGAACTATGAAGAATAGTTACAGCTATGAAAAATGAAAGATATTATTTAATTGAGGCACCAGTGATAGTAGAAACAAATTGTTTGCCACTATTGGGAATGATTACCAATTGTAACATCCCTGATATTGCTATGCTAAGATGGATTGCATATATTAAATCTTTGAATCCTGAATTTAGCATATAGCAGGCAAAGATAATCTTGTAGCAGATATGCTATCCCGAGCTAGATATGAACAAGAAGAAGATTTGATTGAAGATATTGAAGATGTAGGTACTACCTTTTATTCTAGGGCACAACAAGTAGAGGATGAATATCCAAGTCCATTTATAGAAGAATTATATGAAGAAGAATGGATTGATATTGGGCACTATTTAAGCACATTATCAAGACAATTAAGATGGAGTGATATTCATTTCAAAAAGATTAGACGGAAGGCTTACAACTACCTCTTACAAGGTGGTTACCTATAAAAGCTATGCAAACGGGATAGTGGAATGCTACAAAGAGTAGTTTGCAAGAAAGAAATGCAAGAACAGTTAATCCATAAATTCCATGATAGTTTGTGGGCTGGACATAGAGGTATTTATGCCATCTTTAACAAGCTCAAAGAAAAATATTAGTGGCATAACATGTATAAAGATGTGGTGAAGTTTGTAGAATCATGCCAAACCTGTCAGATATACTCGAAGATTCGACATAGAGATGGATTGCATCCTACATATCTACTTGCAATACATTATAAATGGGTTGTGGACCTAGTTACTATGCCTATGGGAATATGGCAAATGCTGTACTTGACCTTGGCACGAGAAGATTTATCTAACCAAGTAGAAAGAAGAGCTCTACAAACAAAATCCACTGAAAGACTTTGTAGATTTTTACTAGAAGATGTGATTTGTAGATATGGATGTATTGGAAAAATTACTACTGATCATGGAGAATTGGATGCAGATGAGGTTAGACAATTCTTTGAGAGATGTGGAGTCAAGCTAGCACATACTACATCTTATAATCTGGAAGGCAATGCTAACAGTGAGCGAGGTCATCCTCCTATTGTAAAGGCCATTGTTAAAGCTTGCAAAAGAAGAATAAGAGAATGGCCAAGATTATTACCATTAGCTCTTTGGGCTGATCGTACTACTCACAGTTCAGTGACAGGATGTATGCCGGTAGAACTAATGCAAGGATAGAAGCCCATTATGCCCATTGAAGAGCAAATACCTACTTGGAGTATCTTGCCTTGGCAAGACAATATATCTAAAGAAGAACTTCTTGTACTTCAAATTTTTCAACTAGAAAGAAGATCTGAAGATATGAAAAAAAGTAATTATAAGGCTAAGAGAGTCACGCTTGAAGAATAAAGATAGATTTGATAAACAACACAGATTGAAGCCAAAAGATATTCAAGAAGGTGATTGGATTTTAGTATATGACAATAGCTTGGATAACCAACATAGTGCTCTCAAAAAGTTTTCTAAGCATTGGTTTGGATCTTATGTAGTTGTACATGTTTTGGATAATGCTACATATGCGTTAAGGGAATTAAATGGAACAAGACTCAAAATTCCAATTGAAGGAAAACGTATAAAACTTTTCAAACAACGAGATCAAGAACTAGTCCTCGAAGATGTTGAAGAAGAATTTGATCTATCTAGGTATGAGGAAGAAGAATTGGATTTTGAAGAAGACATTACTGAGGAGGTAATATAATGCCGACCACAACTTTGGTTCTTCTTGGTGCATACCGGAGGATGCACAAGTTTAAAGGAGGTGGATGTCGTATTGTAGTTTAGCTACTATATGAAAATAATGTAATTATGTATTTAATATATGATTTATCAAGTAACATGGTGAGAGCCATATTAGTAGATTTTAGTTGATTGTAGAATATAATTTGATTATTACCTTGAAAAGAGGTTGTTTAAAAAGATTACTATAGAATTTGTATAATTTTAATTTTCTTTTGATAGTGGCTTTTAAGATTGGTTTTGGTTGATAGTAACTTCTAAATATTTAGAGTCACCTTTGTTAGACATTAGTGACCTTTGAAAACTTCTTTTGGTTCTTTTATTTGGTGTTTAGAGCATAAATTATGTAAATCTTATAAGAAAAAGGATTGAAGAAGGATTTTGGTAGCAAAGAAAATAATTAAGACACCAATATAAATGAATAGAGATGAATAATGAAAATCTCCATTCCTATTGGTAAAAAATCATGACCAATGAGCTTTGAGGAGGCTACCTGAGGCCATATTAGGGATTAGGATTAGTTTCTCAAGGCTATTAGAGTTTTGAAAGCTAAGATCAAAAGGTTTAGGTTTTTGGCTATGGTTTTGGTACAAGTTTATGGTTTGGAGTTTATATGAAAGAAATACAAGCACTCAAAGTTAAGGTGTTGATTTGGGAGCTACAGTCACTCTTTTTGACATAATGAACGCGTACAGACAACAATTGAGGATTGGTGACCGTGATCCTGAGACTCACATGGCATTAGTTTTCAATTCCAGACAATATGTTTGGATGAGAGAATTGCAAGAGTCTACATTTATCAAATTAATAATTGACAACTATTCAAATTTGTTAATCAAGCTAATTTTTCAATCAATCCAAAAAGAACCAATGAAAGCAACTGAAAACACTAATATAGATTCCTCTTTTTGAAATTATGTCTTGTGCTGGTGTACCTCTAAGTAGAATTTTATACCTACAAGACTCCATTGCATCAATGCCGGCTGTTTTATCGAAAAACAATTCGTTCTACAAGCTTCAACCTCTGAACGTAAATGATCAACCACAGAGTAAACCAATGTTACGAAAATTCAATTTCCATCACTCCTATTCATCGGTACTCAAAGAATGAACCAAAATCAAGCACCTAGAAGCGTCATATCCACAAAACCAGAAACATTACCAAGTACATGTACAATAATCTTCAATATTACAGTCATCATCTAATAATGCAGAATGCTGCCCCAATCAACATTGCATCGTTAAGGAAGCAACTTCAGTAACCTACCTATGTACAGTGGGCACTAGTATCGTAGTTTACTAGACGTTTAACAAGCTACACGATCATGTACATAAATGCTCCATTTTCATTCACCAAACCTCTAAATCCCCTACAAAATGCCTGATACAGAGGTCGACACTCACCAGAAGAATCTTGCAAGTTGAGTTGATATGCTCACTACACTGCAGAAATAAAGAATGGGTGACACAAATCTAAAGCTAAAACTGTGCTACATAGGTTTTCACGTGTTGCTGAAATCCAGAATTGAGCTGATTGAATTTCTTTAAACATGCAGCAGGGATGCCTACGTGCATTAAACACTTTGATAGAGTTGGTGGTCATTGAGAGGTTGGGCACGGCTACGAATTCGTCAGTACTCGCCCTGTATTGATAAGTTGCTGCAGAGTCCTGCTTGAAGAGATTATTTGCGAGGTCCCCGTCGGCCCGGCCTCCCTCCACCGAGTTCATTGTTTGCCACACTAATCCCAAAGAATAAAGAAATCCATAAAAAAGTAACCATGAAGATTCGAGACACAATATTTGCCCTCTGGGCACGCGAAGTCCATGATTCTGCGGCCCACAAACCAAGAGCCACGAGAAGAATCAGCTCACATAAACTTGACAGTTGCCTGTAATCACTCTGGGTCACACATGTCGCATATGAAATTGACAGTGCAAATCGCTGTATCCCTCCGCAGAATACAGAGCAGCCTGGAGATCGAATTACACGAACAGTCACGGATTGTGAGAGTTCATTATTCATTATATAAGTCCTTCAAAATATGGTCGACTTTACGCACCCCTGACCCTAGACAACTACAGGTTTTCTCGGCGCAGAATAAAGCTCAGAGACCTTTCAAGATCTACTCTTCATTTGCAAAAGAATGCAAAACGTTTCTGAAGACGTTAACGAATTCCGTAAACCATTTCAAGCCCAATCTAAAACTTACAGAAAGCAGAGATGAACTCGCAACAAAAACAAACAATCAACTTACCAGACGAATTACTCTCCGCTTTTTCAAGATCCTGGTGCTCTACGTCTTCTTTCTTAGCACAAACTACAGCAGACCTGGACCTCGCTAACCCTAACCTTGCCTTGGTCGATTCCCGAGGTTTTGCTTCAACGACGCTAAACCCAAACCTCTTGGCACGTACTGAAGATACCCTGTGCTGAACAGAGCAGCTTAACCTTGATTCAATATCCAATTTCATCACCACCTTTTGACGACAAGACAGAGAATTCTGAGAGCCAAGTGTGCCACGGTGCTGGTGCTCAATCCGACGCGACCATGGTTGCGCACACTGCCTAGCTCCGGAAAGAGAAAGCCCCGTTGCTTCCATCACGGTCGCAACAACCAAACGACCCCAAGTCAGCCCAATTCACAACGCGATCGCAAAGCCCCACTCCAAGACACGAAATAAGTAGCGATTGAGTTTCACGAGAAGAGGAAGCGACATCCCAGCAGAGCTACAACAATACTTGGGCATTCGAGGCGGAGAGACCCAAATCAGCAGTGGCGCTGAACGGTGCAAGGCGTGAGGGAGGGAGGGAGGGAGGCTTTAGGGTTGCGGGGTGGGGATCGAAGCGTGGCCTGGGAAAGGCCTCTCCGCTGCCTCTCATCGCTCATCTCATCTCTCTCTCCTCTGTGCTTCATCTGCTGCTGCAGCTCTGCTTCTTGCTTTGAGTCGTGGCGCATAATCTCTTCATCATCGCTGCCATCGCTCCTCCGTCCCTTTCCCGTCACCTTTGTCCTCACTCGTCACCGACTCCTCCGCTCTCATTCGGCGACGGAGGGCCACGATTTGGCTCATTTCACACTGCCTGTTGAGGACTTCTGGGATTCAAATCGTCACTTCCTTGGCTCCCGTGTGTAAGGAGTCTTGTATCGTGATTTTTGATACATGCAGGGTGAACTGGTCGCATTGATTGAAAAAGAGGTCCAACGACCCACCTTAAGCCTGCTACTCATGTCACTACTACCCATATTACAATTCATACTAAGATAGAGGTTTTGGTCTTAAATGATATTATAGCTCATATTATTATATGTTGGATCATGTGTAGTTCTTTTAAATATAATATCATGCTTTTTGGATTTACAAATGTTCTAATTGCTTCCTAATATTTGATGAATAATATATTTTGTGAATATCTAGATAATTTTGTTGTGTTACTTGATCAACATTCTTATGTATTTTAAGAATATAGATGAATATAAGCAACATATTTGCTTCATACTAAATAAATTTAAGAATACATGATTATATACTAAGTGTCACAAATATATACATTTACCTCAATAGTTATTTATATGATTAAATAGAAGTAGGTGAATATAGATTAATTTCATCAAGTCTTTTAGAAAAGTTTCCTAGAAGCTTCATAGATGGGGTTTTGACTTTAGATGTATATATAGGTTAGAAACTTGGCCAATAAACTAACCACATGTTGGTAGCTTGTGGAATAAGTTAACTATGTGGCACATACATAGATAACTTGCCTAGCAAGTTAAGACATATGACTAGCAAAGTCAACACGTTTTGGAAGTCTTATATGACATCACTACGTAGCTCCTAGTTATAAGTATATAAAGAGGCAAGAGTGAAGCCTTCTTCACTCTTGTCAATGTCTTTCTAGTCCTTAGTCTTGTTCTAAGACTTTCTAGTTTTCTTATTTTTGGTGATAGCCATTCTAATTTGATATTACATCACCTTTTGAGTGACTTTTTAGTTCTCTTCAGTGACACAAGAGTATATTGAGGATTATCTTTCTTTGAGATTTATGTCCTTGACAGTTTGACAAGAGTGCTAATATACAATTTTTGTCTTGTTTTAGAAGTAAGTGGATTATTCCACTTCTATTGTTGTGTTTTGAAGGTTGTAGACTATCCACCTTTAAACAAAAAATCTTATTTTTTAACATTGATCTTTTCTTTACAAGAGAGTGGATTATCTCTCTTTGTAGAAATTTTTATTAGAGGTTGCAGATTATTCTTTTCTAATTTAATTTTTTGGATTTGTTTAAATTATCTATCGAAGGAAAGATTATGGATGCTATTCTTAGCAAAAGTGAGAATAGATTTACAACTATTGCGAATCTTCATGAGCTTGTCAACACTCTTAGGACAGAAATTTCATGCATCACCAACATCAAACATGGGAGCACTACTTCTATATACATGGAAGAAGTCTAGAGTCTATATCAAGAAGTTGTGTAATTGAAGGAAACAAGTCAATGAGCCTCACAACCACATTCAGGGGATCTTGCTTCTACAAGCTCAAGAAAAATAAGAATTAATATGCCCAAGAAGTTTGATGGAATAAGATTAAAATTTTGAAGGTTTTTATAATAAATTAAGCTCTACTTAAGATTACATCCATTTGAATATGCAGATGGATTTACTCAAGTTGGCTTCATAGGCACACTTCTATCTAGAAGTGCTCTCTCTTGATTTGTACCTTTGATGGAAAAGGATTCTCGACTTCTTTATGATTTAAATTTATTCTTAGAATTATTTATGGCCACATTTGGAGAAAGTGATTGAAAACGAGTAGCAAAGATCAAATTCTTACCTTTACAATAAGGATCACAATCAACTACCACATATACTACTGAATTTTAAAACCTTGCTTGTAATGTGGACTAGAATGACAAAGCACTTATCAATCAATTTTGATATGGATTGAAAGATAATGTCAAAGATTTGTTATTAACAATACCAAAAGTAAAATCTTTGGAACAATTTATTACTTAAGCCATTGTATGCTACAATTGATTATTTGAAAGATGTCAAGAATAAAGACTTGGCTAAAGAAGAACAAGTCAAATAATAGTGGCAACTCCTAAGTTTTTTGAAACATATTCATCAAAGCTAGAACTAATGTAAATTGAAACGATATATTTCAACCCTCTCACGAAGAAGGAAAAGACTCATTGTTGCCAAGAAGGTTTATGTTTATATTGTAGAGAAGCTAAGTACACCATTGTCGTGTTGTAATACGACTATAGGATGAAAATATAAATGAAAAAGTTTTTATTAATATTTAGTCATCTTGGATGTTAGGTACAATGGCCAATTCCAGTGCCAATATTCAAGGGCTAGTTAATGTCATTCCATTGCAAGCTATACCACCGTACGTGACATCGGCAATATGCTCTGCCGACGTCATTGAATCAAGTACCTGTCAAAGACAAGAACTCGATGAAAAAATAATTCAGACAAGTGAGCCTTCACTCAAAGAAAGATAACAAAATATAAATAAATAAATATGTATATTGAAAGAGAAATTGGAATGGCTATTGCCAAAAGACAAGAAAACTAGAGACCCTTGAAACTAGACTAGAAGCAAGAAAGGAGTTGATAAGAGTGAAGAAGGCTTCACTCTTGTCTCTATATATACTATCCAACTAGGAACTACATGGCAACGTTCTATAGGACCTCCAATATGTGTTGACTTTGTAGGACACATGCCTTGACTTATAAGGCAAGTTTTTCTACGTGTGGACTATATAGTTAGCTTGATCTTCAAGCTAACAACATGTGTGGCACATGGCCAACTTGTTGACCACGTTTTTAATCCAAAAAATCAATTAAAGATACCTATGAAGTCAAAGCAACATCTATGAAACTTCTAGGAAGCTTCTATATTAAATACTATAGAATTAATTTACTTTTACCTACTTTTACTTACTTCCACCTATTTGTATATGTAATTACTAGCTTATATAAGTATGTCCATGACATTACCTTCCTTTCTAGGGACGAGTTCCACGAGGAGTGGTCATCATATGTTGAGGAAATCTATCATGCGAAGAATTGTATTCGCCACATACTCTAATCTTTGTTCTCTTCGAAGATGATTGATAGGGCCTCTCAACCATCGGTAGTGTCTTATACTAGGGCGGGAAGACCACCCAGTTATTTGATCATTGTTGAGGCCTTCATAACTTCCTTCAAATAGAACATTTGGAACACCATCAGGAGTTTTTCCTACCTCTAGCACAATCATCAAACATTGAGAGTCCCTTCCCAAATCGTGATACCAAACGCATTGTATCTCGCCATCTATTCAAGGAAGAACATGTCATTCTTGAAGATCTTCATCTCAATTGTGTCGTCTTGAAGGTTGTGACAATCGTAATATCTCATCTGGTAGATCAGCAAATGAAGGCTCTCGAGTCAAATCCACTGGTTGTTGGTTCTCCATCTCCTAAGCATCACTACTACAAAGAAGCTACGAACAAAGATTGAAAGTAGAATGTTATCTTGCCTAGAAGTTGTTTCTTTTATAAAAAAGATTTTCATCTTGATTTTGATGGATATCATTGATGAAAAGCCTCCACTACCTTTGCTACATTTGCAAGATTCTTTATTGGCTCCCATGTGCGTTCACTAATATCATATCCATGCCAATGGATAAGATATTCTAATTTATTTCGGCACTGCCTTGAATCTAAGACTTCTTCTACTTTAAATTCTTTATTATTGTCCACTTCTATAGGAGGAGGTGGAGCTTGTCATCTTCTTGGTATGTCCACTGTCTTGTATGGTTCAAGAAGAGACATGTGGAATATTGGATGGATTTTCATTGACTCTCGTAGATGTAAACGATATGCAATTGGATTGATTTGTGTAGAAATAGAAAATGGTCCAAGTCTTTGATAGTCCAATTTATCACAAGGACGAGTGGTCTTAATATTGTGACGAAGTAGCCATACCTTATTACCCAAGAAGAATGGTGGTTGTTCCTTTCGATATACATCCGCATTGACCTTTTGTTGTTCTTGAGCCTCTTTTAACTACGCCTTTATCGTTGCATGTAGCTCTGATAAATGAATCGCCATATCTTTCTCAACAGGATTATCAACTTTTAAAAAGTCAAAAGTATCAAGTCGTAGATAATAACCATAATCAACAAAAAAAGGTGTTTGTTTTGTAGAAGAATGTACCGTGTTATTGTAAGCAAACTTTGCCAATGGCAAAAGAGTTGTCCAATTATCTTGTTGGTAATTAATGGTACATCTTAAATATTGCTCCAAAACTTGATTAACATGCTCCGTTTGTCCATCAGTTTGAGGATAGAATGTCGAAGATAGTTTTATATCCACTTTAAGAATCTTGAAAAGAGTCCGCCAAAATCTTGATACAAAGTGTGTTCCCCTATCTGATATAATATCCTTGGGTAATCCATGATAGCGATGGATATTATCAAGAAAGAGCTTAGCTGTTTCTTCACCAGTGATAGATTTTGTACATGGTACAAAATGTGCCATCTTGGTAAAACGATCTATTATTACGAATATAGAGTCATAAGAATCTGACATTGGAAGATCCGTGATGAAGTCCATAGAAATAGAAGACCATGGTTGTTCTTGAATGGATAATGGCTGAAGAAGCCCAAAAGGTTGATGACGAGGAGTTTTTGATCTTGAGCAAACATCACATGATTGTACAAAATCTTTGACTGCCTTCCACATTTGAGGCCACCAAAAATCTCTAGATATCAGCTCCAAAGTCTTATTATATCTAAAATATCCTGCTATTGGAAAGTCGTGACGAGCTTGAAGAATATGTAAACGTGCTTCTTCTTCTGGAACATATAGGCATCCTTCGAAATAGAGTAGGTTGTTCTTGAATTCAAATTTAGAAGGATCATGAGATTTAGAAGAATTATTCTTGATATCATGAACAAGAGGGTTTGAAGACATACTTAACTGGACTTCCTTAAGAAAAGTTAAATCAATAGTCAATGTTGATTTTATTGCTAAAAGATGAAATTACTCCGGCTTCAAGAGAACCATTCTTTGTTGCTCAAAAGTTACATCTCCTTCTTTTGGTACAAGATAAGAACGTCTAAACAAGGCATCGGACAAACCTTGTTGTTTTCCTGGCCAATAAGTGATGATGAATTCGAATCTTGATAAAGACATACTCCAACGACCTTGACGATGATTTAATACGTGTGTTGATATAAAATACTCGAGGTTCTTGTGATCAGTATACACGGTGATTGGACTAGAAGCACCTTCTAGATATTGATGCCATTCTTGAAAAGAATCCACAATTGCAAGAAGTTCTTTGTCATGGATCTCATAATTGATTTCTGCTGTTGAGAATTTTCTTAAATGAAAGGCTACTAGATGAAGTTTGTCATCTATTCCCATTTATGATAAAATCACATCTAGAGCAAAGTCTGATGCATCTGTTTCCATAAAGAATGCTTTGAAAAAATCAACATGATACAAGATTGGTGCAGAAACAAACGTTGTCTTCAAAGATTCAAAAGCAACTTCCGCTTCTTCATTCTATTGAAGTTTGTCTTTACAAGTCAAATATGTAAGTGGAGCTGCAACTCGAGAGAAGTCCTTGATAAAGATTCGATAGTAGTTGGCAAATCCCAAAAAACATTGGACATCTCTTACCGTTTTTGGGATCTTCCAATCTATAATAGTTTGAAATTTTTTAGGATCTATGATAAGTCCATCATTTGAAATGATGTAATCTAAGAAATTGACTTGAATAGTGTGGAATACACACTTTTCTATCTTGGCATAGAGTTTTGTATTTCTTAATTTTTATAACAAATGATGAACATGAAGTTCATGTTCTTCTGGATTCTTAGAATAGATCAAGATGTTGTCTAGATAACAGGCCACAAAATCGTCCAAAAACTCTCAAAAAACATCATTTATTAGATGTTGAAAAGCTGTTGGTGCATTTGTAAGTCCAAAAGACATGACGTTGTATTCAAAATGTCCATACCCAGTTCGAAACGTAGTCTTTTATTCATCCCTTTCTTTGATGCGTACTAGATTGTATGCTCCCCGGAGATCTATTTTTGTATAGAACTTAGCTTGATTCAACTGATCAAGAAGTCTAGATATTAAAAGTAGTGGATACCTATTCTTGATAGTAATCTTGTTGAGTCCTCGATAATCAATACATATCTACAATGATCCATCTTTTTTCTTCACAAATAGAATTGGAGCTCCTGCCGGAGATTTAGAATGGCATATGAAATTCTTGGCTAGATTTTCTTCAATATACTCCTTGAGTTCAGTCAACTCATTTTATGATAAACTATAGATTGGTCCGAATGGCAGTTATGCTCTTTCTTGAAGGTCAATTAATCAATCATAGGGACGATGTTCCGAGAGTGTATCCGCATTCTTTTTTTCAAATACATCTTGAAATTCTTCATATTGGCTTGGAATGCCACTTGAAGTCTTTTCACTAGAAAAAACAGGTGTGGCATAAATAATATATGGTGATTCTTTCATAGCAGCATGCAAAAAAGCTTTTGCACCTATCAATACGGGTTTAATTGAACTGGACTTATGACTCTCTATTTAATTAACTACATTGTTAATTATACTTTTAGAGAAAGTAAGAGTTCGAGAAATCCAATCTATTTGAGGGTTGTATTTTTCTAACCACAATAAACCTAAAATTACTAGATTAGAGGGAAATCTAATGATAATAAGTACTACAAAACTATTATGACTATTGATTATTACTTCTATAGGAAGGGTTTTGTGAGTAATATCTCTTGAAGACAATAAACGACCATCTATGACTTCTATATGAATAGGTTTAGTTTTCTTTACTAAAGATATGCTATGTCTTTTAGTAAATTCTTCATCTAAGAAATACGCCGAGGGTCTTGAATCTAACAAGGCAGAGGCTTTGTAATATTTAGGTCCTAAAATAACATTTAATGTAAAACAAGGAGAGGGCTTTGAAGAAAGAATAGGACCTTTATTAGATGTTGTGCAAGGTTTCAACCGCATAGTCCTTATTGTAGCTGGACAAACTCGTTTTCGGACATATTGTCTTCTTTCACAGCCATACTCCTCATTTTGTGATTGCGTCGTTTCTTTGGACAATGTTGAGCAGTGTGCTTTAGTTCTCCACAATATAAACATAATCCTTCTTGACACCGACGAGTCTTTTCTTGCTCTGTAAGAGGTTTAAAACGTACTGCATCAATTTTCATATCCTCTACTTCCGAATGTATGTATTGAAGAGGTGTTGGTGTTGCCATTGAATTATAGTAACGTTGAGGTCTACTTGTACGGTTCTCAGATCGAAATTCAAAAAGGCGATTGTCGCACTTCACAGTAAAGTCAATTGCTTGACTCAATGTTTGAGGATCAGGTAAGTTGAGCATTAATTTTTTTACCTCATATTGTAATCCATAGAGAAATTGGTTAATAAGTACAACATGATCCTACTTGATATTAATTACAAGTTATCAAAATTGTGAAGCATACAAGGTTACTGATCGATTGCCTTGTCGTAAAATATGGATCTTATTGGTTGCAACACGAATTGCATCATGTTCTCTATACATGGATCGAAACTCCGTTAGAAAAGCTTCTAAATTATCTAATATTGGATGTCGTCGTTCAAGAAAAGATGAAAACCACGATAGTACTGAATCTGAAAGAAGCGTATCAATAAATCTAACTTATGATCCTGGAGTTGGGTAGCTTTGGGGTTGAAGTTCAATCACAAGTTACACTTGATTGATAAATCCTTGAAACTTAAATCTGGTGACATCAAACTTCTCGGATAGGACAATTCTTGATTCTTTAACACTAGAAGGGCGTTCCACCATAGGAGAAAAGACATGGTCTGGTACAGATGTTGAAGCAACTCCAACCATTTCTATATCTTCACTTCCTGCCAATCTTATTGCTCCTTGTGGTGGTAAATTGAGTTGATGCATCGCAAGCATTAACTCCCTCAATTGCTCTTGCATTTGTGCCATTGCATTCTTCATTTCAACAAGTTCTGCCATGATAACACTTAAAAAAGAGAAGATGTCTAATATCACTCAAGACAAATAGAAGAGAGGGCTTGAGAACAAAGAAAATACTAAGGACAATATCAGTTTAGAAGAGGGTAATCTACAACTTCTAATATGCTTATATCTTATCAAGAAAAAGGTGTAATCCACTCTTAATCAAGATTAGACAAAGCTCTGATATTGTAGGTATAATCTTGTCAATCTGTCAAGAATAAGAACTCGATGAAAAAACAATTTAGACAAGTGAGCCTTCACTCAAAAAAAAATAATAAAATATAAATAAATAAGTATGTATATTGAAAGAGAAATTGGAATGGCTATTGCCAAAAGATAAGAAAACTAGAGACCCTTGAAACTAGACTAGAAGCAAGAAAGGAGTTGACAAGAGTGAAGAAGTCTTCACTCTTGTCTCTATATATACTATCCAACTAGGGACTACGTGGCGACGTTCTATAGGACCTCCAATATGTGTTGACTTTGTAGGATACATGCCTTGACTTACAAGACAAGTTTTTCTACGTGTGGGCTACATAGTTAGCTTGATCTTCAAGCTAACAAAATGTGTGGCACATGGCCAACTTGTTGACCACGTTTCTAATCCAAAAAGTCAATTAAAGACACCTATGAAGTCAAAACAGTGTCTATAAAGCTTCTTAGAAGCTTCTATATTAAATACTATAGAATTAATTTATTTTTACCTACTTTTACTCACTTCCACCTATTTGTATATGTAATTACTAGCTTATATAAGTATGTCCGTGACAGTACCCTCCGTACTAACGAAACAACTAGGATCATTTTTTAACCCTACATGGAATAAGCCTAGTAGGTATATATTGATAGAGACACCGAATATGCTTGATGGAAGGTGTAAGAAGACCACTTCGTTATTTCCATTGTAGACAGATTAGTCATTATACTAATGAATGTTCCAATTCCAGAGCTAGTGATGATTACACACTAATGTGTGGAAATTACAAATAGTCGAGGCATATTTATCAGCAATGTAATGCTCCGTTCAATTTTAATAATTGAGATCAGTAGATCCAAAGCCATGGAAAAATTGAGGAGATAAATTGAGGTCCTCAAGATACTCCGGTAAATCAGGTGGAATGTATCCAAGCTGTTCTTACCAAGAGTCGGCAAAAGGAAAAACGACCAATTCAACATTTGATTGAGCTTGATACGAAGGACCAATTTGATCCAATTACGGAGACATCTAATCAAGGTCCTGTTACGAGCTTCTTATGCGGTATGAGACCTGACTCGGTTGGGCAACCTAATGAGGTCTCGATTACGGAGGCTTCGGTTCTATTTCAAGCTGTTTCGTTCTCTATGCCATTTCAAGAAAAACATCCTTTTTGTGAGAAGATCCTCTTAGAGGCTGAAATTCTATGGAAGTGCGGTTTGTCGTTCCAATTTCAAATCCAAGGCGGAAGAATAGGAGACCTCATGGAGTTAAAAGAAAAAGAGAGGAAAAAAAAGAGGGCTTTCAGAGAACGGAATTTTTAGAGTTGGAGAGCTAGCTTCAAGCTCCTTCAAAAGATGTAAGACTAGGATTTCATAGGATTTGGAAGGACTTTGCAATCGTTGCTCAAAGTCAATGTTTGTATTGGTGATTGGATTTTTTACAATAAAGTTAAGGCTAGTACTCTTGATTGTTTTGTGAAATTAGAAAAATATCTACGGTTGAAATTTTAGAGATATCTAGATGGTTGAATATGCCAAGTGCATGCAAAAATTTATATTAATCTAATAGTACAGATAGAGGATATTTGATCATTAGTGTAAAGAGATATCAAAAGTCGGCATATTGGGGTTGTTTAGGGTTTCTATAATATCTGGAGATCTATTAGTTGGAATAAAGTGAATTTTCATGTGATAAGTCAAAGACTTGTGAATGAGAGCTACACATAAGGTTTGAATGAGAATTAATGGTTGGAGAAGGAAAAATTGCAAGTCAAGGTTTATCATATACTTTGTAAGTGGCGGTCAAGGGACATTAGTGTGGATTTAGGACGTTTTCTTATAATCTATAAGTTAGATTGGATTGAAACTTCTTGAGCATTTAGAAGACTTGCAAAGATACTAGTGGTAAAAGTTTTACAACAATTGGACGATCGGATTGAGAATTACAGCTTACCAAAGCTCGCTATCTAGGATTAGGATTTAAAAATTCTAAAAAAATAATAATTAAAAATTAAAAAAAAATAATACAAATAAAAAAATAAAATAAAACTAACAAATAACAAAAGAATTTGTGCTTATAATATCTTAAATTTATTAAAAATAGTGTTTCTAAGGACTTTGTATTGGGATTAAGCTTTACATTGAAATCCGAAATAGTTTGTATTTAGATGGTTGAAACTTACTAGACTACTTGGATACTTACAAAACATCATTTTATCTTCCATAGTAAAATATCCGGTATATTCTGAAGCAATAGAGCATATAATACGACATAAGTGGTGAATCCGATGTGAAATGCTTGAGGTGGGAGATATTAAAATTTGTTTATTTTTATTTTTATTTTATGGAGAATGAGAATAAAAATTTTGAAGGAGCTTTGGAAGGAGCTTCAAGTGGAGCTTGTGGTGGGATTTCTTCTAAAAGATAAGGTATGTACATGGATCCATCCATTGCTAGTATATTTCAAGCCTTATCATTATCTATGCAGCAACAACAAAGCAATGATTGCAAAGAAGCTTTAGGTCAATAAAATTGATCAATTTGATGGAAGGGATATTTCAAGGTATTTAAGATATTATGTTCGGGAAATGGAATTAAATTGGATTTCTCAAAAGAAGATGGTTGAATTATTTGGACTTGCCATGATACCAAAAATAAGAAAGCATATTACATCAATTATGGAGTATTATGGAAATTCATTGGAGATTTTTTTGCATGCATTAAAAGACGAATATTTTTTGGAGGACACTGATTGTGTTAATAAGAAACTATTTCTAGAATGGATTGAGCGGCTTGATAAGAATTTGAAAGCAATAGAGCTACTAAAGAAATTTGAGAGGCAGTATTCTCAATTATCAAAGGTAGAAAAATTGACATTAGAGCCGAATAAGGTTGAATTATTTCTTCAAGCTGTTGATGGAAAATTACAAGGGAAATTGGAGTTGCTTCTTAAAGACAAAGAAGAAGATGAAGGATTGACAAGAAAGTGAAAAAATATTAAAAATGCAGTGGATTTGCTTATAAAAAGGGAAAGGAAGAAAGATACAAGTAATATTCCAAAAGTAGTACAAGCACCTAAAATTCCAGTACATACAACACAATCAACAATGCCTACTGTTCAACCTTCAATATCTTTATCGAAGAATGGAGATATGAAAATTGAAGAAATTATACGTGGAATACGAGATCTTCAAATCAAATTGGTAAGACTTGAAGAAAACACTTCTACAAATAATTTGAAGAATGTTTCAAAATAAAGATATGTACAAAGATGTATCTTGTGTGATGACGCTTGAGATACTAGGAAGGATTGCAATGAATTTAATAATATAGTACAGCAAAGAGTTATTTATTGGAAAGTTGGAAAGATTGTATTAAAGGATACAAAGGGTCTTTTTCAAACCAATTTTGACAAAGGAGGTATGAAAGCATTGATTCAAGATTATTTAATAGAACATGGAATAGCAACATGAGAGAGTACAAGTTATAGTGCTAGAATAGATGATGACTTTGGTGGAAGTATAGAAACTAGTGAATTTTGGACTTCTGCCATTTCTACAATACAAAAAGGAAAAATGCCTAGAAAAGTGTTATTGAGGACTACAGCTACAATATGAGGTGCAATAGGTTGGAAAGATCCTATTGAGTCTCTTTTAGTTCATGCATATATTGCTAAGAGCCAATATGAAGCTTTGATGGAAGAAAAGAGATGAGAAAATTTTGATGATACAAGAGAAGGAAATTCTTCTAAGAAGCAAACTCGATGAGACAAGGCTCGTGAGGCGGCTTCACAAGAATTGCCTCTAAAGGATACTTCAGCATCATTGGAAGAAAAAACAAAGAAGACAAAAGATAAGGATAAATCAATTGCTTATAAGCTACTTTCTGATATTGAAGCGGCAACCAATTTAAAAGGGGTGCTAGAAGAACGTATATTAAATGTCAAGGTCGAATTTACATTGAAAGAGATTTTGGGAATTGCAAAAAAGGAGTTTCATGATATTATCATTGACAGCATTAAGCAAAAGAGATAATTAATGGATGAAGCTGGAATGATTCATGCTATTGATGCAAGATTATATAAAGATGAAGAAAAAGTTGATAATGGTTATAAATAATCAACAAATAAAAAGAATAAATATAATCAATGAGTATGTTTCAAAGATTATAGTGATGAGGAAATGAAAGCTTTAAGCCATTATACTCGAAAGCATTGGGCAAGAGCAACTACTAAATTATTAATAAAAGTAGGAGATATAGAAGAACCAATTGTTGCTTTAATTGACCATGGTTTTGAAATAAATATTATGTTTAAGGATCTTTATAAGAAGCAAAAAATGGCCAATTGATTTGGAACATAGATGGGTAATACGGGTAGCTAATAACACACAAGGTGAATTATATGGAGCTTGTTTAGATGTCAAAATTCAGATTGGAGATGTTGGGACAGAACAACATTTCTTTATTCAAGATACAACATCTTATCCATTGATTTTAGGACAACCTTATATTACTGCAACAAGAATGGAAACAAAAGTACTTGATAATGGTTCTACTTATACAAGGATACGTAGTGAAGATGGAAGGAAAGTTGTATAATTTCTAACAGTACCTCTTAATCATGATCGAAATCGAGATAGGTTGAGGAAGAAACCATTGCCAAGGATTGTTGAAGAATTTAAGAATTTTGAAGAAGTACCACTATAAAGCGAGATTATGGAGGTACAAAAGAGGAGGTACTCTCGTGAAATGTAGGTGCCTTTGATGCAAGTTTTATTGATATTTTTGAGAATGGAAATATTATATATAAGAAAGTTGATGATTTTAAAAGAAAAGAAAAAAAAAAGATTATATAGTATTGAAAGGAAATTATGCAAGTTAGGGACATTAAAAGATGATGAAAGGATTTTAGATATTTATAAAGAAAATAGATTGGAGGATTCTTTGGAATTAATTGCATCTATTGGATTAGGAGATAATGATAAGATTGTGGAAATTTATTCCAGGGAGGTTTATACTATACTTGAATCTTTTCAAGCACCAAAAGTTATTGTAGAGACAAAATATAAAACACTAGATAAAAAGATAAAATCTGTTGCCGGACCTTTATTAAAAGATTTTAAGGAAAAAATGAAAGAAGCATCAAAAGAAGAGAGTTTAAGAGATCCAAAGAAGATTGGACATTAGTTTACAAAGGAGACTTTTGAAGAATTGAAGATTGGATATGATGGTTCTTTATTTCCAACAAAAATTGAATATTTTAAAAAAATGCTTGCGAAACGAGGTAAATCATTTACCTTTGGGTCTAGTGAAATAGGATGTGTAGATTCTAATATTGTTGCTCGTATGGTTATCTTTATAGTACATCATGTGCCTTGGAACTTAAGGCCAATTTCCGTGCCGAGGGCACATTTATCTAAATTTGTAGAATTATTGAAAGAAAAGAGGTGAATAAAAATTTTGGAGCCTTTTTTTTCTCTATATTTTAGTCGTTGATTTACGATGCTTAAGAAAAATAGATTGTTACATTTTATTCAAGATATGCAGCCAAAGAATGCAGTAACTATAAGAAATGTAGGTATAGGACCTTTAGTAGACGAGTTTACAGAAGCGTTTGTAGGAAAGGTAATTTATTCAATGGATGATTTATATTCGGGTTATGATCAATTTTAACTTACGCATAGGAGTAGAGATCTAACAACTATGAGAATGCCACTTGGATTAGTTAAAATATGTACTCTCCCACAAGGTACTACTAACTCAATTGCTCATATGATGAATGGGATGAACAAGATATTAAGAGACTTCATTTTTGAAAAAACTATGCCTTTTTTAGATGATGTTCTTATCAAAGGATGTAAAGAAGGAAAAAAAGATGAAACTTTAGATGAGAAGGGATGTTGCAATCATGTTGTTAATCATATACATGATTGTGAAAAGATTTTAATTCAACTTGAAGAGGTTCATCTTACACTTTCAGGAGCAAAATCTACATTTGGAGTGCAAGAAGTTCTTATTGTTGGACATTTGTATGGGTTTTATGGAAGAAAGTCAAATTTAAGCAAAGTTGATGCAATAGGAAGGATGAAAGATTCATGTGACTCTTTAACAAAAGTACGCAGGTTTTTAGGAGCTTGTGTATTTTATCGTATATGGATTCTTTATTATGCTTATATAACGGATCCATTGTATGAATTATTATATAAAGATTATCAATTTAAATGGGAAAGAAAGCATATTAAAGTAATTCAGAAGCTAAAGGTGTTATTGATGATACCTCCAATTTTAAGAAGAATTGATTATAACTGTAATAGACAAATAATTCTTATTGTGGATACTAGTCCTATTGCTATTAAATGGACTATGGATCAAGATGATTTAAGTGGAAATAGATTTGTTGTTCGATTTGGAGCTAAAGTTTTAAGTATTCTTCAATGTGCATATTCACAAGTCAAAAGAGAAATTTGAGGAGTTATTTCGGCTATAAAAGTTGAAAGGGATTATTTCATTGGTGCAGCAGTAGTAATTGAAATAGATTGCTTGCCATTACTTAGAATGATTATTAATTGTTAACCGCCGGATATTGCAATGTTAAGATGGATTGCTTATATTAAGTCATTAAATCCGGAATTTAAGAATGTTGCTAGAAAAGATAATTTAGTAGTATACATGCTATCTCGAGCAAGATATGAAAGAGAAGACAAAATGGTTGAAGACATTAATGATGTTGGATCAAAATTCTATTCAATATCAAATCTTAACAAAGAAGACAAGCTATTTCTTGAAGAATTTTATGAAAGAGAATTATTGGATATTGGTCATTACTTGAATAACTTAACTAAGCAACAAAATTGGTCTACAGAAAAATTTAAACAAATAAGAAAAAAACATATGGATTTTTGTTTCAAGAAGGATTTTTATGGAAGAGACCAAAGAAAGGAATTGGAATGCCACAAAGAGTGATAGGCAGTAAGAAAGAGAAACAAAAATTATTAAAAGGGTTTCATGATAGTTTATAGGCAGAATATAGAGAAATTTGGGCTACTTTTGTTAAGCTTAAAGAACGATATTGGTAGAAAAATATGTATCGAGATGTGCTCTTATTTGTAGAGTCATGTAAAATTTGTCAAACATATTCTAATATACGACATTGAGATGGTCTTCATCCTACATATCCTCTAGCTATTCATTTTAAATGAGTTTTTGATTTGGTTATTATGCCAATTGGGTTATGGCAAATGAGATATTTGATCTTAGCTCGTGAAGATTTATCAAATCAAGTAGAAGGAAGAGCATTGAGAACAAAATCTATGGAAGGAATTTGTAGATTTTTTCTTGAAGTTGTTATTTGTCCCTATGGATGTATAGGAAAAATCACTACAGATTATGGAGAATTAAATACACAAAAAGCTTGTGAATTCTTTGAAAGATGTGGAATTAAACTATTATTGATTACTACTTATAATCCTGAAAGAAATACAAAAAGTGAACGTGGTTACCCACCAATTGTGAAAGTATTAGTTAAAGCTTGTAATGGGAAGGTTAGAGAATGGCCATGACTTTTGTCATTTGTATTATGGACTAATCGAACAACTCATAGCTCAGTAACGGGATATATGCCTATTGAGCTTATGACAGGTCAAAAACCAATTATGCCAATTAAAAAAAAGGTACCTACTTGGAGTATGCTACCATGGGAAGATGGATTGACAAGAGAAGAACTTCTAGCTATTAGAATTCAAAAATTAGAGCAAAGGTCGGAAGATGTGCAAATAGCATTAGAAAGGTTAAAAAGAGCAAGGTTACAAAACAAGGCACGATTTGATAAGCAGCATCGATTAAAGCCTAAAGCAATTGAAGAAGGTGATTGGATTTTGATCTATGATAGTAGCTTGGATATTCAACATAGTACTTTAGAGAAGTTTTCTAAACGATGGTTTGGACCGTATGTGGTAACAACTGTTCATGATAATGTAACTTACTCATTGTGGGAGTTAAATGGAACGAGGTAAAAAATATCAATTGCAAGGAATCGAGTAAAAATATTTAAACAAAGATACACAGAAATAAGTATAGAAGACGTTGGAGAAGACATAGATATTCCTCAATAGGAGGATGAAATTGACTTGGATAACAAAAGTGATGAAGAGGATTTGAACGAAGACTTAGAGAACATATTATGAATCAAACAACAATTAGGTTATTTGGTGCATACCAGAGGATGCACATGTTCAGAGGGGATGGATGTCGTGTTGTAACATGACTTTATGGTGAAAATATAAATGAAAAAGATTTTATTAATAATTAGTCATCTTGGATGTTAAGAACAGTGGCCAATTCTAATGCCAATATTCAAGGGCCAGTTAATATCACCCCATTGTAAGCTATACCACTGTACGTGACATCAGCAATATGCTCCGCTGACATTATCGAATCAAGTACCCTCTGTATCAATGAGACAACCAAGATCATTTTTTAACCCTACATGGAACAAGCCTAATAGGTATATATCAATGGAGACACCCAATATGCCTGATAGAGGGTACAAGAAGACCACTTGGTTATTTTCGTTGCAAACAAATTAGTCATTATGCTAATGAATGTCCCAATTCCAAAGCTAGTGACGATTACACACTAATGTGTGGAAATTACAAACAGTCGAGGCATACTTATCAGTAATGTAATGCTTCGTTCAATTTCAATAATTAGGATCAGTAGATCCAAAGCTATCGAAAAATTGAAGAGATAAATTGAGGTCCTCAAGATACTCTAGTAAATCAGGTGGAATGTGCCCAAGCCATTCTTACCAAGAGTCGGCAAAAGGAGAAAGGACTAATTCAACATTTGATTGAGCTTGATACGAAGGACCAATTTGATCCAATTACGGAGACATCCAATCTAGGTCCTGTTATGAGCCTCTTATCCGATATGATACCTGACTCGATTGGGCAACCTAATGAGGTCTCGATTACAGAGGCTTCGGTTGCATTTCAAGTTGTTCCGTTCTCTATGTCGTTTCAAGAAAAACGTCTTTTTTGTGAGAAGATCCTCTAAGAGGTGGAAATTCTATAGAAGTGCGGTCTGTTGTTCCAATTTTGAGTCCAAGGCGGAAGAATAGGAGACCTCACGGAGTTAAAGGAAAAAGAGAGGAAAAAGAAGAAGGCATTTGGAGATCAGAATTTTTGGAATTGGAGAGCTAGCTTCAAGCTCCTTCAAAAGATGTAAAACTTGGGTTTCATAGGATTTGGGAGGACTTTGCAATCGTTGCTCAAAGTCAATGTTTGTATTGGTGATTGGATTTTTTGCAATAAAGTTAAGGCTAGTACTCTTGATTGTTTTGTGAAATTGGAAAAATATCTACAATTGAAATTTTAGAGATATCTAGATGATTGAATATGCCAAGTGCATACAAAAATTTATATTAATCTAACAGTACAGATAGAGGATATTTGATCATTAGTGTAAAGAGGTATCAAAAGTTGGCATATTGAGATTGTTTAGGGTTTCTATAATATTTGGAGATCTATCAGTTGGAATAAGGTGAATTTTGATGTCATAAGTCGAAGAATTGTAAATGAGAGCTACACACAAGGTTTGAATGAGAATTAATGGTTAGAGAAGGAAAAATTGCAAGTCAAGGTTCATCATCTACTTTGTAAGTGGCGGTCAAAGGACATTAGTGTGGATTTACGACGTTTTCTTGCAATCTATAAGTTAGATTGGATTGAAACTTCTTGAGCATTTAGAAGACTTGCAAAGACAATAGTGGTAGAAGTTTTACAACAATTGGACGATCAGATTGAGAATTATAGCTTACCGAAGCTCGCTATCTAGGATTAGGATTTAAAAATTTTAAAAAATAATAATTAAAAATTAAAAAATAAAATAAAACTAACAAATAACAAAAGAATTTGTGCTTATAATATCTTGAAGTTATTAAAAATAGTATTTCTAAAGACTTTGTATTGGAATTAAGTTTTACATTCAAATCCGAAATAGTTTGTATTTAGATGGTTGAAATCCACTAGACTACTTGGATACTTGCAAAACATCATTTTATCTTCCACAGTGAGATGCATGGTGCATTCTCAAGTAAGATAGCATGTAATACGATACCGCTCAATATTATTCAAATATACAATATAATTACAAAATGAGGAGCATAATTACCAAAGAAGATAATATGTCAGAAATTGAGTTTTTTCAATTTTAATAAGAATCATGTGGTAGAAATTATGTATAACACATAATAAAGGTACTATTTTTTCTTCACACCCTTCACCTTATTTTAATATAGAAGTTTATTTAGAATCAAAAAATTACAAAGTCTTAGCCTTATTGGATTCAGGAGCCTCAGTTTTTTTTTTTGATGAAAACTTTGTCATAAAACAAGATATATCTTTAGTTAAGAAAACTAAATCCATACATGTAGAAGTTATAGATGGTCATTTGTTTTCTTCTGGAAATGTTACCTATGAGATTGCTCCTTTAGATATAGCAATGAAAGATCATAACAGTGTAGTAGTATTTAATGTAATAAGATCTCCTTTCCATTTAGCTATTTTAGGATTATCATGGCTAAAAAAATATAATCCCCAAATAGATTGGATTTCTTGTCATCTTAGCTTTTTTGGTAATATAATCCAAAATTGGATTAGAGAAGTAGAAGTACATAAGTCTAACATATCCAAACCTTTATTGATAGGTGCAAGAGCTTTTATGCATGCTGTAAAAGAAGGATCACCTTTTGCTATATATACTACATCTATTTTTAATGGTAAAAAAATATCAAGTGGTATTCCTAGCCAATATCAACAATGTCAAGAAGTTTTTGAAAGGAGAATGTGGATATTCTTCCAGAGCATTGACCTTATGATTCTTCAATTGATTTACAAGAAAGAGCTCAACTACCATTCGGACTAATTTATAGCTTATCACAAAATGAATTGGTTCCATTAAAGGAGTATATTGATAAGAACTTGGCAAAGAATTTCATATGCCATTCTAAATCTCCAACTGAGGCTCTTATTTTATTTGTGAAGAAAAAAGATGAATCTTTGCGGATATGTGTAGATTACCGAGGACTCATTAAGATCACCATCAAAAATAGGTATCCTTTGCCTTTGATTTCAGGACTTTTTGACCAACTCAATGAAACAAAGATCTAGATCAAAATAAATCTACAAGGAGCATACAACTTAGTTCATATCAAAGAAGGAGTTGAATAGAAGACTACTTTTCAAACTAGATATGGACATTTTGAATATAATGTCATGCTTTTTAGACTCAAAAATACATTGGTTGCTTTTCAACATATTACGAATGATATTTTTCATGAATTTTTGGATGATTTTATTGTTTGCTATTTAGACGCCATTCTAATCTACTTTAAGAATTTAGAAGAACATGAATTTCATGTTTGTCTCATGTTACAAAAATTTAGAGATACAAGATTATATAATAAGTTGAAAAAGTATATATTCCATACTACTCAAGTTGAATTTTTAGAATATATTATCTCCAACAAATACCTTTTGATGGATCCCAAGAAGGTTCAAACTATCATAGATTGAAAGATTCCTATAAAAATATGAGATGTGCAATATTTTTTAGGTTTTGCTAATTACTATTGAATCTTCATCGAGAAATTTTTTCAAGTTGCAACTCCACTTACATGTTTGACTTGTAAAGACAAACTTGAGTAGAATAAAGAAGTAGAAGCATCATTTGATGCTTCAAAGAAAGACTTTACTTTTGCACTGAATTTGTATTGTGTCAACTTTTCTAAGGTAGTTTTTATAGAAATAGATGAGTCAGACTTTATTATAGGTGCCATATTGTAACAAATGGAAACAAATGACAAATTCCACTTAATAGCTTTCTATTCCAAGAAATTTTCAACAGCCAAAATTAGTTATGAGATTCATGACAAAGAGTTCTTTGCAATCATAGATTCATTATAAGAATGGAATAATTATCTAGAAAGTGCTTCAAATCTAATTATTGTTGTTATAATATAAAATAGCTAATAGATGAAAGGATGAAGAAAATATCATAATTTTAAAGATCTTATTTCAAATATATTATAATAAATTATCTTGAAAAAATAGATAATACTCAAGGATAGAAAAATTAAAGGTGCTAATACTCCTATTTTGTAAAATAGGCTTCTACTCACTTTATAGGACCATAGATAGAAAAAAATAAGATAGATTAGAAAAATAAATAATATAAGCACCTTTGGAAAGAAGTTGAGAGTACTTTCTAGTAAAAATTATTTAGAATAACTAGATATTAATACCCAAAGAAGGCCAGTTATGAACCACGGTCAAAATCATACCTCAAGATACAAAACTGAGCTTTAACAATGATTTTAGAATTCTTTGGAAGATTAAAGAATAGTATAAAATAGCAGACTTGGTAAGATTTCAATAAGTATTGATTTGAGGTAATTTGGATTTATATTGGCTTTATAAGAGCTTTACAAAGTCAAGGTTTGTTTTGGGTGACTTTGGATTTGTGAAATAAAAGGGGAGATACTTTTTGGAGAATTTCATAAGTTTGGAAGTAGATCCACAAGTGAAATTTTAGAAATTTGTGGGTAAATATGTGTTCAATATATGTTGTGAGTTTGAGCTTGATCAAAGATTTGGATCAAAGATTATTGAGGTTTAAGGGAGTCAGGGTCTCGAGAAGTAGAATTTTAGGTCTAGTGAGGATTTCTAAGATTTCTTACAATCTACATATTGAATTGGAATAAAAATTATGTATGTAAGTAGTAAACTTATTTAATTACATATTTGAGAAATTTGAAGCCAATTGAGTAGTTTAATAATGAGATATTGGTACTAAAAATTCAACATTCAGATTGAAGAAGGAGGTAGGCCAACATGTGAGCAAATATTAGAGTTGATCTTCTTTTTAGTGAGTTTGATCTTCTTAAAAACTTTTTTGCTTGTTTTCAAATTAATTATTAAGAGGTATGTAAAATTTTAGTTAAAATCAATAGTTCATTCATTAATTATTGAGGTTTTAATTTGTTATAGGAATTACTTGGGATTATTTAGGATTTGGTTAGGATTTGTTACATATTTGGTTAAGATTTATTTAGGATTTGTTTAGGATTTGGTTAGAATTTGATTAGGATTTATTTAGGATTTATTTAGAATTTGATTAGGATTTATTTAGGATTTAGTTAAGATTTGTTTAGGATTTAGTTAAGATTTGTTTAGGATTTAATTAGAGTTTATTTAGGATTTGTTTAGAATTTGATTAGGATTTTTTTAGGGTTTTTGTAGGATTTGGTTAAAATTTGTTTAAGATTTGGTTAGGATTTGTTTAAGATTTGATTAGAATTTATTTAGAATTTGATTAGGATTTGTTTAGGATTTGGTTAGGATTTATTTAGGATTTGAGTAGGATTTGAGTAGGATTTGGTTAAGGTTTGTTTAAGATTTGATTAGGATTTGTTAGGGATTGACTAAGGTTTATTTAAGATTTGACTAGAATTTGATTAGGTTTTGACTAGGATTTAATTAAGGTTTCTTTTTTAAGATTTTTATTTTAGTATATTTTTGAATTTCTATGTTTTTTCTTTATGATTCTTTAAAGGATCTCTAAAAATACTTTGTCTTTTTTACATAATTCTTTAAAAATTTTGATTGAATTTGATCGATGTTTGATTATATTTTCTAATTTTTAATTATAATTTATTTAAAAATCTATTAGATTTGTTAAGACTTGTTGTTGCAATTTTTTTAATCTTTCACAACTAAGTATCTGATGCATTCTCAAGGCAAATGCCATGTAATATGATACCGTGTATATAGATCATAAGAACCTTAAGTATTTCATGTCAATACGTGTTTTGAATCATCATCAAGCCTGCTAGAGCATGTCTTTATCCAGATTCAATTTTAAGATCACTTATTGACCTAGAAAATAATAAGATCTATTAAATGTCTTTTATAGATATTCTTATCTTGCACCAAAAGAAGGAAATGTATTTTTTGATCAACAAAGAATAATTCTCTTGAAGCCTGAGCATTTTCATCTTTGAGCAATAAAATCAACATTCACTATTGATTTAACTTTTATCAAGCAAATCCAATTAAGTATGTCCTTTGATCCTCTTGTTCATGATATTAAGAATCTTTCTTTTAAGTCTCATGATTTTGTCAAGCTTTTCATTGACAATATCTAATATTATCATGGATTAATAAAGGATATTATATCAGATAGGAGGATCCAATTTGTATTAAGATTTTGAAAAATCCTATTTAAGATTCTAAAGGTGAATATAAAACTCTCTTTGACTTTTCATCCTCAAACTTATGGGCAACGGAAATGGATGAATCAAGTTTTGGAGTAGTATTTGAGGTGTACCATTAACTATTATCAAGATGATTAGATAATTTTTTTGCCATTGACAGAGTTTGGATATAATAATTTGATACATTCTTCTATTCAAATAACACTTTTTTTTATCAATTATGATTATCACTCATATCTTAATACTTTTGATTTTTTAAAAGTTGATAATCTTGTGGCAGAAGATTTAGAAAATTGTTTGTCAATGCTACATGTAGTAATGAAGATACAATTAAGGAGAGTTCAAGAACGTTAAAAGACCAACGCAGATGCCTATTGTAAAGAACAACCACAATTCAATATAGATGACAAGATATGGTTACTTCATCGTAATATGAAGACTACTCATCCTTGTAATAAGTTGGACTATCAAAGGCTAGGAACTTTTCTTATTTGTGAACAAATCAATCATGTTGCTTATCGATTATATCTACCAGAGTCTATGAAGATCCACCCTATATTTCACATGTCCCTTCTTGAGCTATATAAGATAGTGAATATCTTGGAAAGAAGACAAATGCCACCTCTTTCTATAGAAGTGGATGATAATTAAGAATTCGAGGTAAAAGAAGTCTTAGATTCAAGGCAACGTTGAAATAGATTAGAATATCTTATTCATTGGCATGGATATGATATCAACAAACGTACATAGGAGTCAGAAAAGAAACTTGTAAATGCAACAAAGAAGGTTGAGGCCTTTTATCGACGACATCTATCCAATCAAGATGATGAATTGGGGTTAAAAACTTGACCAACAAGCTAACTATGTATTGGTAGCTTGTGGAACAAGTTAATTCTATGTAGTAGGTTATAGAACAAGCTAACTATGTGGCATATATATAGATAACTTGCCTTGCAAGTTAAGACGTGACTAATAAAGTCAATACATTTTGGAAGTCCTATAGGACATTGCCATGTAGCTTCTAGTTATAAGTATATAAGGAGGCAAGAGTGAAGCCTTCTTTACTCTTTTCAACACCTTTCTAGTCCTTAATCTTGTTCCATTACTTTATAGTCTTTTTGTTTTTGGTAATAGCCATTCTAGTTTGATATTACATCACCTTTTGAGTGACTTTCTAGTTCTCTTCAGTGACACAAGAGTATATTGAGGATTATCTTTCTTTGAGATTCATGTCCTTGACACTAAGTTAGAAAAATATGTCTTTCATAGAATTTAAATAGACTTTTTGAAATATATTTTTTAAGATGATGATTTAAAAATACATTCTATTAAAGTGTAAACTATTATAAATTCAAAAACTTCAAGAATTATTTAAGATGTCTAATATTTTTTAGGATTTAAAAACAACTTTTAAATTTTTATTAAGAAATTCTATTAATTAAACATATTATTATTTCAATCATTGAATTAACTTCTAAAAAAAATTAGAATAGAATAAAGAGGTAGCACTAAGCTTATCCCG